>NC_072010.1:92686023-92996362 GCF_027791375.1 Indicator indicator | reverse complement strand
GCTATTTGCACAGCACAACCCACCCAGCACCACAGTACCAGGTCAGCCCTTCACAAGCTTGCTCAGAGGAAAGCCACTAGGGACAGCAGTGGCTAAAGCACTCAGGGATGCCTCATGTAGTGCTGCACTGCAGCCCATGATTCTGCTTACCATCAGCACTCATCAGATCAAACTCCTTGCCAAAATGTGTCAGAAGGGCCCCAGCACAGGGTTACTGTACAAACACTGCTGGATGTCCCTAGCACTTCAGGCCACCTGTGTCAATAGTGAATCTTGCTGTCCACATGCATAAGTACACAAGAACACAAGAACTCCCACTACTCACAAGGACCAGTTGACCAGGTTTCCAACAATGAGCAGCACCATCCTGTCCTGAAGAGAAGACACTGATGACCATATGAAACAGAAGGAAATGCAGAAACAGACCTTTGTCTCAGAGATTCAGGATATCATTATATGAGAATTAGGAGTCTGGTTCCTGCAAACACACATGCACATGGCTCTGCAAGAGCTTTAGCCAGATGGAAGCTGCTCTGATCCTCACAAATTTGATGAGTGTTGCAAGAAAGACTAAACATTTGAAAAATATGACTGAATGAGCCAGCAATGTGCCCAGGTGATCAAGAAGGCCAAAAGCATCCTGGCCTTTATCAGGCATAGGATGACCACACCTTGAGTGTGGTCATTCAGTTTTGGAGCCCTAACTTTAAGAAAGGCATTGAGGTGTTGGAGTGGGTCCAGAGAAGGGCTGTGAAGCTGGTGAAGAGTCAGGGGAACAGGTGTGAGGAGCAGCTGAGGGGACTGAAGTTTTTTAGTCTGGAGAAAAGGAGACTGAGAAGTAACCTTCTTGCTCTCTACAACTCCCTGAAAGGAGGTTGGAGTCAGGTGGGATGTTTGTCTCTTCTGCCTAGTAACAAGTGATAGGATGAGAGGAAATGGCCTTAAGCTGCACCAGGGAAAGGTTAGTTTGGTTATTAGAAGAAACTTCTTCACTGAAAGGGTTCTTAAATACTGGGAAAGGGTTCCCAGGGACATGGTTGTATCCCCATCCCTAGAGGTGTTTCAAAGATACAGAGATGTTGTGCTGAGGGACATGGCTCAGCATCAGACTTGGTAGAGTTAGATAATGGCTGGACTGGATGATCTGAAAGATCTTTTCCAACCTAAACAGTTCTATGATTTGGTGATTCTAAAAAGGATAAGCCCAGCACCTGAGGTTCAGAAAATCCTTTTACTCTTTCCACTGATTTTCTAGTTAGATTCCTTCCCTCCTTCCATTTTACAGAGATATTACTGCACAAAGCAAGGACATGCTTGAAAGAGACAGCAGGGGAAGCTTTGGACAGCATCCCACACATTCAGAGAGCTGTTTTGCACTCATCTTACCACTAGCTAGGGAAGCACTGTAGCGGCAGCAGGCAGAAGTGTTACACCTGTGTTGCATGTGTATTTATGCTTACAGCTGCTTTCATGGTGCAGCAATCTCAAGCTGGTCAGGCTTTCTTTACATCTGAGTGAACGAGTGCACCAAATTTGCTTGCAAGTCTGACACTTTATTCACTGCTGGGAGATGGCCACAGAGCCAAAACACTTGCTGCTTTCCCCAGTGAGGCTGCACTGTGCCACCTCACATGCTTCCCTTTGAATAGACACCTGCCAGGAGTAAGAGCAAAGGCAGATCCTATCATGCTTCTATCACCTCTGCTTTTTATTCACCAAACCTGAGATTAGGGGAGGCCTGGAGGTGGGGGTAAACCACTCCCCAGCAGAGAGAAGGAAGCATCACTTTTTTCCAAACAGTCACAGCTCCTTCCTCTGCACCTTGCCTAGAAATTGAGCCACTGCTGAGCTGAGAAATCACCTACCATGTACATTGGTCGACTGCACTGCTGGATACAGTCTGTGTACAGCACCATCGCTGCCCGGCGAAACATCCCCAAGTCTGTCAAAGAAGAGGATAAAAAGCCAGAACAGTGTTTCTGTGTGTAACAGCCATCAGAGTGAGATCCAAGATGCCTACAAGGAAAGACAGTGTGACACCCACTAGCTGACAGAGGACCCATCCTGTGGATGGGGTCCAGGTGTGAACATTCATTTCTTGTCCTTTGGGAGCAGTCTGTGCTGAGCGGAAGGGCAGCCGCAGATGGCATTTGGCCAGAACAACAGATAAAAAATTATGAATTAAAAAAAAAAAAAAAAACTCTTCAACACTGGCACTGCCCAGGAGTCAAACAGGCCCTGTCTGTAGGGGCAGACAGGCTTGCTTGGCAACCACATCTCTGAAAAATATGCCTGTGTAGGAAGCACCTTCCATGGAACAAGCAAGGAGACAGCAGAAACAGATCCTACAGCCCTTAGAGGGTCCTAAAGGGGCAGAGAACACTCAAGATACCTCTGCTTTCAGAATCTTTTCAAAGCTTGACTGTAGAGACAGACAGACATGCATGCACAGACCCACCCCTCTTCAGCAACAGATGTGGGGCTTGAAAAGCCTCCCATGCCATGACCTCTCCCACACTGTATCCATCCCTTTCCTGCCAAAGAACTGCCAGTGCTGCTGACAAACTGAATTCTCTTCTTAAGGGCCAATGCTAGGTAGCATATAAGCCTGCCTCCCCACACATCCATGCATGCCTGGCTGTTCCGTCACTTCAGAAGAAAATGAGAGCTGCTGACAGTTACCTGAGTCAGGGCCATCTGAGGCAGGCAAGAGCAGAAGAGAAAGGAGAAACATTTGTAAGCAGAGCATAGGAGCCAGGCTCCTCACCAGACCCTCTGTCTCCTCACTCCCATGACAGTTTTACATAGTCCACTGTTCTGAGCACAGTGCTAGGGATGGCTGAAGCTGATAGGCACACTCCCTCAGAGTCCAGCTCTTCTGACACCACAAAGCAGACAGGTCCTGCTGACTCCCATGGGTCTGGGAAGCAGTGGCAGCAGGACATCTTCAGAGGCCAGAAAGAGGATCAGACAGATGAGAGGACAGGAAAACCAGAACACAAGCCCAAGGGACTGTGCTCACAGGTGCACTGCACAGGTGGTTCACACAAGTGAGGACAAGGATACACCTGCACACCCCAAAGCAAGATGGTTCAGTCAGTACTTACCTATCTTGAAGCGGCCCATGTAGTAGATTTGGGTGCTGAGAGCCAGCGAGGCTAAAACATGGATCACGGAGAAAATCACCCAAAACCACATGTCATTCTTCCCAAACACCTAAAAGCAAAGACGTATTAAAAGCAAACTGAGACCTGTTGTTATCAGCAGGCTAGTCCTTTCCTGTTCTGTGTCACCATGGAGCATTTAGACAACCTCACTGAACAGGGAAGAGAACCCCCTGAATCTTCCAACCTGAGAACAGCTCTACAAATCCAAAACAAAGTACAGAGGAGCAAGAAGAGTTCAACATTCTGGAGAGACCATTCTTTCTGAACGTCCCTTCAGACAAGAATGGTAGGTTTAAAGTATGGCAGATTGCCCAAGGAGCAGAAATGCAGGAACTCCCAGGCCCTTGTAAGCTCTCTACTGAGCTGGGCAGCAGCTCTCTGGCCAGGAGCTGGATTCTTGCAAAGGCAGGTAGGAGACTGTTAGTAGACACTGTAGAAGACCAAAGGTGACAAAACTGCTCTGCAGGCAATTGCTCCTATCGTACACTTTCACTATATTTAAGGACTGGAAATGACCTACAAATCCAGGTTAATGCTATGTTAAAACCTTAATTTTTCAGTTATATGCTAAGGACAGTCCAGAAACTCTGGTTTTCCATCAGGCCATGACCATGCACACCCCTCCCCTGGAGGAAGCACTTGTCTGAACTTTTCCTTTTGTGTGGGGAAAAAAATAATCCCAAAAGCAAGTAGAAAAGCCTCCTCTACATGAATAGAGCAAGGGAGACATGCAGCTTGTAAGCTCCACTGAACAGCTTCAAAGCATCCCACAAGAAAAGATACAACATCCCACAAGAAAACACCAGTGGTTTGAACACAGGCTTGCAAATCTACCACAGCTCTCAAGAGATTTTTTGGAAAGACCTTCACAGGATCAACTGGTATTCCGCATTCTGTGTGGCAAAAAGGGGCTGACAGCCCACTGTGATGTAGCTGCTAGTTCAGAGCAAGAATTCAGTGGATTTTGCCTGGTTATTACTGAATTAAAATGAAACCTTTAACAGAAGAGAAGCTGAGACCTCCAAGGTGAAACAGGCTGGGAATTCAGGTAAGCCCAGCTCAGCACTAGCTGAGCAAACAGACAAAGCCCTGTAACCTGCCTGACCTGTCAGTGACTACTGGTGCCCTTCTATAGACAAGTACTTCTGAAACTTGCCTAGGTGCTCCCCAAACATTATTCTAGCCCTGCACCTCTTCAAAGATAGGAAGGCCAACTGCAGGAGCTGTGCTCAGCAACACAGTTTTCCAAAGGGGAAAAAGAGGCACAAGCGATTAGGTAGAGGACACTTGTCTTGGAAGGTCAGCCAATCTCACCCTGCAAGGTGAACCACCCCACAGGAGACCAGCTGCATGCTTGGGCCCAGACACCTGGATATGTTATAATTTCTCCTTTTGAGAAGGAAGGCATGTAGTGGGCAAAGTCCAAAAAGCAGCAGAGCAGTTTTCTCTAAATGAGCTATTCCCCTCCCTGCAAGCCTAGGGGAAGGGAGGAGAAAAGCCCAAGAGTGTTAGGAATTCCAATGGCAGCAGCTGCTTAACACACTCTCATCCTACCCTGCTGCTCCCCCCAGTCATTTGCCCACTTAAGCTATATTCCCAGCTACATTATCACCCTTCCAGAGTAGCAGGTAGCTAAAGAGGGAGTCATACCACTCCAAGGACAGCCAGGCAGATCACCACAGCAAATGAGGCATAGGCAGAGTAGGCACTGGCATTGATGTCTGGGTGTCGTGTCTGGTAGAGCTTGAGCATGCACAGTCCTGCGATCATGTACATGAAGGAGGTGTCTATGGAAGGAACACAACAAAACCAGTGAAGACAGGTACTCCTAGCAAGCTGAGACAGTTACTCTGAGTGCAGATAAAGCAGTAGGGTCAAACCCGAGGCTGACTGGCACCAATGCCTGATGCTGCACTGTACAGTACAGCACTTTGTGCTTGACATCTTGCAGCACATCTGCCACGCTCTGGGGTAACAAAACCTTTAAGGGACTGGGAAAAGAATTACCTAACAGTGCAGCACAGAAACAGGCAGAGAACCAGTGAGTGGCTGAGGTTGAAAGACACCTCCGGAGATTGTCTGTCCCAACATGCCCTGCTCAAACAGCGTCAGCTACAAGAAGGTTGTTCAGGACCACAACCAGTCAGACTTTTTTAGTATCTCCCAACTCCCTTGGACAAGCTGTTCAGTCTTTGACAATCAAAGTGAAATAGAAAAAATTTAAAATTTAAAACCTTACTTTTCTTTTGTTCAGATAGTTTTCCCTGTTTACTGTTGTAATTTGTGGCCATTGCCTCTTGTACTGTCACTGAGCACCACTGAGAATAACCTGGCTCACTCATCTCCATTTCCTCTCATTGGATATTAATCCACACAGATAAGATGCTGCCTATGACTTCTCTTTCCCACGAAGGTGAAGGACCCAGGACTTTCCACTGAGACTGTAGACAAAGGCTTCCTGGGCTTGAGCCCTCTGCCAATCAGTATGTACGCTTACTAACTTCAAACACTGAGCTGCAAAAGCAAAGGCAGATCTTGCCAGAAGCACACTACTAGAGTCCCAAGGTCTGGAGAGGAGAGTAAAATGTGTCACTCCCCAGCATCCAAAGCCTCACCGCCTCCTGAGTGAGCCTTGGAACAGAGAGACTTCAGGGAGGGTTGCAAGGATAGAGGGATGGGAAATGTAACAACTCCGCAGGAAACAAAGCATGGCAAATCCCTACTTCCAGCTCAAAAGGTGAAAGGAAACTCAGCTTACCAAACTGGAAATTGGAGTAATTAGGGCAGACATGGTAACAGGCACTGAGCACCCCTTCCATCATCAGAGCGATTCCCATAGCATAAAAGAGGCCAAAATGTTTTGGGATCCCATAGTCCTGAAAGAGAGCAGAGCTGTATAGTAACTACCCTCACTGTTCTGATGACAAGCAAGCTTCCACTCTCCAGCACTTTATCCCTACTACCACTACTGTGTGCAGCCAGAGGCTCAGTGTTTAGCCATGTTGTATAGCCAGCAAACCCAAGCTAATCACACAAACTTCTGGTGTAAAGACCTCAGGATCTGTAAAGACTCTACTCTGTACATTGTGCCACACTACATCCCACCCAAAACTGAGAGCACTGGGGACCCAAAACAGCAGCTTTGCTTTTGTGACCAGCAGGTGTTAAAAGCCCCTGAGGAACAGAGCCTATCAGCCCTAGGTGAGAAAGCTTCTCCACTGCAAGAAGCAGACCCTCAAAACTGCCAAGACTTTTAGCTGCTATCAAGCTAGTGAAAACAGCTGTTTGTCTTCAGATGCCATCAGCACCACTGCCCACAGGGCTGCAGACTTCTCCATTTTCTCCCAGAAGATAACTGCAGAAACTGACTACAAGCAGCTCTGCTCCAAAGCTAGAGGCAGTCAACTTCCTCTGGGTTATCACAGGCAGGTTTATTCCCTCTTGCTAATAGGAGTGCCAAGAAGGAACTCCTAACACAAATTAAACCTCACTATAAATCAAAGCATCTTAGAACACTTCCATTATCCTATTTCCATCTCAGTGAGCACTGGAGGAAAAGCCACAGCCACGTGAGTCACTCCTTTATTCATCTCCTGGATCTCCTGGTCTTCAGAAGCTGAGGCTGCGTTAACACAGACACGTGGACGCACTGTAAGCAGCCAGATATTGGGGTGTGGCAGTTTTAAGGCTATGCCTTTAATTTTAATTCACAACATTTGAGCAGAAAGGTGAAAGAATGTAAATAAATCACTATTGGGTGTAAGAAAGAGAAATAATGATTATTCTGAACTCTTCCATTGGAGGGAATGGTCTCTGAAGAGTCAGTTCCCAAAACAAAGACTGGGGAGTTCTCTCAGCAATGCCAACAGAGTGTTCTCTGTTTTTCTCTTTTGGCTTTTGACCTTGGCTAAGTTTTCTAACATAATTCTCTTTGCTCCTTGTTTTTTTTTTTTTGCTCCCCTTTGCCTGCTAGCTCTGGGAAGAATGGAGGGGTGGAAAGAGGCAGGGCCCCTCTGGGGCCAGGGGCCTTCGTTGTGTTTTTCTATTAATTGTACATATTTGTAAATGTTGTGAATAGTGTATATTTGTTCATATTTCATTGCATTCCATTGTAGCCTGTAGTTTTTGATCTAGTCTGGTATTGCTAATGTGGGAAGGGAATTTCAGCCCACCATATTACAACAATTAATTTGGTGCCCAATGTGGGGCACCAAATTAGTTGTGATGTGGTGGGTTAAGAAAAATCTCTCCCACACTGACAATAACCAGGCTAACTCAATTTGGAAGCAAATGAGGCTGTATTTTATAAGCTAAACCACAATCTATAATGAAATGCAATGAGTATGTACAAATATACACTATTCACAATATTTACAAATATGTACAATTAACAGAAAAACACAACAAAGCCCCCTGGCCCCAGAGGGGCCCTGCCTCTTTTCTCTGCCTTCCCTAGACCCCCCCAGGCAGAAGGAAAAAGCCAAGAAGCAGAGAAGTTGTTAAACTTTGATTTTCAAGGTCAGTATGCAGGTGTGTGTTATCTTTGAAAAGCAAAAGGCCAGAAGAGAAACACAGACTGTCCAGCAGAGAAACACCAGACAAACTGAACTTTCTTTTGAGAACTGACTCTTAAACATTTCTCTCTCTCCAATGGAAGTGTTTAGAATAATCGTTATTTCTCTCTCTTACACCCAATAGTGATTTATTTACATTCTTTCACCTTTCTGCTTGAACTTTGTGAAGAAAAATTAAAGGCATAGCCTTAAAACCACCACATGGGGTTTGTGTCATAATACATAAGTGTCCCACCTAGACTCTCCTCAGTGGAGGGAAAAAGAGGAGGATTCAGTCTTCCAGCAAGGAAGGCAAATGGAAACCCATTGTGTATCAGTCTGGTTTTCAAGTTCTCCTTTGTTTTCCTCCCTCTGCTCATCCCCATGCATCCATGTTTCATACCAGGGTATAGATATCTTTCATCTCCATGGCCCGACGGTGGAGAATGTTTCTGCGCAACACAATGAGGAGGAAGAGAAAACCCAGCAGCATGTGGCCTACATTGCTGAGGATGTTATTGAAGGCACTGCAGGGAAAAAGGTTTAAAATAAAAGACAGCACAGCAGCAGGATGCTAAACCGTTGATCACAACAAGCTGAATCCATTTTGCTCTCCCCTTCCACCACTTTCCACCTCAGCAACTTCCAAACACTTGCTAATTACACCCTGGATGATGGTTTTAGGATGAGTAGTTCACCTGTCCCAGTAGGCTTAAAACTTCCTCTACAAGATTCCCCAAGGTCAGTCTTTCTCTATAAGACTCCCCAAGGTCTTGGCTTTCTTTGCACTCCCACTTTAGTTCAGAGAAATGCTGCACTGGAAGGATTGATCTGAACATCTTTGCAGAGCTGCTTCTCCTTGGATACAAGTGAAGGCATCCAAAAAAGCACAAGAAGATCTCATTGCTGTGCCATAAGTTTATCAGGGGAACCCAAGTGCCACATGTTCCTAGGTGTATGCACCTCTCTGCAACAGAAAGCCACTGCTGAGTAAAACAGAAAGCTCAAGAGTTCTGAAGTCTCAGTGGTCTTATGACTACAGCTACTGTGAGCTGGCAAGGATAAAATCCTGACCTGAGCACTGCACAAATACTTGGGAGGGATGAGACAATAATGCAGTGACCACAGGGCTCACTCACCTCAGCACTCCAAGGGGATGAGCACACAGAAAGTTATAGTAGCAGATGTCTTGATTGCCTGTCACATTTACTACCTGGACAGAGAGGAGGTGGGAGATCTGATATTAGCAAAGACTCGACGAGGCCCTGGGCAGCCTGGTCTACTTGGGGATGTCCCTGCTGACTGCAGGGAGGTCAGACTAGATGACCTTTGGAGGTCTTTTCCGGTCTGGATCATTCTATGAAATCCTCCCTGTTCTGGGGGGTCTGTTTCATGCAAACACTTCATGTACACAGGGTGTACCAGGACACCTCTAGATCCAGCACTGGCAAAGGGAAGTAATGACATCTTCAAGTGAAACTTTTAAGAGAGGATAAGACATTGCCACAAGACCACAAAGCTGACAACTGTCTTCAGAGACAACATAGTGTGCTCTCAACCCCACTAATAATAGATCTGCTTGCAAATATCTCAGTTAACAGTAGGGCAGTAAGGACAGGGAGAAGGGAAGAGAAATCACTCATCACAGCAAACCCTACTTGCTTTCAGTTCTCTTTTAGAGATAAGAGTATATTCCTCCTGTCTCTAAAACGAAACAGGCCCCAAGTGAGACATCAGAAGAGCAGGAAAACAGCTAGCCCTTCTTCCCAAGCAAGAAAAGCACAGAACTGCAAGCTCAGTGAGCCAAGCCAGCAGCAACACTCAACACATGGTGCAAAGAGTAGCTAAGGTAAATTGCCTCTCAGACAGGGTAGGATATCTGGGTGACCCCAGCCTCACCATGACTATCATCCTCACACAGAGCAAGTTTAAAGGCAAGAGGACCCAAGCACAGGAGAGCCACAGAGCCCAACGCACCGTCTGGTAAGTGATGACAAGCTGGATGACTGGCAGGGCATAAAACACTGCAATGGTGATGATGTTCCTGCAGAAGAAACAGTAACAGCAGTTACACACACCATAAAAACTGGTGCACACCCAGGACAGAACCCCAGTGCTTGTGAAGAAAGGTGTATTCCTCAGTGTTTAAGGGCACAGACCCTGGTCCCCTCTCCTGGAGCTTTGTATCTCTGGTTATGATCTGCTGAAGCAGAAGAACAAATGTGATAATGAAACAGGAGGCAAGTACTAATGGCACAAAGAAAGACAGGATATGGACCAGAAACTTGCGCAGTTGAGTACCAACTTCTCCCCTTAATATGTTCCAGCACACCAGTTATTACCACACATGAAAGCAATTATGCAAACCAGAATCTATTTCCAGGATCATCTGTGCCCTGGTTCACAAATATCCTTGTTTGAGGTTTGTGGTATTTGTACTTACTGGTTGGAACTGGTTCAGAATGTGTAACAGGATCGCTCAAAGAATACAGTCAGGTCTAAAGTGTAGTGCAGAAGGGCATGTGGACAGACTCCACAACCAGAGACTGGGTCCAGAGCTTGGGCCTTACCAGAAATAGATTTTGTATTTTTTGCTGACAATCCTTCGGTCCTTCCTGGACAAGTCTGACAGATAGAGGAACACCTGAAACATCAGTGGGTGGGGAAAGAGGGAAGAAAACAGAAAAGAACTAATGAAGACTACAGAAGCCAGTAGAAGATCTTGATGTATTTGGACAATATGCAGCTTGGTCCTGTTTGGATCATTTTTTTTCTCCACACAGTGACCTTCATTGTGTCCCTCAATTCTATGGGAAATGAGTTCTGCAAAACCCTCTGGCCTCCAGCAATGGCTTTGACATGCCAAGTGGGGCAACAACAGGAGGCAGTTTGAGAACTGCTAGCCTGAAGTCCCCTTGAAGTACATCCACTGCACTCACACTGCTCATAACAGATAACTAACTGCTACTGCATATTATTTTCCCCCTACGCTATTGTCCTTGGGCTTCCTGTAACAACTCTGTGCTCCTTCCTCAACAGTCCCTAATATTAAATCACTCATTTCAGCACCACACTTAGCACAGCAAGAAAACACTTTCTAGACACTTTTAAAAAAGCCACTAAAGCAGCACATGTAGCTTTATTAGAGAGAAGCAGAAACTTAAAATCTTGGCAAGTGACCAGTGATGTTTGTGGCCCAGATGGGTCCATGACCCAGCCTTTCGTCCACCAGCTATACCTTTGTGCGGATGACATTCTTATCACTTTCAATTTCTGGCATGGTGTCAAAGTCGCTCTCCTCCTCCACAGAGCTGTCTGTGTCATAACCAGCTGTCGGCTTGAGCTCAGGGGAAGATAACTGGTGTCCACCACTGGAGCTTGATTCATCTGGAGCAGAGCGAGGAAAAAGAAACAGGGAGAGTAAAGCTAAAACCCACTATGCACAGCAGGAAGAAAACTGCCCCAGAGAGCAGCCATAACATGCTGGGACAAGTCAATAACAGCTATTTCAGAGAACGAGTTTCTTCATGATCATAAACCTTCCTAAAAAGTCTCAAATTATCAGCTAAGACCACTTTCAAGAACCACCTTCCCACCTCTGAAGCATTTTGTTTGTTTGTTCTCCCTCTGCTTTTACGCTATTACTTCTAATCTCTGAAATTTTTTACTCTATACTAACCTGAGCACTGAAATCTGGAAGCCTGACACAAGCAAGAAAGCTCTAATGAAAGCAGCAGGCTGTTCAGGGGTCAGAAACAGGCTGACCTAGTTAATCTCCAGATTTTATATAATCTTTATATAAAAGCTTTTCTAAAAATACCATAGAACAAAAGACAAAGAGGAAGAAAGTTGATTTTTCAAAGCAGGCAAGAGCTTTGCTCCCCTTACATCTACAGTATCAACAGGACTTGCCTGCACTTCCCACAGGCTGACCATGTTCCCAGCAAGCCTATTGCTCATACTGGCATAACCAGAACACAACTTTCTTCCTCACTTCTGAAATGCTTTTAAAGCAATTCCTTGTGAACTGGGGAAAGAAGGTAGGGTGGTGCTGAAGCCCTCAACTATTCCACGCCTTAACTCCTCCTGAATTTTTCCCAGGCCTCACGAAGTATCAGTTCTGTTTCTTCATCAGGCCTTTAGAGACAACACACTTTCACAGTCCAACAGCTGAGTGGTACTGAGCATCAGGACTGGTTTTACACCATACAGTGAGCAAATGCACCCTGAGCAGGACCAAAAATTACATAGAGGTACTCTCCTCTCTCCTTTGAGCAGCTGCCTCACACAGCCCTGGACCTGCACTGCCTCACCCTGCAACCTGGGTCCCCAAGATGTCAAGACTATGCCCAAAAGTCCACAGTACTGAGCTATTCAACACCAATCCCTCCACAGAAGGGAAAACTGGTGTAAGGTGACCAAGAAACTCTGGCAAAGGCAGGCATTTCCCATCATCTCAGATTAGCAGGACCTTTGTGAGGTTTTCCTCCTCTGTTGCCAGGGCATGATTCACCTGTTGACAGCATCACATTATTTCTCCCCTAATGAAACCTCTGGACCAAAAGAAGCTCCAATTCTGTCCTGCCTTGTAGCACATAATCCTTCAGTGACAGGCATGCTTTGTTCTAAAGGCAGGCTTGATGAGCTAATGAAACTCTTAGAAGCTTGGTTGAAAGGAACCTTTACCAGTCCCTAGTCAACCTCCTGCCTGACGTATCACTGTCATCAACATTTACCAGGTGACTGTGGCTTCATCTAGAAGAAACAAACATATCCAATGACAGATACTCTCTGTGCACCTCTTCCAGAGGTGTGCCACCTCTCTGATGTAGATGTTCTGCCCTAAAGCGTGACCTAAACCTCCCAAGCTGCATTTTTTTTTAAGTACTTAGAAGCTGCTACTAAAGCAGCTTATAGCTTTATTCCCTTCTGGCTTTAAAGTGCTTTCCTCTGTCCCAGGCAGGACATTTCCTGTGCCCCCATTTCTGGAAGATACTGTACCAATAGCACCATAGCTGCTTCCCTCAGGGGTGCTGGCTGTGATGGGGTGAGAAGAAGTCACAAGCCCAGATCCTGAAACAGAAACAGACCCAAAAGAGACAGTGAGTTGCATGTCAGTGCTTCAAAATACATCTCAGATATGAATACAGACAGCTTGAAGAGTTGGAGGGGCTCTTCTCCAGCATTTCTCCAAACAGATGGCAGTCTCCCTCTAGAGCATTGCACATGAAAAGAGAAAACCTTGCTTTGAAACGTGAAGCAAACCGTTTCACTTCAGCGCTTCCCCACCCCTCCACCAGGGTGCTGGTTCCACTCACAAAACCCTGAGCCTCCCTCCAGCACACCCTTTAGAGATCACATTATGGGGCTACAAGATCTGGCAAATTCTAGTGCAAGTCTCATGATATTCAGAACAGCCTTCTGAAGTTCCAACTCCTCTCCTTCCCCTCCTCATGCACTGATCTGTTCAAACACCGTACCTACAGCTATCCTCTAACGAGTCATAGACAGCCTTTGGCAAGGCAGCTGCCACACAATTTTAACCAAGCAAGGAGGAAGCAGAGAACGCTCCATGCAAAAAGTGGTGATCATCTTGTGCTTATGACAAGAAGGGCAAGCCTTTGAGGGCTAGGAAGACCTTGCCTTCTGCTCACACACCTGAAGCGAGGAGGGCTGCACCTCCCAGTCAGATTGCACTGGACCTTTCCTCTCCTGTCTCCACATTAGCTTCTTTTGCTTCTGGAGAGTTGGGCAGAAAGGAGCCTAATGAAATTCAACAAGGACAAGTGCAGAGTCCTGCACCTGGGAAAGAGTAACTCCATGTACCTGTACAGGTTGGCAGTTGACCTGCTGAAAAAAATACCTCTGTGGAGAGAGACCTGGAAGTCCTGGTGGACACTAAGTTGACCAGAAGACAGGAAATGTGGCCTTGCAGCCAGGGTTGCCAACGGTATCCTGGGGTGCATTAAGAAGAATGTGACCAGCAGGCCAAGGCAGGTTCTCCTGCCCTTCTAATCAGCCATAGCGAGGCCTCCTTTGGAGTTTTGTGTCCAGTTCTCAGCTCCCCAGTTCAAGAGAGACAGGGAACTACTGGAGAGAGTCTAATAGTGGGCTATGAGGATGATTAAGAGAATAGAACATCTCTCTTCCAAGGAAAGGCTGAGAGACCTAGGGCTGCTTAGCTTAGAGGAAAGAAGGCTGAGAGGGGTTTTATAATCCATGTTTACAAATACCTTAAGGGTGGGGCTTAAGAAGATGGGGCCAATCTTTTCACTGGTCCCCAGTGGTAGGAGGGGTAACAGGCACAAACTGGAACACAAGAAGTTCTGCCTCAACTTGAAGAGAGCCTTCCTTCCTGTAAAGGTGCTGGAGCCCTGGACCAGGCTGCATAGAGGTTGTAGAGTCTCCTTCTCTGCAGATTTTCAAAACCCACATGGATGTGTTCCTGTGCAACCTGCCCCAGGTGAACCTGCTTTAGCAGCATGGTTGGACTAGATACGAACATAGCAAGACCCATAACCAGATGAATTCTCTCATGCCTGTCAAACAACCATCTCCCCAAAAAGGAAGGAAACCAGAGCAGCAGGATCAAGACCAGGTCTTAGTGGTGACAAACAGCAAGACGGGTTTAGCTGCTTGTAAAGCCTCATTCTTGCAACATCATGTGGCCAATCAGTAGCAAAGGGATACAGGATAAGGCACAGTAAAGCCAAGCAAATTTCCTGCAGCCTGGCAATGGCCAAGCTGCATTTCTGGCTTCCCAGTACTTGACCTGTCCCACACTGTAAGGCACAGGCAGACTCCTCTCTCCAGCTTGCAATCCTGGGCATTTCTGTAACACCTTACATAGGTTTTTATACCGTTTCCTTTAGCCACATACGTAAAAAACCCCCTAACTTTTCCCTGCTTGAGTCAAATTGGACTTGAAACATTAAATGCCATTACTGCTTTCCCTTGACATATTCACTTTGCTTGTTGGCCTGTGGAGTAAGAAGCAATCTCCTTTTCAGCTTCTCTGCAGTCTTGCTCCACCCCTCTAATAGGATAACAAACAGCTCAATCTTCTCTCCCAAGTAACCAGAGAAAGATTTAAATCTGGACAAAGCAGGGACACCAGGGAGAAAAGGTGCTTTGCCCTGTCCCTCACAACCACTTCAGTTCCAGCTCATCCACTGATTTCTGCCCCACTTCCCAGTGAGTCAGCAAAGTAAATATACCACAATAGGTGTGGTTCCTCCAGCTATTACCTCCACCTGATAACGATGATGTGGAATGGGACATGTGACATGGGATTTTAAAAAAGTAACCACAGAAATTTGGTGTAAGACAGGTGACAGGAGCAGAAAGTGATACGGAGTTGAAGGATGTTCAGAGACAAAGTGCAGGGATAGATTGCGCAGCAAGTTCATCCACACTTTCTTGGCAGGGAAGAGGAAAGGAAACAGGAGTGATGGAGAAGGCAAGACTCAGTTGTTCTTTGGAGGAAGAGAAATTCTAGTGGGTGGGAAGTGGGGGGGGGGGGAAGCCAGCATGCCCTAGGTGATCTGGATAGGGAAGATGCCAATTATCCTTTTATAGGCATTAGTCAGACACACACCCTGAAGAGACACAATAGAGAAAGGAACAGCATGTGAGTAGGATTTGGCTCCTCCTCAGAGGAAAGGATGTGGAATGTGAAGGTGGGTGAGAGTACAAGGGAGAGGACAGGTCACAGAAGGAGCAAGTGCCTCTGGGAGGAGCCCTGTAAACTGTGAAAGAACTGTGCTCCTCTGTTCTTTCACAGTGATGCTGTTCAGCAATCCTTCCTACCCAGGAACCTCATGGAATTCAAGAGCAAGCATAGAGATCTACACCTGGGAAAGAATAACCTCATGCACCAGTACCAGTTAGGGGTGGATCTGCTGTAAAGCTGCTCCGCAGCGAAAGACCTGGAAGCAAGCTGACCATAAGACAGCAATGCACTCTTGTGGCCAAGAAGGCCAAAGGTATCCTGGGGTGCATCAAGCAGGTCAAGGGATGTTCTCCTGCCCCTCTACTCAGCCCTAGTGAGGCCGCACCTGGAGTCTTGTGTCCAGTTCTGAGCTCCCCAGTTCAAGAGACAGGGAACTGCTGAAGGGAGTTCCACAGGGCCACAAAAATGGTAAGGGGACTGGAGCATCTCCTAGTAGAAGAGGCTGAGAGAGCTAGGGCTGTTTAGTCTGGAAAAGAGAAGGCTTTTCTGGAGACTCTGAAAACCTGCCTAGATGTGTTCCTGTGCAGCCAGCCCTAGGTGAACCTATTTTAGCAGCACAGTTGAACTGGGTGATCTCCAACCCCTACCATTCTGTGATTCTCTGCTCTCCAGGTCTATATCAAGCACAGCATCTGTGCCCTGCAGCATCTTTGGAAACTTTCCAAGCCCTAGAGTTTAACTTCTACATTTCCCAGGGCAATGTGGAAAAACAGCTTGCAAGCTGCCTTTACCACAAGAACTCTCAGCTGCAGCACAAACAACTTCTTGGGGCTTCTCTTCTCACTTGACTGAGACTGTGCCTCCTTGCCTTACACAGTGATCCCTTGTCACCACCATGGATCTCTTCCAGGGCCTTGGCCAAGTCCCTTCAGCTTTCCCAAACTCCAACACACAGGCCCTTCCTATTCCTCTGGTACCCTAAGACCTGCTGCTGTCTTACCGCTGGATCTATACCAAGAGACTTAAAATAAGAATATTTTAAAGCATATTTTTACAGTCCCCTGATCATTTGGTTGTGAAGAAAGCCTTTCATACATATTCCACATAGAGGGATGCACATGTGTATCTTAGTGGCTGAAGAAGCCACTCTGAGAATCCAGATGTCCCCAGATTCTCAGCAGAAATATTAACCCAAGTAATGCCAAGTCAGAGTGAAGTTCCACTGCAGAGCACTTAACCATAGCTCACTTAATACTAGTATGCTTATCTGGTGGCATGTAGCAGATCAGAGAGGCTGAAGAAGATGGAGATTAAAAAAAGGGAACACACCAAGAACTTTTCAGTGCTGCCCAAACATAACACGTCCCCTTTCCCCAAGAGAGGTACAAATGATGATGCCTTTATCCTCAGACCAATGCTTTGAACTACTTTGCAGAAACTGAATATTTAAACAAAAATCAAACAGCCAGCCTCCCACACTTTTCCAGAAGTCAAACCTTCCCAGTGTCCCACCTCCATCCACACAGCAAAAACCTTCCATCCTTCACTGGTGGCCTCTTAGGTGCAGCTATGTTTTTATAATGCAGAAATCTGTGGCACATTGAAACGTGGGCACAGCATAAGGTGAACTGAACCCAATACCCAAGTAAACAAAACAAAACACCACTACCTAGCTGTATTAGTCATTCATTCACTTGTAGTCTGCAACTCACAGTTAAAAGCAAATTAAAATTTAGATTAAAATATTAGAGACCCCATGCTTAAACCAGACAGGAGATCTTAAAGTGCCTTGCTTAGAAATGAACAGACTTGGCATCAGGAACATTAGTCTGTAGCCAAGTCTAGTCTCGCCCTTCCTCCACTCCTCTAAAAGGCAGCTCTTCAGGGCAGGGGTCAGGATTACATTCAGGGGAGCTTGCTTCAAATGCCCTTGTGTGAGTGAAGAGAGGAAGCTCTAACATATTTCTTCAGCACCAGAAACCATGTAGTACATGTGCAGGGAAGAAGGCTTGAAGGGACACAAGGTACTTGACTGACAGCCTAGCCTTTGCCTGGCCTGGGATCTGTGATGGCCGTGTAAAGCTGTCACATAGCAGAAAAATGACCTTACCATCCTCAGGACTCAATCTCCCAGCTGAAGCCTTCCTCTGAACCCTGAAAAAAGAACAGGCAGCACCAGTGAAATAACCTACAAACACCATGACCTGCCAGCCATGGCAGGATTTTCTTGGGCACAAATAAGTAAATACAGTGCAAGCTCCAACCAAACAAACCCAACACAAAGTACAAAAGAAACAAACAAACCAACAACAAAACAATAAAAATATTGTTTGGACTAGACACGGCTCACCCACAACTGCTTGCCGTCTACCTCTCTGATTTCCAAAACAGAGGGATTTTTACCCTAGGAAGTGCCCACACAGGATGACCAGTTGTACGACCGTCCCATCCTACACTGCCCAGGCTGTTGAGAGAGAATTCCTAATCCAGCTCCCTCGCTCAGGCATCAAGTGCATAAGAATCTACCGGAAAAGCAGCAGGAGCTAGAGGCACACATCAGCGCAATGCTTCAGAAGCCAGGACCACATCCTTCAACACAGGTGCTGAGCAGAGGAGCACAAGAACACCATCCATCCACCACCTTAAGAGCACCTGCCCACTGCCCCATCAAGGCTCTCATCCTGCACTGTTACCCCCTGCAGGGGCAAATCTCATCTCCCTTTTAGGCATGGTAGCTGTGCCCAAGTTCACCTCAGATACAGATATTCTCAACATAAGCCCAGGCACCAAGGGCCAGGACAGAGGAGTCAGGTCAGGCAAGAAACCAGCACTCTTGGGACTCCAAGGCTCTGTTTGGGTCACTGCCATTTATTATGGTATTTGGTTCAGTCCTCTGGGAAGTACCTTGGCTCCCCAGTGCTCTGGTACCCCATATCCCAGACTGGCCCCATGACAATTACCACCCAGTGTCCAGGAAGGAATCCCAGAGCTGGGGCACTACAAAAGCTGTAGGGCAGAGCCTTAAGTTTTCATCACTGTCATGACAGCCACAGCAAAGAAAGAAAATATTTTCTGGCTGATGGTCAGTAGAAGCATACTGAGTAATCATAGACGACTTTGGCTGCTCTGTTCAATGCTTGCCACCACACCTGCCCTAAATGGCTCAACAACAGAGTTCAGAGGGTCATCATTAGTGGCACAGAGTCAACTTGGAGGCCTGTGGCAAGTGGTGTCCCCCAAGGATTGGTACTGGGTCCAAGTTTTGTTCAATATCTTTTTATGAACAACCTGGATGAGAGGATTGAGAGTACCCTCAGCAAGTTCATTGATGATACAAAACTGGGGGGGTTGGCTGACACCCCATCAGGCTGTGCAGCCATCCAACATGACCTGGACAGGCTGGAGAGCTGGGTGCAGGCAAACCACATAGAGTTGAATAAGGACAAGTGAAGGGTCCTACATCTGGGGAGGAACAGCAACATGCACCAGTACAGGTTAGGGGCTGCCCTACTGGAAAGCAGCTCCACAGAGAAAGACCTCGGAGTGCTGGTGGACAACAAGTTCTCCATGGAACAACAATGTGCTCTTGTGGTCAAGAGAGCCAATGGTATCCTGGGATGCATTAAGAAAGGTGTGTCCAGCAGGTCTAGGGAAGTTCTTTTACCTCTCTACTCTGCCCTGGTGAGACAACAACTGGAATACTGCCTCCAGATTTTGGTTCCCCAGTTCAAGAAAGACAGAGAACTACTGGAGAGAATCCCACAGAGAGCCACGAGGATGATCAGGGGATTTGAGCATCTCCCCTATGAAGAGAGACAGAGACCTGGGGCTGTTTAGTTTTGAGAAGAGAAAACTGAGAGGGGATCTGATCAATGTGTATAAATATCTGAGGGGTGGGTGTCAAGTTGAGGGGGCCAGGCTCTTTTCAGTGGTTCACAGTGATAAGACAAGGAACAACAGGTTCAAACTTGAACATAGAAGATTTCACCTCAACATGAGGAGAAACTTCTTTACAGTGAGGGTGACAGAGCACTGGAACAGGCTGCCCAGGGGGGTTGTGGAGTCTCCTTCTCTGGAGACTTTCAAATCCCATCTGGATGCATTCCTGTGCTGACTACCCTAAGTGATCCTGCTCTGGCTGGGGGGTTGGGCCGGATGATCTCTCGAGGTCCCTTCCAGCCTCTGATACACTGTGATACTGTGAAATGTAGTGTGGAGTGAGGCATCTCTGAGGATTATGAGGAACAAAAATGCTGTCCCTATAAAACCCCTGAACTCACCTGATGTAGTGCACAAAAGCAACAACCATCGAGCCCAGGTAAAAGGAGAGGAAACTCAGGAAGCTGAAGAACATGGCTTGGACATACACAGACTCTGAGGAAAGAGAAGGCATCAGTCAGCTCAGAGAGCAAGGATAGCTCCTCTCAGAGCCAGCACTCCTGTCTTGCTCTTGCTAACACAATCTAGTGACAACACCCAGCCCCAAACATCTCTTCAAAACTTAGCTGCTTTCTTCAAGAGGAATTGCCAGAACCTGCTGCAATGTCTTCCCCCATTTCTTTCACCCCCAGTGCTAGCTGGTGTGCCCATGAGACCACTGTGTGTCACACAGCACCTCCTGGAAGGGACTCCAGTTGGTTTTGACTCCTTTGCTAGTGCTTTCTGCACCATCCCACCAGAGGGCTTCCGGCCCAGCCATACCCTGTTATGCAAAAGTGCCAAGCTCCCCTGTAAAGTTGCATTGTTCTGCCCCAAAACACTGACTTTTGATAGAAGGCACAATTGTCACTTGAAGGTTCTTCATCCGCTGCAGGTTCCAGGTGCGATTGACATTCCCTGTGAAATGCAAGGGGTACAGCAAATACAAAAGCAATCAAACATGAATGAACTCCGGCCCTGTTCTTACTTCCCTGCACTTGCAAAAACACTAGAGCCTGGCTTTTCTCTATAATCTGTCTGTGGTTTTGCTCCAGACCTTTCTTAGACTTGTCAACATACAGCTTTTGCCATAGGCTCCCCCCTCCTTCCCATCCACAACCTGTGTTTCAGACTAGAAATTCCTGCTCGACCCTCTGTACATTAAGTCTGAATGCCTGAATCTCAATGGCATCTCATTCCCTATTTATCTAGCCTCCAATAGGCAGTTTCTCTCATTGGAGATACTAGGACTCCATTTGTGCCTTTGGCCAAAGCTCTGCTGGAAAAACACTTCCATGCAGGGTTGCTAGCAAATTGCTGTATTTCACCAAGGCTCAGCACACCCTGCTAGTACAGCTCTACTGATAGCTTTAGAATAACAGAAAGACAAAAGATGACAATTCTCTTTTTTTTTTAGGGGAGAAGTTCAAGAGCCCACTATATCTGTTGGTTGCAGCCCTGCTTCTCCTACAGGGAGGAACACATTCAGCTTTGAGGACAGGAATATCCCCACTCCAGGTGCAGCTACAATATGAGTGGTGGAAGCTCTGCATTTACCACTGTCCTTGAAGTACAGAGTGTTTTCTGGCTGGGAACAGCACTATGAACAATTCTCTTGTACAATTATTCTCCCCAAATTATTATTTTTCCTGTTCTCCCGAGTTCAGGGCTGTCATAAATCCCAAGACAGCAGTGGGAGAAGATGCTACCTGCAGGAACTGCTATTTGGGTCTCCACGCAGGCAGGAGAATATAGCAGTACTGGGAAAAAAGGCCCAAAGTAAACCACCAACCAAAAAGCTGTAAACAGCATTACCTGGATGTCTCCAGTATCTACCAAACCACCAATGACTCCTCCAAAAAGCCAGCAAGCCAGATGCTGTACTAGCCCACTACCTCCTAGATCAGTCAAAGACTTTTAATCTATCTGACAATATAAAATTTCTACTTCACTTTCTCACAGCTCCCTGGGTAAGCCAGAGCTATACAACCACCCCATGCTATCCCACAGGAAGATCTCAAAGAACCCCTGCTGCTTCATCACCCAGACACAGCAACCAAATCCACCTCCCAGCACAACTTACCATGCATGGAAGAAGGCACAGAACCACCACAGGCATAATCCTCTGGCTTGATGACAAACACAACAAAGAACTGCTCACCTGGAAAATCCTTTCTCTGCATGGAAGGATGGAAGAAGATAAAAAAAAAAAAACAAACAAAAAAACATGAGATATGAAGAAGACTCTCCCTCAAGAGGCAGCGCTTCAAAGGACAGAGATCAGGTTTTAGTTGCTATACAGGTATTAGACTCAGACCTGCCTGTTCTGGACAGAGCTGGGCTTCTGATGATGCTCTCATCATCCTTGCTGACAATAAGATGAGTTCATAGCTATGTAGTACAGCAGCACCTCAGTACAAGCAAACCAATGCTACTGCGTTTATTTATTTACTTTAATTACTGCAAACCATCTACCTAAGCTTTGCTTACTACAAAGGCCCTGCTACCACCAGTCAGTGGTAGAACAGCCAAAGTTCCAAGGGAAGGCACCTGGCTGCAGCCATTCTGATCTAGAGTCTCAGCACCAAGACATAACAGACCTACCTAAGCAAACATAAGCAGTTATAGTAAAGGTAACATTGCTTCTTCCATTTATAGAATCATAGAATCATTTTGGTTGGACAAGAGCTCTAAGATCATCAAGTCCAACCATTATCTAACTCTACCAAGTCTGATGCTAAACCATGTCCCTCAGCATCACATTTCTGTGTATTTTAAACACCTCCAGGGATGCAGATTCAACCACCATCCTGGGGAGGCCATTTACTCTCCTCCTATCACTTGTCACTAAAAGAAGAGACCCACCCTCACCTCACTACAACCTCCTTTTAGGTAGTTGTGGAGTGAGAAGGTCTCACCTCAGCTTCATTTTCTCCAGACTAAAGAATACCAGTTCCCTCAGCTGCTCCTCACAACACCTGTTTTCCAGACCCTCACCAGCTTTGTTGCCCTTCTCTGGACCTGCTCCAGGACCTCAATGCCTTTCTGGAAGTGAGGGCCCCGAAATAATCCAGTACTCAAGGTGTGGCCTCATCATTGCTGCATACAGGGGCTGATTCAATAAAAACAAAGGCTCACATCCATACCAGAATCAACAAAACATAGGAGAAGCCACAGACCAAAAATAAACAAACAAATGAAAACCCAAAACAAAACCAAGACACGAACACCAAACAAAAAAACAAACCCAGAACAAAACCCCAACACCCCCCACCCCCAAAAAAACCAAACCCCTCACCAACCAAAAACCCAAAAGCACTGCAACATACATCATCATCTCACCTGCACTGTTATGGCTGCCTGCTTAGTCATAGATTGGTAAACGCCATTGAACTCCACGTTGTGGTCCAGGTCATACACTGGGCACTAAAACAGACACAACTAAGGGTTAAACCAAAAATCCAAACTAATTTCAAAGGGAGAAAGGG
Source organism: Indicator indicator (assembly GCF_027791375.1). Taxonomy (NCBI): domain Eukaryota; kingdom Metazoa; phylum Chordata; class Aves; order Piciformes; family Indicatoridae; genus Indicator; species Indicator indicator. Next base: position 92,973,564 of record NC_072010.1, on the reverse strand, counting down.
GGAGAACAGACAGTGCAGAACTGCAGGAAAAGGCTCTGCTGGACTGTCAAAGTGAACAAAACAACCAAGACACATTCAAAAGTTAGAAGAGCTGCTCTGAAGACATCAGTTGTCACCTACATTCACTGCTGATCTTGGCATTCTCAACTGGTCTGCAGTTTAATCCCAGAAGAGGATTCAACCAAACTGATCACTCCACCATTCCCACAGGGCAGGGTATACCCTCAGCTGAACACTGGCTATGCCACACTTCGCAGTGCTTGCCCTCATCTTATTCTTTTCCACTGTTCTTACTACATGATAGGCTGAAAATTGCCTGTCCATCCCTCCTCCTGCCCTTCTACCATTCTAACACAGGAATGGGGGCAGGAGTTGATGTTACTCTCATCCCAGGTATCAAAGGCAGCTGCCTGGACTTCAGAGCCAGCAACCAAGGCATCTTGCACCTCTGCCACCATCTTGCTGCTCCCACACTGCAGTTCCCTGTATCATTAGGGGAGGTGGGAAAGGAGAATAAATATGAGGCTATTTTCCAGCTGCAAGCAACAGCCAACTTCCAATGACAAGGAACAGCTGTTCTTCCCTTTCAAGGAAAAGGGATCAGTAATTGCATGGAGAGGAAATCAAATTGGAAAGGAGGAGAGACCTCATGTCTGGACATCAGAAGCTTCCCATGCTAGCTTGAACAAGATGAGAGTCAAGGGAATGGCACTGTCCCCTCCTTCATCCACCAGCAGTGTGCCACCACTTGGTGAAGAGACAGAATCATGTCACAAGGTTAAGAGGGTGCTAAGCCTCATAAGGGGAGCACAACAAATGCCCTATGGACAGGCTGGAGAAGAACAGCTTGTTCACCTTTTTGCAACAAAATTCTCTGTACAAGATGCTTGAACTCAGCATCTTCAACTTTACCTCCTTCCCACAGAATTTTCATTCTTCTTTCAGGGGTTCCCTTTACCACCACTACACTAGGGTGAAACACTTCCTAGGCCTTTTCTCTCTGTACTAGGGCACAGACCTTCTCCCAGCAGCAGGACACAAAGCTTCAGGAGGCACCTCCTCACCCTGCTATATTCAGACTTACCACAATATCCTGGACGGAGACAACTGAGCATGGGTAGACTGCATCAGACACCACTTTAATGATGACTGAATCAACATCCTCAGGAAATTTGTACAGAAAATACTGCAGAGAAAGCAGAGTGCTGAGAGTTATGGTCCAGAAATCATCCCTGACACTAGTTTCAGAGTCTCCCTAAGGTACTTAAAACAATCCAAGCTGGGCTTTGGGGCTGGATGTGGAAGGCTTTCACAAAAATTCACATTTCAAACATTAGGACCTTACACTACAGAAGAGCAGATGAAATACATACAGACAACTCTTCCTGTTGCACAGCATACTTGTTAGACATGGAAATCTTCAGCAGGTAAATTACCAAGCAAGATACAGCATAGCTTCTGCTCCCCATAAGCTTTTTTCCACTTGGTCAAGCTAAAGTGACTTATTTTAATACCCGGCTCCATTTTACATTGTTATAAGAAGTTTCCAGATGTTTTCACACTGCTTGCTGCACTTTACATATGGAACATACCACAGAGTTTATCTCAGATGGGTTGCTTCAAAGATAGACTGTGAAAAGTATTAGGTCAAATGGTTGAATCTGTTAAGAGTGTCATAAATAAATGTGTGATATTAGCTATAGGATTTCGGTTTCTTGGTTTTGTTTTGCTTTGAAGACAAAGGGTAATGGGGTTTTCTCTTCACTTCATCTTTGCAAATAATTCAGCTATAGTTAAAAAAAAAAAAAAACACCTGGGAGACTAACATCTGCCAATACACCTGCTTTCCCTCTAAGAGTGAGGAGTGCTTCTATGCTTTGAGCAGGCCCACAGGGCAGTCTGTGGGGTTAGGAAATTACTTTCTCTGTCCCAGCAAGGGCTTTTTTTCAGATTTGGGCAAAAGATGCTCCAGGAAACATCATCATTTGCATATTTAATGTATTTTACCAGCCAGCTGCTGGAGAGGTATGATTTCCATGCTTGTTATCCTCTTAAAGCCCAGACCCCAAGCGCTCAGCTCACAGTCACTGCTGCTGGGCACCTCATTCCATCTCAGAAGGGACACAAGGCTGAGGACTGCCACCAGTCGCTTTCCTTTCTTCTTTCTTGTCACAAGGCAGCCATTGCAGCCACCCTGGAAGCTACCTAAGCTCCCGCTACAAAACTGTAACCTGAGACATTCCCAGCTAGGGAGCGCCCCTTAAGTCCTAAACCTCAGTGCTGGGCAAAGGCCAACCGTTTCCTATTTCCCTTCTCCCACCCCCTTTTCAGTAAGTAGGGCCCTCAACTAGAGGGCAGGGATAAGCCCCCTTTGCCCAAGTCTGCCTTCTCTACCAAAGCATGAATTCCAGCACCGCCCTCCAAGCAGGATGCCTTCACTGCTGAGGGAGAGCAGGCTCCAACTGCAAGTCCTTACTATCAGAAAACTCACCCAGCTGGTTTCTTCAGCAGAGCACACTTCCTCCCCACCAAGCAAGGACACTGGCAATCTCAGCTCCTTGATTTCACAGGTTCACTACCCCCAGAAATCTTCAGGTCCTTGAGGGAGCCACCCATGAGGACCCTTCTATAATTTTCTCTTTAGGCCACACTTATACCAGAATACAGAATTAACCCAAGGGACACTGAGGCCTACAGCTCTCTGCTACACAGTCTGTGAGTGGTGTCTACACATCCAGATAACACTCCTGACCTACACAAGCATATCTAATTTCTCCTTCTGCCCTCAGGCATGAGCTGGGTTCCAGACAACTCCTCCATCAGTTGTTACACTTGTCTATTTCCAGCCTCAGGGCTATCACAACATCCATCTAAATTTTGAATTGCCTTTTTTACCTCCTGCCCTTGCAGACTACTTAATATTGTGATTTACAAAACCCTCAGCATTATACCAATTAAGAAGCACTCGTCTTCTACTCCCTACATCTGGGTCTATATTTAAAAAAACAACAATCCCATTGATGAATTGTGACAAATACAGACCAAAGTTACAAAGCTAATTCTGGGCCAGAATTCCTAAACCCCTTACATTCAAATTACAAGATACTAAGTAACAAAGGTTTATAAAGAGCCTGTATCTGTAAACCATCTTAAGATATGTGACAGCAAAAAAGATCCGCTGGGATGACTGGTAATAGGAAACCTAAAATTAAGTGGTGTTACTAACAGTGATAGCAACAACAAAAACAGAGTACCAGACAGCCTGGCTAAATTACATACCTTCCCAGCATTACGAGCTCCTTTATCACTATAGTTACTGCCAACAGCATTTTCATTCAAGAGACGACTTGCAGTATCTGCAAGGCTGTAAACAGGGCTGCTCAGCTGGGTGTGCTATACTGTCTGCTCTTTTCTGAACTAATAACCACAATTATCAGGCATTTCACTTAACACCTTGCAACTTGACTTGCTGCCCTGAGCAAGGAGTAGCAGTCTGAGTTCTGCTGTATATTTTACAGTTGGTGTTCTTATTTTTTTCCTGGAGAAAGACTACATTTTAGTAAGTCATACTCAGGCAACTGAACCAGCACTGGCTGGAAGCAGACAGTGGTGCACACCATCTTACTTTCCATGAAGTGTAGCAGTCCAGCAGTCTCTGGACTTCCGTATTTATCTGAATTTTCCTGAAATGCAGACACCATTCATTTGCTGTGGTCAAGGTTTTTGGCTGAATTAAGTGCTTTGCAAGAGGACCCAAATGTGCCTGTAGAGGAGCTGAGGTACTGCTATCTCTTCACTTTAACCACAGAAAACTCAAGAGTAAGGAATTTACCCTGCATACCAAGAGAGAAAGGCCTAGTTATTACAAGGTTTTTGTCATATCTAGCAAAGGCTCACATCAACCATTTGGATGTGGCATTCCTCCTTACCTGGGGCTGGGAAGGGCTGGCAGTGAAGTTAAAGGCTTTGTTGGTCCTGGAAAAGAAATGCCAGAAAAAAAAAAAATATTTGTTTTCTTCCTCTGGGAAGGAAAAAGGAGGGAAGAGTAGACAGATAGACCAAATTCCTACATAGCAGACACACCAAGAAATGACATATGTATTCTCACAGCTTACTCAAGTTGGAAGTTCTCAAGCCTTGTGACTAGGAGCTCATAAGCAATATTAAATGGTGCCATGGAAGCGACGTCCACAAATATAATCTGGTCAGAGGGTCCTGTCTCAGGAGTTGGCTCAGAGGGACAAAGATTCCGACTCACTTCTTGGTAACTGTAGGTCCTCTGATAGCTATACCAGTCAGGGGAAGGAGGGAAAAATTGGATAGTTAGAAAATTGTTTGGTAGGTCTAAGAAAAACATTTTTTTCCCTGCTTGCATAACTTAAATGCTAAACTGAAGGCTCCAAACCATTTAGTCTTTTACTCAGAGCTCAAACTCCACCTGTTGCCTCTTGTGGTCTGCACAAGGGACTGGCCATCCCCATCATTTCACTTCCCTTAAGGCTTCCAGTGGTATCTGCAGATCAAGCATGTCTGCCATTTGCTGGAGGCAGAGAGAAGCAACGACAACCCAGAACAGGCACTGGTATAACCATCCCCTGCATCAACCAAGGCACTGCACTAGGCAAGACACTGCCCATCCCCATCATTTCAGTCACAGGATGAAACTTCACATCTCAGATGGTCTAAGGTGCCTGCAAAGCTTCAGTACTTGCAGCCTAACTAGATAAGGCTGCTGAAGATACAATGGAGTGGCACTTTCAGAAACAAAACACTCACAAAACAACCCCTCCAGAACAGACTCAACTTAGGTGTACCCAGGGTGAGAAACAGAGGAGAGCCCCTGTTCCTCAAATGCACTGTAACCCAGCAGTTAGGGTGCTCTTTCCAGAGTTTGTTCAAACCCTACTTGCATACACCATAAGCAACTGCAGAAGTGACAGCAATGCCATTTGGTAGATTCACAATCTTAGCAACTGCAATGGTTTAGAAAACCAAAACCAGCAGCTACCTGACTCCCACCCGTTCCACCACCATGCCTGCAGAAAAGAGCCAATACCCAAGAAGCAGCAACCAGAACAGAAAGCCTTCCATGTTACAATCTGAACTTCGAGTCCCATAATACTTTGCTCCCGTTAGCAGTTTCACTTTTTGAAGCTGGCATGACTGCAGCATGGTATGAATAACAGCAGCAGGTTCAGTTCAGTCCGTAAGTGACACAGGCAGATCCCCAGCAGACAAGCCGCCTGGTATTCTGTGCACATACCTGAGAAGCTGAGAGACAAGAGCATGCCACCAAGTAAGAGATTACCTACCAAATCCTGGTCTTCCTACACTCAGCTGACACTGAGCCAAGTGTTACACACCGGATCTGCCTGTGTCACCAAGACAGCGAATCTACCAAATGGCATTGCTGTCATTTCCACAGCTGCCGTTTGAACAAACCCTTGAAAGAGTACCCCAACTGCTGGGTTACAGTGCAGCTGGGGAATAAAGGCTCTCCTGTCCTCTGGCCTTTGTATCCAAGCCCTGCACTCCAAACAGGTAGCAAGATCTAGCACTTGAGAAAGGCTGACGGTGAATACAGTTGACAGACAAGAGTGTTACAAGGAAAAGACTCCAGTACTTACAGGCCTCGAAAAATTAGCGGGACCTGCCACGACAGCACTCCCTTCTGCTGGCGAACTACAAACAGGACGGGATATTGGAGGTTCTCAGAGCTGCTGTTCACATAAACACGCACTGCATCTACCTGTGCAAAGAGAAAGAAGAGTATGGATAGGCATTAGATGAAGGCAAAGAATGAGACAGCTCCAAATCTGGGTGGGAGAAGCCTGTTCCCCTTCCTCAGTCTGACCTAGATGCTGGCAATATCTGCAGGGAGATTAACAGTGTTTGTCACTGGACTGGTTATTTAGATCCAGAGGTCATTTACAGGTGTGCTTCCTTGTAGCTGCTCTAATCCAGAATCACAGCCCCAGGTGACTGTTAGACAAGACACACTGGACAAACACAGCAGTCGTTAAGAGGAAGAAAGTTCATCAGCTTCCACTTACCCAACTGGAAGCAACTTGAGTAAGTGAGGGATGAAAAAGCAGGTTAGCAGTTAGCACCTGGCTCTGCTATAAATTATATTGAGATAACCACAACCCATACATGCCCCACCTAAGAAAACACATTGCTGACTGCCCTCAACTGGACAAGGAAGGCTGCTTTGGTTTGTGAGCAACGGTTTTCATGCAGCCCACTGCACCAGAAACTGAAATTTTTCCTTACAGGATCTGGCCACCACACAGCTGCAGAGGTAAGACAGCTACAGTAGGGGTAGAATGCTCTCAAGTTTACTGTTTGCTCTAAGAAGCAAGAAAGCAATTTGTCTACATCAAATGGCACCATTTCCATTTGAAAGGAAGATGTCTTCAGCCTCCTCTCCAGAGCTGCAAGCATTGCTCAAGAAAACAAGAACGCGAATGTACAACCCATCAGAAGAGACTGTACATGTCAACTAGAGGCCCTTGCTTGATGAACAAATATAAGACAGATATGAGATATACATTTTAAGCCCACTCTCACTAGATCACTGAAAGACTTTTCGTAGAGATCTTGACTTTATACCCTCCAAGAAGAGTAAAGGTACAAGGGAGGTGCCACCACCTGAATAAAGCATAGAGAACCAGCAAGGTAACAGAAGGGCAGCTACCCGAGAGGGCAGCTTATGCTTACACTCAGGGCACCAGGTTCAGAGAAAGGGTCTGCAGTCACAAACCTAAAAGAAAATTTCCTGTTTATTCTTGTCCAACAATTCTTGGCTCACATGAAAGTTTAGTCTACTGGACCAAAACACCTTCCTGAAAGCCATAATCATTATCAATTTTGCTTCTACCATCACCATAATACTGAGGCTACAGCCACAATTCCTAAAAAAATAAAGTCTTCAACAACCACCGTTGTAAATAATTTAATTTAAAAACTCTTGAGATAGGAGGTAAAACACTGCAATCTGTTTTTATTGCCTTCTGGTTTCCAAACTTTTATAACACTCTTTTGCATGCCCTCCAGGTTTCCCTTCTGATCACAAAAATACAATGCAATTGTATTTTTACACATGCAATTTTGTTTCCAAGGAAATTTCATTGTAGGGTGCCAAAACCAAGTTACTAAAAACAGCATCATCACAAAGCAAGACTCACAGGTAACATCTGAAAGATATTGATACAGGAGGCCACCAACACCAGAAAGCACTGGAAGGTTACTCTCTGGTTTCCTCAGTTTCTGTGGCTGCCCTACTCTGCTCGGGGAGCCAAGCCAGCACACGATGGTATAACTGAGAAACAGAGGCACTGAGCTGAACAAGCTGCTGCTTGTTGTAGTGTTTGCTTTAGTCACTGTGACAAGGGACAGAGACCCAAATGAAGTGACACTGGAATTGAACATGAAAACAAATCTAAGCATCATGAAAGCACAATGGTAAAGCCAAAGTCCTGCAAACACATGGACCTGTTCTCACACTGTTTCATTTACCCACTGATGAATTGGTTCACACTGCTTCTGGCTGGGCACCACTCTGTCATGGCTCAGCACATTAGCACAATGCTATGGGGAGCTCATGTCAGGCCCACAGCAAACAGCAGTACTGTACATCTACTACTCATAATACAAGCTAGACATTGGGAAATGCTCTTCTGTGCTGACTTCACAGATACAGAACATAACACACTGCAGGGGTTAGCATATGTGGCAGACACAGGTTTGCTTTAAATTAGTATAGTTTGTTTGTATTCCTTGGAAGACTCTAGAAAGTTGTATCTCTACTTCTAAACTCTTGATCTAAGAAATATACTGGCTCTTTTAAGTATATGCTAATGATGAGCACTACTAAAAAAAAAGGTACTACTTTTACAGTTTGCCCAGGTTTTGGACACAGAAGTGAAAATTGCATACATGTGAGAGTGCCTCTTCTTCTCACCTATAGGTGGATACATTCAGCATACCTTTTTTGACATCTCAAGGCATTGCAGATTAGATGCTGTATGAGAGCAGCCAAGTGTCTGTTTAGGAAGGGGAAAAGAAAAGGGGGAGGGGGGGAGGGAAAAGAGACCTGCCTATGAATCCAAGGCTATTAACTAACAATAAGCAATGTCAAGATAAATTCACCATGTTTAGAACTTACTTAATTTTCAGAGACCCCTGCTCTTGTGGCAACTGCCACTCCAGGTGTCTACAGGGCCTGCTCAGGTAACCATAGACTCTGGAGAGTTTTAGCTTCCCTCATACAATTAATATACTTAACTACTGAAAGGTCTCTTGATTTTACAGTGACATGCTATATGCCCACAACAGTAATCACCTCCATTTTACAGATGCTGAGACTCAAGTGTGCAGAAGGAGGCAGAGGGGTGAAAGGAACATGTTGGGAGATTAACTGGGGACAAAGAGTGATTGAGACACTCAAAGCCTGAGATCTGCTTCCTGTACAGTTCATACTGCATGACCCCCAGAAACATCAGGTTAAGAGTGACAGTGTCATACAACTTGCAGCTCACAGCACACAGCTGTCACCTTTCTGCTGACATACTGAACAGCCAAGAGTAGTCTCATTTGCAAGTACTTGCGGTTTGACCACTCAGTTATAAAAAAAAAAAAGTGATTAACACTTTGACAGGGAGAAGCTTGAGAGAAGACAGAAGGTCACTTTTCCATGCTGTGATCCAGCAGTTTGTCCACTCATATGGTTCCCCTCTCTCCACAAAGCCAAGCTGACTACATACACCATCTACATTTCCTCAGCTTTTCTGATATTTCCACTGTCTTATAATATTATTAGTATTATCAGAGAATCACAGAATGGTAGGAGTTGGAAGGGACCTCTGAAGATCATATAGTCCTACTCCCCTGATAGAACAGGATCACCTAGAGTAGATCACACTGGAACTTTAAAGGGAGGTTTGGAATGCCTCTAGAGACAGAGGCTCCACAATTTCTCTCAGCAGCCTGGTCCAGTGCCACACTCAAAAGGAAGTTTTTTTCCTGATGTTTACACGGAACCTCACGTCCATTATCCCTTGTCCTGTCACTGGATACCACTGAGAAGAGTCTGGCTCCACCCTCCTGACACTTGCCCTTTAGATATTTAAACACAGGTTATACTAGTAAGAAATAGCATTACAACAAGGAGGGAAGAGAGATTCTCAAGGTTCAGTATTTTTTAACAATCTAAGCACTTAATCCCATTTCTTATCCACATGAAAACTGGTATGTGCTATGTTACTACCATAAATGATTTCTCTCTACCTTTCCTGTGTTTGGCATCCATCTTTTCCTCCTGTAACAGCTGGTTAGAGCTTTGCTCTCTTCCCATGGAAGCTCTCATTCATGTGTTTTATGCTCTTTTAGGTCTGATAGTATCTGGTACAGCATCCAGCTGCATCAAGGAAAGACCAGCTCTGGCCTAAGTATGGGCTCACAGGTGTGATCCCCATACACTTCTTCCATTTTTCTCATGTTTCTGCATTCTCCATAGGCAAAGCTGTTTCCCCAGGCCATATTCAAACAGGGTGCTTCAGCCAAAGGGACATCAAAGTGTCAGAAGCAACATTTACAGAGCAGCTCATTAAGATGTACTTTAAAATTTCACCTCAATATATTAACAATGCACTTGCAGTTAACATCTCTGCTCTTCCTATATTTGGACATAGCCCTGATCAATCAGGAACACCACAGCATCTAGCCCCATCAAAAATCTTTATAATAAAAGCCCAGGGGGGAAAAAAAAAAAAGAGTGATTAAGGATTTAGACAGATGGGAATTGATATTACAGTCCATCTAGTTATTTACTCTGCTGCTATCTCCACACAGTAGTGCAGGGCCTCTTGCAGCCAGATGCTATACTTCCAGTAGAAGGGCCAAATCCCAGACCCAGGATGCAGCTCCACTCTACCCCTCACACAGTTCAGGGATACAGCAGTAGCTCCCAGCATCACAAAGCTTTGGTTGATGTGCCTCTGTGTAACATAACAGATATGCCTCCAAAATATGACAATAAAACAAGAGTGATTTGCCTGTGGTCCAAACCCACTCAAAAAGCTCCTTACTAACAGTCGCTCCAGATTCTCCTCATTACTTGCAAATGAGGTTGGACATACCAGGGCAATAAAGTTCAGGAGAACCTAGATGCAATTATGAGGAAGCTTGGGAAAGCTGAGAAGGATTAACATTTAACTGCAAGCTGAGCTTCTCTCATCTGCTGTTAATCACTCTGATTTTTGTGCTACAGAGTGAAGGAACCCTAATTAGTATCTTGAAGAAAGACCTTTTGCTTGGCAGGGTCTAGCAGAAGCACCAGGGGTAACAAAGTAGCACCTATAAATTGGTGCTTGGGCTTTTTCAGTCCTTGTTCCAATTAACCTGCCTTAAACTTTTAATCCATGTTTTGCCTCTAGATTCTGCAATCCTCACATAGACAACATACACATCTTCATGCAACAGATTTAATTAATTCACTGCTGAGCCAGTGCTGATAGTACCATGCTTCCCTTTGGAAGTCCACATTTGGTGTTTGCCTCAAGGCAAGTATTTTTAGAAGAATGGGGGAAAAAAAAGGAGGAGGTGAAGTCAAAAAAGTGATTTATTTAGCTCATGCTGCCTCCACACCTTCACAAAGATTATTTCATTTTAAAAACAAGCAGTTCTGACACAAGAACCTCTCCCTGCCACAGAACCACTGCTCCTGTCACACACATCCCTGCCAACACAGAAGTAAGATCCTAATGATGTTGCACATAGACAGGAGGAACTCCAGCTAAAAATCACAGTATTTAAAATAACAGTTACACACACTAGAACAAAAAATTATTAGCTTCCTCTGCATCCATCCCTACTCAACTAGCATTGGCTGGATGAAGTTTTGCCTGGGTAGCAAGACGGTCAACCAAGCTGTTGCCAGTCCTGCAAACCTGAGGGCCTTCACTTGGCTGTTGACCATTTCCAGCACCACAGAAAACTAGTTGCACCTTTCTTGCCCTTCCTTGTACACACACATAAGGAGGCTGTCTATATTGCTATTGTAATAGGATGATAAATTAGTAGAGTCATGGAACAGTTTGGGTTGGAAGGGACCCTAAAGATTGTCTAGTTCCAACCCCCCCCCCATAGACAGGGACACCTCCCTCTAGACCAGGTTGCTCAAGGTCCCATCCAACTTGCTTTTTAACACTTTCAGGACTGGAGCCTCCATGACTTCTCGGGTAACCTGTTCCAGTGCCTCACCACACTCATGGTGGAGACTTTGTTCCTAATGTAAAATCTAAATGGAGCATCTTCCAGTTTGAAGCCAGTACCCCTCATCCTATTGCTGTGTTTTTCTTGAAAGTCCTTCTCCAGCTACCCAGGAGGTGCTCTTCAAATAAAGGAAGGCTGCTGCAAGAAGTCTTCTCTTCTCCAGGCTGAAGAATGCCAACTCTCTCAGCCTGTCTTCATAGGAGAAGAGTTCCAGCTCTCAGATCATCTTCCTGGCCTCCTCTGCTCTAACACTTCCATGTCCTTCTTGTGTTAGGGGCTCTAGAGCTTAACACAGTACTCTGGGTATGATCTTACAAGAGCAGCTAGAGGGGTAGAACCTCCTCCTCCCTTGACATGCTACCCACACTTCTTTCAATGCAGCCTAGGACATGGGTGGCTTCTGGGCTGCAAGCACACATTGCCAGCTCACATTGAGCTTCTCATCAAACAGGACTCCCAAGTCCTTCTCCTCAGGACTGTTCTCTATCCGTCTGTATCTATTTAATCTGCACCTTCTAAGCTGAGACCCTCACCTCCTGCAGATACCTGTGGTTCTGCTGGGGGTGAGACAGTTCAGGCTGGATCTTGGTAAACAGCATGCACTAAATGCTCCCATGCTCCCTTTGACAGTCAGGTCCTGCATCAACATTTGTTGGAAATAACCACACTGCTGCCCTTTGAACTTTGGGGTTGAGACAGAGTTAGCACTGTTTCAGAAAATTCTGCTCCTCATGTTCCTTCTCATGGTCAAGCCTCTGCCATGTGCATCTCTATTCAACAGCCAAGCTCAGGGCAGTTTTATTTCTCAGATGACTGACTGACCTTGAGCTTTTTTTCTGTATTTCAAGGTGCACAGAGCAGTCAGCTGAATAAAGACAGAGCTCTCAGCACTATACAAAAACATGTTAGTCCAGGAAAGACAAATATTTGTACTTCAGTTCTATCTCCACTCTGGAGATAAAGGGGGGGAGGAGGAGGAAGGGAAGGGAAGAAATTTAAAAGTGCATCTGAATTATTGCATTCTCTATATGGGAACAGGCAGAAGGAGCTGGTCCCAAATTCATACAGTTAACAGGACTGACATGGCTGCAAACACGAAGCAAAATTAGCCAGGCTCTTGTTGATGCAAAAGAACCCTTGGATTGATTATTAATTCTGCATTTCTCACAGGGATTACACATGGGTTTAAGACTGTGGGGATGTGAATTTAGGGGCAGGAAGGAGGTTGCAACAACAGTTTCTGCTTTAAGCAAAGGTTTCTGAGAAATCTTTACTATGGATTCCTTTGCACCACCTCATGCTAAGCAAGACCTTCAAATCACACCAAGGCTTCAGCGTGCTCTCCACCACACCTATACACAAACCACTCCTTGCAAGATCATTGGGCATTATTGGTCCATGTTGCAACAGCATTTGGTTATGGGCCTGACAAGGCAGCAAGCCAAGCCAGCAGGCAGGGAACACATCCGGCAAGCAAGCACACAGGTTGCCAGTTACAATGGAAGGTCTCAGTGCAGGATATGTCTACAAAAGCAACTGAACTGCTCCTGTCTACTGCTGCACAAGAAAGAGGTGTTTAATTTTTTATCTAACCCTCAATATTAAGCAAAGTAGCATAAACTAAGTGACAGACTCTGGGTATGTCAAGCACAGTCATAGTGATATTAACATAATTGTTTCAGGACTAGTATTTTTCACTTAAAAGTTCCACTGAGTATAAATATGCTGTGTGGATTTACAGTCTGCCATGGACATTCCCATGAGTTCAATTTGTTTCCAACAGTATCTGTGCAGCATAAAATGGAAGCAAGACAAATACAAAGCATGCCAATATTTATCTTTTCCCTTTCTGGAGATTTGTCCTCTAACCAACGTCACTAGGGAGTCTCTAGGGCAGCCACAAAGAAAAAAAATAGGTACCTGTTTCTGACCATTTTCAGATTCCAGGGAGGTACTAAACAAGTATGTCTTTTTTTGAACAGCTAGTTAAGGTACGAACTACTCTGTAATAAATAATGTCTTCCTAACCCACAGCAGCTGGAACTCCAAGCTAGGGCAACTCTTGAAACAAAAGGGTTTATAACCTTTCCAATTTTGCCACCACCCCAAGCTCACAACCCCAGGGATTACTGTCACAACACAAATATCTGGTTCTTTCTTAGCTGCCAACTTCTTCACCTCAGTGACACTTCAGATGTGGATTGAATTACATATCCTATGCCTCTCCCCACCCTTTTTTCCTCACCCCTTGTTCATATGTTTTAAACCACAGTGAAGTAGCTATTTCTATGCCCAGAAAAAAACATCAGGATAAAGAAAGTGAGGAAGGCTGTTTCTGAAATCCTCTGTGTTTCTCCAAGTACACACAACAGGAAACAAGGTTTGCTTACACAAACACACTAAACTATATTTTCAACCCGAGCAGATGGCACACCCTTGCAACAACTTTTACAGACTGCACTTTCATTCCCCAAATATCTCCTGAAAATAGCAGATGAGGTCTGTATAGGAAAAGCATACCTTCCTACCCAACAATTTCTGCACAAGTTATCTAAGGACATTTCAGCCTCCACTTACAACGCAAATGTTTGCACTATAAACTGCTGCACTGATGCTGGAAAGAGTTCAAACCAAGGGGGGAAATTTTGATGAAGTTACTCTTATTCAGAATCTTTTAAATTTTTTAATCTTGGGCAGAGATTTCAGAGGGAACAACGAAACCTAATTAGGACAGCCCAATGAGAAGAACAGTTTTAAGATTTAGAACAACATCCAAATTCAAATGAGATGCCAGGTGGAAAGGGACCTGGGGGTACTGGTTGACAGCCGCCTGAACATGAGCCAGCAGTGTGCCCAGGTGGCCAAGAGAGCCAATGGCATCCTGGCCTGCATCAGGCATAGTTTGGCCAGCAGGAGCAGGGAGGTCATTGATTGTACCCCTGTACACAGCACTGGTTAGGCCACACCTTGAGTACTGTGTCCAGTTCTGGGCCCCTCAGTTTAGGAAAGATGTTGAATTGCTGGAGCATGTCCAGAGAAGGGCAACGAGGCTGGTGAGAGGCCTTGAGCACAAGCCCTATGAGGAGAGGCTGAGGGAGCTGGGACTGTTTAGCCTGGAGAAGAGAAGGCTCAGGGGTGACCTCATTGCTGTCTACAACTACCTGAAGGGAGGTTGTAGCCAGGAGGGGGTTGGTCTCTTCTCCCAGGCAACCAGCACCAGAACAAGAGGACACAGTCTCAAGCTGTGCCAGGGGAGGTTTAGGCTGGAGGTGAGGAGAAAGTTCTTCACAGAGAGAGTGGTTGGCCATTAGAATGGGCTGCCCAGGGAGGTGGTGGAGTCACCATCCCTGGAGGTGTTCAAGAGGGGATTGGACATGGCACTTGGTGCCATGGTTTAGATAGGCATGAGGTGTAGGGTGACAGGTTGGACTCGATGATCCTTGAGGTCTCTTCCAACCTTCTTGATTCTTGAAATCTTGAAAAAGTTATATGGCTCATCAGCACTAGCTTATACATTAGAAATAAAAATCACAATTCTTGCCAGCACCAAAGTCACCATCACAAGATCTGTAGGTCCACCCTGCAAAAAAAAAAAAAAAAAAAAAACAAAAAACCAAACCCAGAGCAGAGGTGTCACACTTTCTTTCCCAAAGCTTGCAAATCGATAGCCTCCCTGAAGATGTACTTTCTTTGCCCCTCTAAGCTGGGAAACTCAAAGACAAAAAAACTAGAATGTCAAAAGAATAATTTAAGTCTGAAGGGATCTCAGATGGGCACATGATCCCATCCCCAATTCAAAGCAAAGCCACCTCCCATGCCATTCTTTCAATTAGGATATTGCTTTTTTGGTCAAAGTTTTCAAGACTGCTGCATACAAAAATGGTCAAGCTCATGTTTTCAGCAGATGCCCACACCATTTCTCTCATAGTTTACTTTTGGATTCTACTGTAAGCAAGACCTTTTCATGTAGCCGTGAGCAGAATGTGGAGTGGCCAAGGAGCAAAAGCATTCCAAATACTATGTGCTCTACACTGCCCACACTGTCACCTCATAGGGTTGCTTGTTTTCCTTAAAAATATAAATTATACATACAAATGTTACTGCAAAGGGATTCTGTTGAACCTTGCTTGGCTTTGGACATAGTATACAATAACTTGGTTTGATTTGACATTGTGCCTGCATTTTTGCTTCATCAGGAATTTACAGAAATGGTGTGCTGGGGCCCTTCCAGTGTCCTGTGGTGAACAGACTAGAACCAGCAACTTAAAAGCAACAGCATTCAGGCCCTGGAGATCCTGCAATAACAGGAGCTCTAATGACCTTAATAGCTCCTCTCATTCAAACATTTGTAGTCTTCCCACTTCATTTTTCACTGCATCTTTGTGGCCAAAATGGTGGGCTTCCACTCAGCATTAAGGAAAGACAGAACCTAACCTCTTCCCCCCATTATAGCTCAGGTTTGGCCATCTCCATGCCAGAGCCAGGTTTTATTGCATGCATGGTATGGCTGCAGGCTGAAACTTGGATCAGAGCCAAGGCTAACATTATGGAGAGCAAGGGAATATTTTAATGTAGTTTAGATCCAGCTTGAAGAGTTCTATATGTGAAGTCCAAAACCACCTCAGAAGCAAAAGGTGAAAAAATAGCTGCTGGAGTCGTTAGACATAGGTGCTACTGGTATGGGACCTACACTCACATGTGAAACAGCAAAGAGTAAAACAGATTTGACCACTTATTAAACCTGGTTGTCATGTGTAGCAGAACAAGGAGTTTCCCTGCAGCTAGGACAGATGGCTTTGGTCTGAGCAAGTGACTCATCCCACAATCCCAGAGGAACGTAGTGGTGAATTCCAGCTCTGGCTCCTTGCCTAGAGCAAAGCAGATGCAACTGCCATCCACACCTAGGAGACAAGGGACTCATTCACTAGAGATCAGAGGAACCCAAAGGTATCGCACTTTTGGGGCTGCTAAAAAGGGACTTGGTCTCTATTAGAGGGCAACAAAGTTTAAGCCATGCAATTGAAAGACTTCTGTTCTTGCTAGTGTTGATTCCCCTCTTTCCCTTAAGTCAGCTAACTTATTCTCATCTGCAGTCATGAAAGAAGGAAGGATAATGATGCAAGCAACCCACCATGGTGGTAGCCAGGCACTGAGGCATACTCATTCACTAAGGGCAATTTTTCACTCATTCACCCTCTGATAGACTCCACTTAGGAAACATTTCACTCCAGGTCTACACATCCTCACATGGCACAACTGCCAAGCAAAGAAGCCGCAGCTTAATCTACTGCCAATCACAACTTACAGGAAGGCTGGGCCATATGGAAACTGAGACTAGGGCTCTGTTCCTAGCCCTAGCAAGAGAGGAGGCGGAGGAAAATATCACTCACTTTTCCCCCTAAAATAGGTGCAGCCCACTGCTCAGCTTTTGGGTTCCTTGTAACCAACACACACTGCATGAACATCCATGAGCTGTGTATGGATTGCAGCAGCTCTGCCTGCAAATGGGAAGTTGGAAACTTGTTCCGTGAGATTCTATATACAGTTATCTCCCAAATCATGCATTCAGCTGACCTGAGCTCTGATTTGGAAGAACTTCTATTGCCTCCAACAGTCATCTTCCTCATGATGCTCTCCTACACCACAAGAAAACACCCACATGCATGATATTACTGCCATTTGTTCTCAACAAATTAACCATTAACTGCCAGAGTTTAGAGGTTTTGCACAAGTTGTTTACTTTGAGTTTCCTCAGTACTCCCACAAACTTTTATTTTCTTTTTTTGGCAACCCTTGTGTTATTGCAATCATGGAACTAAGCAGGTTCTCTCACTTGTCACATAAAGCCTTCTCCAGTTAATAGTAAATCCAGCAGGAATATTTTACAACTCTTGCTCAACCTTCTGGGGAAGAACATGCTGCACAGGCAGCTACAGCAAGTCAGTTCTCCTTCCTCACTTCCCATGTTGAATACGTGGAATTTGAAATGCTCACAAACATGTTCAATTTTGCTTCCCCATACTGGATGCCTCTGGTTTAAACAATCCTAAAATAAGATAATCTTGTTTGCCCAACTAAATATTCATCAGACTTCTATGATGCACATCTGCCTTTGCTGTTAGAGCATGCATGCATAGTGACAAGTGCAACCAGCTGGTTTTATTATTGAGGGGTTTTTTTTTAATTGTTTGGTGTTTGTTTTTTTCACACTTACAGTTAACCATTACACAAGCAGCTGTGTGGAAGGGAAAATTTCAATGTGCAGCTTAGCAGGAGAAAAAGGGAACTAGAAAAGGTGTAAGACTAAGACTACCTCCTAAATAAATGAAGGCCTTCCACTCTAAAACAGGAGTTTGACAAATCTCTTTGTTCACAGCCCAACTCTAGAGAAGCATAGCAGCAGAGGTGGCTGTGCTTTCCTCAGCCATCAAGGACAAAAAAAAAAATCTGACTCTTGCCTCAAGACACAAGATGAAGTATTTCTACACAGCACATTAGGATTTTTTTTTTCCATTCCACACAGAGAAGAGACCTAGCAATGTATAAAGTTTCTGCTAGGTGATTTGCTCAGTAAGTACCCTTATTTTCATTTTACACACCCAGGAGCTGCACAGAAGGGAAATTACTTGCCTGTCTCAAAGCAGCTCTGCTCAGAGCCCAAGTTGTACTTTCTTCATCTTGTTTATACATCTGTTCCTCAATCTCACAGGACTCACTTTTCCCCTTCCTTTGTGCATGCATACCTGTATCCCATGAAGTAAGGAAGATCATAAGAAAGCTGGGGAGGGACTTTTTAGGCTATCAGGTAGTGATAGGACTAGGGGGAATGGAATGAAGCTGGAAGTGGGGAGATTCAGGCTGGATGTGAGGAAGAAGTTCTTCACCATGAGAGTGGTGAGAGCCTGGAATGGGTTGTCCAGGGAGGTGGTTGGGGCCCCACCCCTGGAGGTGTTTAAGGCCAGGCTGGATGAGGTTCTGGCCAGCCTGATGTAGTGTGAGGTGTCCCTGCCCATGGCAGGGGGGTTGGAACTAGATGATCCTTGTGGTCCGTTCCAACCCTGACTGATTCTATGATATGGATGAAGAACATCCTCTGAGAGCAAGCAAGGGGTAAGTCTTCTCAGTGGTGTCCATTGACAGGACAAGGGCCAAAGGACAAACTGGAACACAAGAGGTTCCATGCAAACACCAGGAAAAACTTCTTCCCTTTGAGGGTGGCAGAGCACTGGAACAGGCTGCCCAGAGAGGTTGTGGAGTGTCTGTCTCTGGAAGCATGGCAAACTGGCCTGGAGGTGTTCCTGTGCCACTTACTCTAGGTGATCCTGCTCTAGCAAGGGAATAGCACTAGATGATCTTCAGAGGTCCCTTCCAACCTCTACTATTCTGTGATTCTAAAGGACCAAACGAGACTAACAGTCTTGTTCCCCTCTTTCTCTCACCACCATTCAAACATTTACTCTACACAGCTGCATTTTCATGGCACATGAGCAACCAGAACATTACAAAAGTCTGATGGGTCACAAGGCAGCCCTCACACCTCATCCTTAGCTCCAAATTGTCCTTTGCATTGTAGGCCTGCCCTCATGAGAGGGAGCAGCAGAGGAGGGAAAACAGCAAGCTTAGGGCATGAGGAAAACAAATCCCTGTTCCAGAGCCAGACCACTCCAAACCTGGCTTTGCTTCATAGGGAAAACAATTAAACTTACTTACTGCAGCCCTTCCACATGCAAAATGCTCTCTTTATTCAATTAAATTTCCTGTAATTAAGGTTAATGGTCCATGTGGCATCTGCCTCAAGGTATCAGAGTCTTTTCACTGACCTGCCATCAGCACAGAGACAAGAGGAGGCTGAAAAGACCAGGAATAGCAGAGAGCTCACACATGGCAGGCAACTGGTAAAAGCTGGCTGATGATCCACTTGCTAGGAGTTCAAGGCTGAAGACTGCAGTGAAAGGCAGAGACTAGTACACTGAGTTTTTGCAGCATTTGCATTCCTTTAGAGGATCTAAAAACTACTCAGAAGACAGTATGCCCTTAAACATGTTCACAACACTTGCACAAGTAAAACCTGTCTGCAAGAGCATGATGCCAGATTAAAGTCAAAATTCTACTACCAAGCTTCTAAACTTTGAGCAAACCTCAACAGGAAGATGCAGGATCACCAGAAGAGATCAATCTCTGCCTATAACCAGGCTGGCAAGAGAAGCCTCAGCCATGCTTGCCTCAGTTCAGGGCTGCAGCTGGGGGCGGGGGGGGGGGACTGTGAACACCCACAGCAAATTATCCCAATTAGGTCAGGCACCTCCTTGCAGGCTTTTGCTAGTTCAACTCAGGAACAGCATCTGTAGGGCTTCGCCCCAAAGAATCATGGAAAGGTTTGAAGAGACCACCTAGTCCAAACACCCTACCATGGGCAGGGGCATCTCATTAGATGAGAGTGAGCTCAAAGCCCTTTCCATCTTGACTTTGAACACTTCCAATTACAGGTCATCCACAACTTCTCAGCAACTTGCTCCAGCATCTCACCACTCACATGATAAAAAAAATTTCTCTCTTACATCCAACTCACATTTACCCTCTTTTAGTTTAAAACTGTTGCACCTTGCCCTTTTTTCTATAGTCCATTGTAAAGAACCTCTTTATCTTTCTTAAAAGTACTCTTTACATATTGAAAGGCCACTGTAAGGTCTCCCTGGAGCCTTCTCTTCCATAGGATGTTCTCTGTCCTCAAAAAGCCTTCACCAGAAAGGCAGTCCATCTCTACACAAGTGTTTTTTCTCTTCCAAGTTAGTTTTCATAGCAGGAGCAACTCGCATGGCCTTCTTTAAGCACATTTACAGCAGTGCTTGAAGAGTTCTGTATTAAAAAAACATTAAGCCTCAAGCCTGAAGTTTCCCTTCTTAGATATGCTCATGACAAGCTTTGTATCTCTGCAGAGACTCCATGTTCCAGCATACAAGACCATGGAGATTATGGCCATAAAATGTCCATTTAAATGCTGGGGTAGCCTGAACTGGGTGGTTCTCCAGAGCCACAAGAACAGCCCAGCATCTGAAAGTAGCCATTGAGAAGAAGACACAGTTAGATACTGAAAAAGACCACCAAGGAGCTGTGTACTCTCTCCTGTCTACTCCCACTTCATTATTACCTTAGTTCTTCAGGAGATAAAACATCTTTGTGGAAGGTCTGAAAGGCAAAACACGTATCTTCAAAGAGTGCATTACATTGAAGGAACTAAATTCATTTTAACTGAAGTAAACACACCTGCTGTCTCTGCTCACAACCCCCAGACAACAGCTGGTCTGCCAACAGGCCCTCACCACAATAGCCAATGTTACACCTGAAGACGCCTAACTTACATCACAACCAGCTTCTACCAGGAGGCTTACGGCCAAAGAGTGCTTTTGACCTCCTAGGTTCAGTGGTGGCACCCAACAGTTAATGAATGCTGGGCTCAGTTGCATCACAGCCTCAACACACAACTCCTGCCCCATAAATACTAGGTGCTTTTTATTACATACTAACACACACAATAGAACAGTCCATTTAAAGATCTGGATATTTTGGAATTTCAGAATAAGGCAAGGGCTGATAAACATCATCTCCTCCTGCTTTCCTCCTCATCTTTTAGCATGCTTTCTACTGATTTCCTCCATAGTGAAGCATTAGAACAATAATATAGAAAAAGCAATGTTTTCCATTTTCTCTCGCCCTGTGCAACTGAGAACCAGGAGGGAAGATTCATTTGCCTGGTTCACCATCTTTTGGTACATCAGTACATCTTACTCAGCAAATAACACCCAATCCAAACAACGGGGGCAGTTTCCAAGGTACCACCTCGTTACTGGCGATAAACACGACATTGAAAGAGGAGGGAAGTGGGGGGGTAACCCACAATAGCTAGGCACACAGAAATGGCAGGTTTTCTTTCTCCATCGAGCAGCTATGGCTTTAGCAGTGCTGTCCCACAGCCTCCTCACCTCCCAAAGATGATCCTGATCCTAGAGAAGTACTCAAGTGTGAAAAATTATATTTGAAAAGGCTTATAAGTGCACATGCCACCACCACGACCCCCCTTTCTTTATTTTTCTTAGGTAGTACTACTCTCCTGATAATCCCCTTCTAGCCTTTAACCCCATTTTGCTGCTGGAAGCGCTGGATACCGAGCCCTCGTCCCAGGCGAGGGGGTGCACCAAACCGCCCGTCCACCCCGTCACCTCTAGGATGCCGCCACCACCTCCTCTTACCCCCTCCCCCCCAACTCCGGGATGCCCAGGTCGTGCTGCGGAAGCCCATGGGGAGGGAGAAGGGATAGGAGCGGAGCCTGCAGGTGCAGCGGACAGGAGAATGAGAGCAGGACGGTGGTGGTGGAGGAAGAGCCCGGCCCCCTCCCGCACAGCCGTGAGCCGCAGCGGCCGCGGCACCAGCAGTTCTCCTTCACCACCACCCCCCCCAAACCACACCGATAGAGAGGAGGGAGGGACGCGGTGAATTTCCCCGCTCCAGGGGACGCTCCTACCTGCCCAGGCTTTCTGCTGTAGGCGAAGGCGTAGACCCGCTCCGCGCTGATGTTCACGGCTCCCCGATAAACGCGGCCGAAGGCGCCGGGCGCTGGGCTGCCCGCGGGGCCGGCCCCCGCCGCTGTTGCTGCCGCCCAGAGCAGCGCGCTGAGCAGAGCCCCGGGGGCCGCGGTTACCGCCACCCTGGCCATGGGCTCGTCCCTGCGGGGCAGCTCTCGGCCCGCCCGGTGCAGCTCCCGGAGCGTTTGTCCCCGACAGGGCGGGCGCTGAGGCGATTTATTTGCAATTTAAATAATTCGCTCGGCGACACGCACAGGAGGCGGGGAGGCAGCCCCGGACACCCCCGCCCCTCTCCCTGCGGACTCCGAGCAACTTTCCCCCAGGGAAGGAGCCTCCGTCGGCCGGCCAGCGGGAAGGGGAGGGGATGGAGAAGGAAGGCAAAGGGGAGGCAGGCTGAGCGGCCCCGGGGAGGAGAGTCCCCTCCCTGTGTCCGGTCTCAAACAGGGAGCTGGGTTTGGGTGACGGTTTTATGGAACTTTTGCCCTTGGGATGTAATCTGTGGGACGTGTCAGGGACATCGGACGGCATCAGCAGGGCTCAGACACCCCTGGCTCAACGAGTCAGGGCCGTCCTCGTCCCGCGCTCTGCCGGCCTGCTGGAGCGAGGGCACACAGCATCACGGGCCCGTGGGGGTTGGAAGGGACCTCCGGAGATCATCTCGTCCAGCCCTCACCTCCCCTGTGGGCAGGAGCTGCAAGATTGGGGGCTGTTCAGCCTGTAGGAAAGAAGGCTCTGGGGGAACCTTACAGCGCCTTTCCAGTACGTGAAGGGCGTCTGCAAGAAAGCCAGGAAGGGACTTTTTACAAAGACTTCTAGTGACAGGACGAGAGAGAATGGATTTAAGTTTGAGGAGGGTAGGTTTAAGTTCGATACTAGGAAGAAATTATTTACAGCGGAGAGTGGTGAGACACTGGAACAGGTTGTCCAGAAAGGTTGTAGATGCCCCCATCCTGGAGGTGTTAAGGCCAGGTTGAATGATGCCTTGAGAAACCTTGTCTAGTGGAAGGTGTCCCTGCCTGTGGCAGGGGGTTTGGAACTAGATGATCTTTAAGGTCCCTTCCAACCCAACCCATTCCATGAATCTATGAGCCTGACAGCTAAAGCAAGATCACCTAGAGTAAATCACACAGGAACACGTCCAGGCAAGGTTTGGACTGTAGAGACTCCACAGCCTTTCTGGGCAGCTTGGTCCAGTACTTTGCCACCCTCAAAGTGAATAACTTTTTTGCTTATGTTTATGTGGAGCCTCCTGGGTTCCAGTTTGTGTCCATTACCTCTGTGTCACTAGACACCACTGAGTAGAGTCTGGCTCCATCCTCCTAACACTTACCCTTTAGATATTTATAAGCATTAATGAGATTCCCCCCTGAGTCTCCTCCAGGCTAAGCAGCCCCAGCTCTCTCAGCCTTTCCTTGTAAGGCAGATATTCCAGTCCCCTCATCATCTGCAATGTATCTTGCAAACAACCATCCCCAACCTTGATTTTTGGCTGCTCATAACATTGGGATAAATGCCTGTGAAAGCCTGCAGCAAAATGTCATTTCATTAATTCAAGCATGGCCTCCTGCATCTTCTATTCTTTGAGTTGTTCATGAAACTACTTCAAACACTCTTAGCCTTTTATTGCAAGACAAGAGTGGTATTATTGGGCTGTGAAAGGGCCAGGCAGGAATCTTCCTTTCATGGCTTAATCCTCCCATGTTCTTCTGTTGAAAACACATCTGGAAAATGTGCCAGATCCCATGCAGAGAGATGCACTTTTATGTCAGAGAAGATAGAGTGTTACTAGAAAGTAACTGGAAAGGTTTTTCAGACTGAAGATGAACTTGTAGGAGCTGCAGTTTGAAAAAGCCAGCCTGCAGTCTCCAACTGTGGTGACCCTGGCCACAAAAGCTTTCCAAGTTGTGGGTTCTGTTTTCAAAATCAAGAGATTTCCTGGAGTCAGTTGTGGTCTTTGGAGGAAAAGTTGCAAAGATCAGCAAAATGAGCTAGCATGCATTATACTGTCATCTTGGTCTTTGGGTCTTTGTGTGATCTCTATCAAAAGAAAAAAACAAAAACACAACAAAAAATAACCAACAACACAGCACAAAACCCACTAAAAAAGTTGTCAGTGATTTCTGCGTTCCATCTTGAAGCAGGCTCCTGTTCAATTCACCCTGCCTTTTTTCAGAGTCCCAAGAACTGGCATTAAGGGGGAAAAAAACCTCATTTGAGATTTGCTGGAAGATGGACACTTCAACATGAAAAGCTTGCCTTTCAGCCTGGAATATTGTGCTGTGCAGTCCAGGAGACCTGTGTAATGTCACCTCTGGGCTCTTGTGACTTTGACTTGCTTTGTACTGGGACACAGTGTGACCTGTCCTGGGAAAGTTCAAGCAGTGGCTGGGAGTCTTGTGGCTTCCTCGCTCCACCCTGTAGAGCCCACAGCTCCTGAATCCTACAGCTCTTTGCTCACCTGCTGCCCTCTACAGACCCACAGGTCCCTCTAGCAGGACCAGTAGAGGGAGGAGACTGGGGAACGCGTCTTCCAGAGGCACATGGTTGGAGGTACGACAAAGCAAAAGTATGTCAGGGCCATGCTAGGTTTGTCAGAGCAAATTGACAGATGGCCAAAGGTCAACATTCTTCAAAACAAGGTAGCTCTGGCAGCTGCAAATAATTTTCATTATTTGGTGCCACATGTATTTCAAATCTGGAGATAGGCGTGGTGTCAGTGCATTGCCCTTCCCTAATCACGTTTTCATGACAAAGAAGTGCCTCTTCATATAGTCCATGTTTTCCCATGCAGAGTTAAAAATTTCTTAAAGTGCTTGCCCTGAGTGGATGTACATTTTGGTATCTTATCAAAGACTACAAGTTTTCCCCTCATTTTGAATTTGGGAATTCAAGTTTTCTTTTCAAAGTTTTGTGTTGAATTCTATCTCACTGATTTGAGGCTCTTTCTGTTAATCCTTTCTTCAAATCATAGAATAGAATAGAATAGAATAGAATAGAATAGAATAGAATAGAATAGAATAGAATAGAATAGAATCAAGAAGGTTGGAAGAGATCTCAAGGATCATCGAATCCAACCTGTCACCCTATACCTCATGCCTATCTAAACCATGGCACCAAGTGCCACGTCCAATCCCCTCTTGAACACCTCAGAATCTTTTTGGTTGGGAAAGACCTCTAAGTAATCATCAAGTCCAACCATTATCTAACTCAAACAAAGCTGGTGCTAAACCATGTCCCTCAGCACCACATCTCTGCCACTTTTAAGCACCTCCAGAGATGGGGATTCAACTACCTCCCTGGGAAGCTTGTTCCAGTGTTTGAGAACCCTTTCAGTGAAGAATTTTCTTTTCATAACCAATCTAAGCCTCCCCTGGTGCAACTTGAGGACATTTTCTATTATCCTATTACTTGTTACTAAGGAGCAGAGACTGATACTTATCTTGCTACAATCCCTTCTCCTCCAAAGTGTTGTAGTGCCCAGTGTTACTTGCAGAAATTTTAAGTCAAAGGTCAATTCTACCACTCAAGTCACTGATTAAACTAATGAGTCCTAGCAGACAGATGAGATCTCTTAATCTGATATACAGATTCATAGATTCACAGATTGCATTGCGTTGGAAGGGACCCTCAAAGGTCATCTTGTCCAAGCCTGCACAGTCAGCAGGGACACCTTCAACTAGATCAGGCTGCTTAGCGCCACATCGAGTCTGATCTTGAATGTCTCTTTTCCTTTCTTAACTGGACCTTGTTCTTGAATGGCAGCATGTATTTTGGAAGAAAGAACTAGTCCCTGTAGGAGACAAGATGCTGATCCAGATAGACCATGGGTCTGGGTCAGTGGAAGTAGTCTGATATTCTTGTTTGTGCCACAGCACTCTGGCATCAGGGGATGGTGAGGACCAGGTGCCCCCTCTGGGACAGAGATCCAAGTAACACAATAGAGCCAGCAGAGATCCAAATAACATAATAGAGCCAGCAGAGCAGGGACCTTACTGGCCAGGGTCCCATCCCACATGATTTGAGCAAGGTGAGCAGGGCAGACCTGGAGATGGCAGCTTGTGTCAACAGGCAGCCCAGATCACTTGACAAGCCCATGACAATGGGATAAGTCTGAAGTCAATCTGGGAACATAAGTTGGTGAGTTGGCTCTGGTGCTGGCAAGCAGAGATGAACACAACCCCATGATCAGCAGGCAACTCCATAGCATTGGGCGGATCTGAGGCTTTGATGGATGGTTGGTCAGCAGGTCCAGGTCGACAGGATACAGGAATGGCTACCACACAACTGTAGCTCAGGCAGAGCCAAGCACTAGAGCCTCAGCTGAAATGCAGCTCCCATGGGTAGGTCTCCCCACAGCCCTGACTTCAAAGTCCCTAGAGGGAAGGACGACAACCCTCAGCTGTGCTCTCAAGTCTGACAGCAAGCCCAGGCTGCCAGACCTCCAGAAAGGGAGATTAGGGCCCTTGCCTCTGTGAGAGGCACATATTTCCTAACATAGCCCATTTTTCCAGTATAAGCAAGCCCAGGGTTGTGTCTCAGAGGAAGGAGGAAATGTGCTGAACCAGAGGCTCACAAAGAGTGTGGTGGGGTTTTTTGTTTGTTGCTTGGTTGGTTATGTTAGGGTTTTTTTTGTTTTGGATTTTTTGCTATAGCACGAAAGTAGAAAATCTCATTGTTATTGGGGGAAAAAATCCCACACAGTAAAGAAATCTCATTTCTCCTGGTAACCAGGGCTGCAAAAACATCCAGGAGAGAAGAAAGATCTTAATTACAAAGGAATTCCCCAAATCATACTAGCTTGGGAGGATAAAGACTATGCATGTGTTACAGAACAAATTGTTTGAAAACCTGATGGTTTTAAATCACTGCTGTTTGAGCATTTAGTCTCCATCTTATGTAAGCTCCACTGTGAGTTAATAGATGCTGTAGATGCTCAGCTCGATTCTGCAGAGATAACGCAGTATTTTCAGACTCTGCTGTAAACACAGTGTGAAGAACAAGAAGAACCAAAAGGCAGACAGATTTTGAAGACATCTGATAGAACCAGCTCCCTGTTTTCTTGCAGGTGGGTTAAGTGTCTGAAGATAGGCTGCTTGAATTGAGAAGAGTCTCTGAATTGTGTTAGGTATTTATACAAGAAAGCTGGGGAGGGCCTTTTTAGGATGTTGGGTAGTGATAGGACTAGGGAGAATGAAGCAAAAATAGAAATGGGTAGTTTCAGATTGGATGTTAGGAACAAGTTCTTCACCATGAGGGTGGTGAAACTGGAATAGGTTGCTAGGGAGGTGGTAGAAGCCCTATCCCTAGAGGTTTTTAAGGCCAAGCTGGACGGGACTCTGAGCAACCTGATGTAGTGTGAGGTGTCCCTGCCCATGGCAGAGGGGTTGGAACTGAATGATCCTTGAGGTCCCTTCCAACCCTGACAATTCTATGATTTAACAGTTATATTTGATTGTAATTAATAATAGCAGAGAGGTTCAAGAGGCTTCAGAGTGGATGATGTATTGATCTAACTGTGCTTTTCTCTCTTTATTCTTCAGTAGACCTTGTTCTCCAAGACAATTTAAAGCCATGTTACAAGAGAATTCCAGATGTGCCCTTAATTTATGCTTTTGGGTTCCAAATGTTCAGATAAACAGAGAATAATGAATCCAGTGCATTGCCTTCCACATGTGAGTGAGAACAAGGATTTGTTTTGACACAGGCTGAACTCTGATGTTGAGTTTCAAGTTGCATGCGGTATCTATGTTTAGTGCCCAGATGGAAACTGAAGTTCAGGTGCGACTTCTAGTATTGAAAAAAAAAAAAGACTTAGCCAGGCTTGCAGCACTTCAGCAAAGGCAGCTGCTGATAGTACTTTCCTGTCATGTTTTTTCTCTCTTTGTAAATTCATTGTTTTCTTTGTGTATCACACAAAACCAAATTCTGTTACAGTCTGCACCTTCACCAAAATATTCTTACAACGATGCTGGTAAAGCCATAATTAGACTGATGGGGATCTTAAGCACCAGGAAAGCTTGGTGAAAGGGAATTTTTCTCTTTAAGTAAGGAAGGACTTTTGACTGAGAGGCTGATAAACTCTTTGTCTTCAGTTTCCAGCTCCTACAGATTGAATATTAAGCTCACTTTGTACTACAGGATGTTAACTATCAGCCTTCAGGGTAATTTACATCTTGTCACCAGGTATGTGACAGGGAAGTGGAGGATCTGTGGCATATTCTTGGGGCAAGTTTATAGGAAATAGATTACACTTGAGTGTAAGTTAAATGACTCATTTAAGAACAACCAGTTGCTTTGTGGAACCTAGAAATTCTTTGTGGGTAGGTGGGTAAACCCTCAGTGGCATAGCTAATGAGATGTTTGTTAATTCACAGTCAAGTGCCACTCTTTAATTTGATGTCACCTTAATTTAATAGTTCATGTGACATTTTGCTCTTAATCACCCTTAATAGGATCTGAAATACATTATTGCATTGGGGAAATTTCCAGGGCTTCCTCAGAAGGACAGTGAGAAACAGTTTGGGAGGGCATTTGCAGTAGGGAGGGACATTAATTAAATGAGTGAGATGAAAAATTAAGGTGAGAGGTGGAAGATATGGAAGAGCAACAGTCATAGAATTGCTTTGGTTAGAGGAGACCTTTAAGATCATTGAGTCCCACCATTATCTAACTCTACAGAGGCTGGTGCTAAACCATGCCCCTTAACACCACATCTCTGCCTCTTTGAATCACCTCCAGGGATGGGGATTTAACCATCTCCTAGAGCCTATTCCAGCGTTTGAGAGCTCTTTCAGTGAAGTTTCTTCCAATATCAGCTAAAACCTCCCTTGCTGCAATTTGAGGCCACTTCCTCTTTTCCTATCACTGGTTACTATGGAGAGAAGACCGCACCCCGTCCTGGCTCCAAACTGCACCCCTGAGGTGTCTGCCGGGGGCGGGCAGAGGCTGTTTCGCCACAGAAAACCCGAGACGGAGCGGCAGGGTCCGGCGCTATCTATCCGCGCGGCGTGAGGCGCGGCTGAACAAGGTTGAGGAGCGGGGTACTTCATGGGGCGGACGTTTGAGGCCAGCAGAGGGACACCAGAATTTACCGCCGCTGGAGGGCCCCGGAGGGAGGTGCGGGAGCGGGCGGAGGAGGACGAACCGTTGCTACGCCCGGCCCCTTAAGGCGGGGGGAAATAACTCCGGCTCCGCCGCCTCGGTAACGGTAGGGTGGTGGAAGTGCGTCTGAGTTTCTGTTGTGGTGCCGGTTCCACCTCGTTGTCTCGGCGATGTCGCTGTTGCGGGGGCCGCGGCCTCGCGGTGCTAGCAAAAAGGGCCCTAGGAAGCCGGCGGCGGCGAAGCGGGACTGGGACGTAAGTTGCTTCCCCTTCCTGGGTGCTGAGCCGTGCCCCAGGCCTGCTCCGGTCTCGGCGGTTCTTCCCGCTCCTCCTCCGGCTTGCAGGCAGCAAGGCGGGTCCGACGGCGAGACAGCATGTCCGGGGTGACATAAACACATAGATAGGGGACATAAACACATAGGAAGGGGAGTTTAGAAGTCTCTAGAAGTCACCGTCCTCTGTGGGGGGCAGATGGCTGGTTTGTGCCTATGTTTCTGCGGGGAGGGATACCGTGGGGGGGAGTTGTATGTGCGTGGGGTGGATGTGGTCCCTCTCACCTCCATAGTGCTGCTGGAGTTTAGGCCTCTTAGCTGGCAGCCTGGTCCTGAGGCGGTCTTGGTAAGTCGTATCATTTTACTGAAAAAAGGGTCAGGCATTGGGGCAGGCTGCCCAGGGAGATAGTGGTCATTATCTGTGGAGGCGTTAAAAAAACGTATAGATGTGGCACCTGGGGACACGGTTTAATGGTGTTGGGTTGGCAGTTGGACTTGACGATGTTAGAGATCTTTTTCAACTTTAATGATCCTATGACTTTTTGCTGGAGGGAAAACGCTTCCCTCCAGCAAATGCTTTACACTGCCATCAAAATGTACTATTGTATAGTTTTCTGGTAATTATATTGTAATTTAGAGGTTAGGGTTTTTTAAATGGAACTTGAAAAAAATTCCAGTTCGTCCTCAGTTCTGGATTTTGATATGTTCTCTGGTTCCTGTTTGCAGAGTACGGTCCAAGATTTGACAGTCCACCGTGCAACTCCTGATGATATTGTGAGTTTCATAGCAATCACAGCTCTTCTGTACCAAGATTTAGTTGATTATCTGACAGAAGCGTTTGCCATACTTATGGGGGTATCTTCTGCTAATACTTAATCTTTTTTTAAGCTTTAGCATTACACTCTTCAGTGTTAGTTCTTTGTTTACAACATCATACATCCCCATCTCTAGCACTTGGTAATTTTCAGGTTTCTGTTTCCATCAGGAATCTATAGCTGTAGTTGTTATTACCATAAAGTCTATACCAACATAAAAGCTTAAAAACTCAATGGAATAGATGAAGTTAAGTCTCCTCTCTGCTGGAAGGACTGAAAGGCATGCTTTATTTTAGAAAACACTGATTCTGAGGATGCAAAATTTTCGTTTAAACTTAATTTCTTTATACAGAGTTCATTCCAAAATATGTGAATTCTGTTTCATTTTCCTTGGTAGCAGTGATGACCAGGATGGAATAGGCAGGATGAGCTGTTGTTGATTATAAATTTTGACAGGTTAGTCAGGACAGATGGGCACAGTAGCAAAGAGAGTGTTGATTCCATAAATAGTTGTCTTGATAGCCTCCTAACACTTCAGCAAGCACCTCCCATATTTAATTTGTATCTAAAATGAATATATATCACTGTTAGAAGAAGCATGAGACTATCTCTGGGGATTGACATTAGTGTTAAATCAGGAAAATGCATTATGTCTTTTTATGCATATTACAATGCTGGTTTTTAGGTTTTTTTCCTCCTACAGCTGAGAAAACTCTCATAAGGTGGTGTAGGGGAGATGAAAATGATGCAACTTTCCCATTTGTCTTTGGAGCTACTTTAAATTTGGCTGCTGTTGATGGCATTTTACATTTCTGGATGTTTATGAGGTTGTCATTGGTACTGCGATGAAGTGTTCAGCATGTGAATGATAAAATCAAGCAGAACTTGTTAGCGTTACCCTGCAAATTTTGCTTTAGATTGTCCTTTGATTTTAAAAATGTTTTCTTTCATTGTTTACATAGCTGCGTCGCCATGAGATGCACAAATCAAAAAACAAAGCACTGGCACACTTGGAACTGCAAGAGAAAGCACTGAAAAGAAAATGGAAGAATCAAAAACAACTGGCTCCTGATGCCTTGGAGAAAAGGAAACTGACTCTGATGCGTGAGGTAAGAGCTAAACCTGCATTTTAAGCCTGCTGCAGGTCATTTGCAGCAGTACTAGAAAACTGCTCTTACGCATAGGTCAAAATGTGCTCCACTTACTGGATAATTTGACGTTATATATGCATACACTTTCCCTCCTCTGTGTGTTGAGTGCATGCAAGGACTGGAATAGGCTGTATAACATTAGCTGATCTATACAGTTGCATATTTGATCCCTGCTGTGTGGTTGTACTCTCTGTAATTCTGCAGGCCTCTTTGCATCAAAACAGGACCTGTTTGCAGAGTTGAACTGTATGTTCTTTGTATTCTTACTGCTATTGCCCTCTCCTCCCCCTGCCTAGTATTTTTCATTGATGGAAACATAAACATTTCACTTTCTGGGAAGAACATCCCTTGTCTGCTGTTGCTTATTTAAACAGAGGAAATGCAGAGTCATAGGGCCTGAAAGGGTAAGGTAAAAAATTGGTAAGGAAGAGCTTGCATGGAAGGAAAATTGATGCAGTAAATGTTGAGGATCTGTGGCTGCTAGCAGACAAGCTTGTCATCTTCAAATTGAAAAGATTGTTCTTTAGGCATTCTGAAGCACCCTGAATGGAAATAAATAGTTTATTGCTTTTGAGTATTGAACTGTAGCAGCAAGCCTAAGCTTAGCTAACACAGAGTCGCTGAAAAGGCATTTCTGTGCTAGGCATCCTCTTGTTTCACATGGCAGGTGACACTTTGCCTTATGTTGTAAAAACTAATCTCAAAACATTCATTAGCTTTCAGACCTCATCAGCACTTGGACAAACCGAGACTTATTCTTCTTGTTAAAGAATGCGGATAAACGCTATTTACCTAGCAGTTAAAATAAACATGATTTACCAGTCCTGTAAATATGCAGTGGATTAACCATCACAGACTTCTCCCTTTCATCTCTTCTAAATTTTCAGAAGTCTTCTCCTGATCTCTGAGAATTTTCAAGCATAGACAGAAACAAATAAAAGTACTTAGAGTTGAAGGTCACCTTCTAGTTTCCCAGTTGACACCTGTTTCTCTGCAATCACAGTAGAATTTTTAAGTTCAGGATATCATGCTAATCAAGCCTCAAACTTTGATTTTCGTCTTTGTTATTTACATGCTTTCCTGCCAAGTACATTTTAGTGGAGTATGCAAAAAACTGTGGGCTTGTATACAAAATTCCCTAATGTAGTAGTAGGATAGTTTCAATAAGACTTCCACACAAAAATAAATTATGTATCAGAAAGGTAGATGAGAGCACCAGCTCTAAGGTTTGGTTGGATTGCCTGTTATGTTACCTGGGTATTTTGCAGATGTGGAAACTCGGAGATAGGAAATCGTCTTCCCTGCGTGTTACCGTTTCTAATGACGATTTACAAATGTAAGATCTTCCCGAGTTGCTTTCACCTTCATATGTAAGATATTGCTTTAGTCAACATACCCTGTGTCTGCTTCTGAATCAGAGAAAAGATGCTTCCACATAGGAAGACAACAGGAGATAGTGGCAGGCAGGCTGAAACCCATGTGGCTGTTTGAAATACTGGCATCTTTTCATGTGCAAATTAAAAAATAAATGGAGGACAGTCACCCTTTAAGCCTACCCCTAGCTTAAATATTGTTACCACTTGGGTCCTGTTGTTCACAGTAACTAGGGAGATGCTTCACACTGTATCTCCCAGTAGAGCACAGCCACTGTGGGTTGTTTCCTTGTCTCTATCTTAGTGATCTTTTTTCCTCCTTTACTGCTGTGAGAATGTAGCTTCCTAAGCCACTTAAATCCTACTTGCAAAAGACTCGGAGACAAAAACTAGGAAGATGCTGCTGCTACTGTGTTTTGTTTTTTTTTTCTTGTAGGCTGAAGAGAAAGAGAGCAAAAGTTATAAAATGGATGAGCAAAATTTTAATCTTTTAGGGATTTGTCTGCCTGAAAATCTGAACAAAAAAACAATATGAGCAAATCTCTAAATGTGAATTTTGAATGTGTAGACACCATGCTGACTGATCCTATAACAACTTGGTTTTGAAATAACCTTAGTGTTTTGCACTGAAGGGAAGGTGGTGAGTGGGTTGTCATAGTGGGGAGATTGTAAAATTAATCTCATTTAATTATCTGTAGTAACAGTCTGAAACAGGAGGGAAATTAATGGAATTTATAGATGATACTTAACTGGGACAAAGTGCAGCACGCAGTGAATTGGACAAGGTCATGTAAGAGGGCCTAGAGGACTGAGAAGCTGATATCACGTTGTTTTCTGCTGATCATGCTCAAATCTACCTTGGGTGTAGTGTTCTAAAAATGTTCATAACACGTTCAGCAGGAGGGTGAAGCTTAAGAACCTGCTGATGCTGGAAGAGATCAAGTAGGGAGAGTGGAAACAAATTAATTGGGATAATTTGTGTCTGATTAAACATGTCACCTTGATTCCTTTCCCTGAGGCAATTAAACCTGTGTTTTGAGACTGGTTACCTTTTAATTTTTTTTTTCCTTCCTGCTGTAGATCTGTGTTTTAGTGAGTTCTTTTTGACGAATTAATTAATTACATGTACCACAGGTGCCAGTAGGTACATCTTTATTTATTATAAAGGCGGACGAGGTTCCGCCGGAGAGCTGAGCTGCAAGGCATGAAACCCAAAAGCAAGGCACAACCCCACAAGTTACCCTCAGCCCTAAAGCAGAGCCTGATTCCAGGCAAAGTGTGGCTAACTTACCCTAAGCACCGTATAAGAAACACGGCGGTACTGAAGATAGAGAAATGGCAGAGCTGACTGTCTCCCATCCAGGCAGGCATCCCCATGAGACCAAATCTTGTCTTGTTGGATCGGAGAAAACAGCAGAACTTCGCCAGTAGTGATCTTCAGGGTTTTTTTAGGGTCCCCTGTCCTGTGATGTCGGGCCAGGACAATCGCAGGAGGCTGGGTCTTGGAGCCAAAGCCCCTCCCATATGTCGCAATCGTGTTATGTAACTTCTCACCCTACTGCTCATGCACTCAGCCTGCTCAGGGGGTCGTACGCCCGCTTCCCAGCGATAGCCTTCCTCATCTTCATCTTTCTCAGGTGCGTTAGTGGTCAAATGAGGGCTTGAAGGTCTTGCGACTAGCTCAGGATATCAACGCATTCAATACATTCCCATCCCTGCTTAGTTTCATAAACAGAGGGACCCACAGATGCGTGTTACCTGTTACTCATATTGTGCACCTGGGAGCTTCTGATCAAACACCAAGCATTCCCAGACACCCCCGGGCAGCTGGGCACAAACACCAATTATTCCCAGGCACCCCTCAGCAGCTGGATACTTCTAATCGAACTCCAATTAATTATTCCCTGCTACAATCCGGCATGACTTGTGTAAAAACCCATGTTGGTTTTACATCAGATAGCTAAATGGAAAGACTGGATTTAGTTAGTATCAAATGCAATAACTGAATAGTGATTTGGAGAAGCAGGTATGTGGGATGATTGCTTTCAGAATCATAGAATGGCTTAGTGGGGAAGAGACCCTAGAGATTGTCTGCTCCAACCTCCCCACCATGGGCAGAGATGCCTCTCAAGTAGACTTGGCTGCTCAAGGCCTCATCCAGCCTGACCTTGAACACCCTCAGGGAGGAAGCATCCACAGCCTCCCTGGGCAACTTATTCCAGAGTCTCACCACCCTTATAGTGAAGAAATTGTTCCTAAGATCTAGTCTAAACCTACTCTCCTGCAGCCTAAAACCATTTCCTCTTGTCGTATTGCTAGACATCTTTTGAAAAGTCTCTCTCCAGCCAGTCTCAACAACTATCTCAGAGGAGGCTGGAGCAATGTGAGGGTCAGTCTCTTCTCACATGCAACAAGTAAGAAGACAAGAGGAAACAGGCTTATGTTGTGCCAGTGGAGGTTCAGGTTAGATATTAGGAAAAATTTCTTCACAGAACACTTTGTCAGGCATTGGAACAGGCTGCCCAGGTGGGCAGTGGAGTTACCATCCCTGGATGATGATTGAATGTGGTGCTGAGGGACGTGGTTTAGCGGTAGTGTCTTAGCAGTAATGGTGGGATTGTGAGGTCTGTGTGATCATTGGACTTGATCTCATAGATCACTACCAACCTCAACAATTCTGTGATTGAAAGGTGGATAGTCACTGAGGTGCTAAATTGGTTATAAGGAGAAGTGTAATATACTGCAGTGTATTTCAGGCTCAAAAGACTAGAACGACATGAAAACTATATGGGAAACATATGGGAAAACTTCTTGGCATAACAAAGCATAGTAAAAGGGGGGGGTGGGGAGGAAACAAGCGACATGCCACTGTCTGGAATTTTTTTGAATGAGGCTGAGTATAAACCAACAAACTTATCAATGAACACTGAAGGAAGCTCTATGAAGATACTGGTATATAGTGCTCTGAAACTGCTGCAAAGCAGTCCCTCTTATGATTCCTGGGGGAGCAAAAATTGTCCCTCGGTTTTTGAATCTTCAGTAGTAGGGCATCCATGAGTCTGTCTTTTCTGTGGGACATTCTGAATTAATTGCAGTCTCTCTGGCTGAGTTGATTAATCTTGATGAATGGAGCTTCATAGCAGGCTCCCCAGGGAAGTGGTGGAGTAACCATCCTTAGAGGTGTTTTAAAAACATGTAGACATGTCACCTTGGGACATGGTTTAGTGGGCATGGTGGTGTTGGGTAGATCATGGGACTTAAGATCTTAGAGGTCATTTCCAATCTTAATAAGTGATGCTGAGTTCACTTGCATATCTGGTCTCCTTTCAGATGTTTAAGAATAACTACCTTCTTCCCAGGTTGTGGGATATAATTTTATTACTTTGCCATTTCCAACTTTGTGAGTAAGTGAGGAGTTTGGAATTGCATTCTGCCTACAAAGCCATGTCTGCAGTCGGCTCCATTTGGCTCACAGTAGCTGAATGCCTCTTGATTCAGCCAGGAAAAGAGAAGGCTTCAGAAAGACCTTATAGAGATCTTCCAGTACCTGAAGGGGGCTACAGGAAAGCTGGGGATGGACTTTTTGCTGTCTACAACTACCTGAAGGGAGGTAGTAGCCAGGAGGGGGTTGGTCTCTTCTCCCAGGCAACCAGCACCAGAACAAGAGGACACAGTCTCAAGCTGCGCCAGGGGAGGTTTAGGCTGGAGGTGAGGAGAAAGTTCTTCACAGAGAGAGTGGTTGGCCATTGGAATGTGCTGCCCAGGGAGGTGGTGGAGTCACCGTCCCTGGAGGTGTTCAAGAGGGGGTTGGACGTGGCACTTGGTGCCATGGTTTAGATAGTCATGAGGTTTAGGGTGACAGGTTGGACTCGATGATCTTTGAGGTCTCTTCCAACCTTCTTGATTCTATGATTCTATGATTCCAAGACCTCCCTCCTTAGGAGACAGCTGTCATGGTGCCAGTGATGGACTTAAAATACTGAAGGAGAGAGACCTTGAATACAGAAGCTATGCATTGAGAAATGTGTGGAGATTTCCAAAAAGCCTTTTGATGCCAGATGTAGTTAGCTGCCTATTCAAACTTCTATGGTGGTATGTTGCTTACTTTTTAGGTAGGATTTTCATTAGTTAAGGCTCAATGAAACAAATCTGCCTGAACTGGTTTGGGTCCAGTGAAATGGTGCAGTTTTTCAGTGTCTGTCAAATGTAGATAGGTATTCTTTGGCCAGACAAAACTGAGATCAAATGATTTGAGTATACAAAGTGATTTTTTTGAAGTGCCAGATACATGTCTTGGTTTTGATGAGTGTGTCATAAACACCTCTGTCATAAAATACCTGTGTCCAGCCAGGAGCAGAAGAAGGGAGTGAAAGAATTGTCCCTAAAGAGAAAGAGCCTGTGCTGATGATAGTAATAAATGCTTAGTTTTCAGAAAAACAAGGTGAATTCTATTCACTGAGAATGAGGTATGGTTTTCTGATCTGTCTTAATTAGGATCTAAATGCATGGTACCAACTTTGCAAACATTGTCTGGTTGGCTATTTTCTTTCAAACTGTTTAGAATCACCCTCCCCCGCCCCCCAAAAAAAAAAAAGAAGGAAAAATTGGTCTGCTTTGAGTGAAATATTTCACAAAGTTAAAATCAGCCTGCTCCAAATGAAATATTTCCTTACACACTATACTTTCAGGTTCTGTCTGATCAATACCATTTGCAGGATGATTTGGAGAGATCTGATCAGGTTATGGCTGTGGCAAAAGGCTTGCTTGCAGGTGCTCCTCGCACACGAACAGGTAGACCATCTTGTTTCTTTTTGGTAGTAGCTTTGAGATAATATCCTTGCTTTTTATAAATAGCCTTGCTTTGCAAACTGTCTTTTTAACTATTTTCATCTTACCATCTAACATAGTATTGTTGATCCTATTCATGTTGGATTGTCAGGGGTTAAGGCTGGGCTGGTTTTAATGACAGATGCTCTCTCTTAAGCCCCTTTCCTTTGTCAGAATGGAAAGGAAAGGGGAGTAGGGAAGAGAGACTTATGGATTGGATAAAAAGTCCCTTAAAATAGCTTTAATGAAGTAGTAGCAATCAAAAGATAATAGTATTAATAAGAAAAGAATAAATACAAACCCAGTACTGAACTCCCCCAGAGTCCAGACTGGACTCAGTGTCATGTGGGAACTGGATTCAGAAACTCATGGATTCAGGAACACACAGACTGGGACCAAAGGCAGAAGAACAGATGGAGTCTTCCTCAGACACTGGCCATAGAGTTTGACCCTTGTGATCTCTCAGCTTTATACTCAGTAAGATGTATGTAGACTGGAATGCTTTGCTGCTCAGGTTTGGGTCACCTGTCCAGTTAGCTCCTCCTCACAAGTACAACCTTTTTACTTACGACTTTGAACTGAAAGCAGTGTAGCACACAAGATTTATCAGTGACCTTGGTTTCTACAGGAGCAAGCATAACCAACATTTTTCTGCATACTATACCTTAGTGTTAGCTATAAACATCAGGTGTTACAACTTTCAGAAACAGGCATTGAAAAAATATACCATTAACTTCAGAAAGAGCAGAGACTTAGCTGAAAAGGAAAATCACTGAAAAGAGAATTGGTTCTGTTCAAGCTCAGACCTGGACATTCCACCCCTTATTCCATACCATTTACATCATAACCATTGCTAGCTTATGATTTATCTTTCTACACAAAAGTTTAAGTGCATTTAGTTCATGATTGTGGATTTCCATCTAGCATAGCAGTCTCTCAGGACATGGATGAACCTCAGATGAAGATAATACTCCCCATGGCAGGGGAGGGCTACCCACGACTGCTGTATTATTCTGCTGTATCAGTCTATTGTGAAATTTTGGATCACTTAACTGTGAAACACCTCATGCTGACCATTTCCACAGACAAGCTACTGGTCTGTGCAGAGCACGAGTTCGAGCCACTGTAGTAGTTTGGATTCTCGTTGCTACGTGGGTTAACAGCCTGGTTTTGGATATAGTTGAAGATTTAATGGCAGTTCATGAAGAAGACTTCTCCTTTTCTTACCCTGTTTGTAGATCCTTATGCTGCTGGAAGGTGGGACTGACAGTTTGCATGAGGAATCTTAAGCTAGGTTGTTTTCTCTGTAGGATGTCGTTCTTTCTTGCTTGTAGTGGTTGTTTCATCCTACATGCTGCTTCTGCACAAGTGTGTTTCACCAAGTGAGAAGGATGGAAGCGTGGTACATAGCCAGATACATTGAGATAACCCTATGCTTGGCCTTTGGCAGTTGTTGAAAGTGACATACGTACCTCTGACGTTTTATGTGCAAAGCACAGGAACTTGCTTTTAGGTACAAGGTTCTGTGACATACTACAGACCAAGTCCTCTGTGTTCTTCCCTATTTTGTCTGATTCCTCTAGGTTTCCCTAATGTAACAATGGCTCCTAACTGTGACCTAGAATCATCTCAAAGACCCATTGTACGAAAATGTGATCCTCCCACTCAGCATTCCATCCTTAGTGAATCTGTCATAGCTTCCCAGGTAATGTATGTTCCGCTTCATGCATGTCCTTTGGCTTTTTTGTTTACCCAAAATAAGAATATTCAAAGGCTGAATTTCTAAGCAAACCTAAAGTTGTGTTTGGTGTGTTGTATACCGTAAAATCATAGAATCACATTGGTTGGAAAAGACCTTTAAGGTCGTCGAGTCCAACCATTATCTAATTCTACATGTGTGGAAAGTGATGTTAAATGAAGGTGAGTTTGTTTTGTGGACTGGGAATCATTGTTTTTTGATTTCTTAACCTTTGGACAGGAGAAACAAACATGTCTCATAGAAGCTCACTGATATTCACATGCTGTCTCTTTTAAATTCTGGAATTATCAGCAAGAGAACAAATTAATTATGGACTAGGAAAACAAGTCTTGAGTCACTTAACTAATAGCTAGGTATGAAAATCTGCCTATTCTAATTATATCTGCGTATGTGGGAACATAGCCAGTTGGGCTCCACTGTATTTCTGCTAACACACATGTGAGTGTACCACAGTTAACTCCACAGCCTTGATTAGTTCTCCAGGTTTAGCTTTCAGTATTTCACATACTTTTATAATGATTAAGATTTGTTTAAAAATTGTTTAAAATTTCATGTAGATTGCCTTTCCATTCTGTTTTCATTTCATAACATGAGTTGTGCCAGGAATGCTTGCTATGGTTTGAGAGCAGGCATATGGGCGCTGCTGGAAAGCAGCTCACTGATGAAGACCAAAAGGGCTGTGGGTGTGAAAGCAATAGTGTCATAATCTCATGGTTCTCTAATCCTGTTTCCTACTACTTTCCACAGACATCTACAACTTGAGTTGCAGTACTTCTCTGTCATGTATTTTGATGTGATATTTGTTTATTTGGTTTGTTTTCTCAATATGAAGAATGAACTGTAGCATCTCTGTAAGCTGTATCACTGGATGCACTCCGTATGATAAACTTAAATTTATAAAAAAACACATACTGCTGGCTGTCTGCTGAGCTTCTGCTGAGTTTTTCTTTTCCTTATGGGCCCACAAAAATCCTAATTAAAGGCTATCTGGTGAAGCCTACCAAGAAGTACAGAAAGCATGGTTTGAGGAACCCTAATTCCAAACGTGATTAAGTTTTGCTGAGTGTTGTACATAGGATTGTATTTTGTTCTGGTTGCATTTTACACATAGACTGTAATTTTGTAGATCTCACGAGGTTGTTTAGCTTGTATTTTCAAATGGCTGAAATTTTAGAAATGCTGTAATCTAGGTTGCTGTTTCCATTCTCTGCTTGCTATTTCTCTGTATTTGTTTTGGTACAGTCTTTAAAGATTTTTTTATCCGGCGAAGTGTGTCATCTTTCTTACTTACTATAAATCATCCAAGTAAAACATTGGATATTGAATTAATCGCTTGCTCTTATATGCTGAGGCAGTTGTCAGTATCAGTCTGTCTTAAATGCTGAAGTTCCCCAAAACTCTTCTCACAGAGGTTTATGTTTTTCTTTCTTACTTTCTTTCTTTTGTTTTGGAGGCAGAGACTGAAACAAATGGTTCTCTTCTTTTTTTCTCGAAGCAGTTCAGAAAACTGATCTCTAACTTCTTCCTAAAAACAAATTAAAATTGCTGTGAAGTTCCTTTTGTTTTATTTGTCTCCTTAAAAGGCTCTTAATGAAGTAGAAGAGGAAATGTTATCAATCTGTGAGTCAGATGATGAACACCACGACTCTCTGAATTTCAAATCCAGCATCAGTTCTGACAGGTCAGTACAAATATCCATTCCGGTTTCTACCTTCTTAGCACTGGAAATAGAGTTAAAAGGGTGTTGCACTGGAATAGTTGTTACTTTTTCTGTTTCCCCTGCCTCCTCCTTTCCTGAGCTCAGAATTCTGGGCAAGCCCTTTATTGTAACAATCAGGCTGGGAATGAACGTGAGCAGGGAACTCACCTGAGCAGATATACAGAGATTTTGAGAAGGTCTTTCTAGACTGCACAGTCTAAAACCATGCTGTTAGTCCTGTCACAATTCACTGTTATCCTTGCTTTAATGTAGGCTACTTCGGTTATTGAGAGAAGATTCCTTGGTGAATTCTCAGTTGCGGGCTGAAAAGAATACACGGAAAAGTACCTTATCTCAGGAATCAAATGTGCCTTTGACTCCAACAACTATTTCTCCATCACTGGATCAATCAGGTTGGGTTTGCCAAATCACAGCCTCTCAAGAGTTATTAGGCTGTTGATAGGATCCTCTCTGGAATTCCTTTTCTGAGTTGGGGCTGAGAGAGAGGGAGATGGTTCAGATGAATTTCTAGACTAAAAAGCCAGCTCTTCTAATAGAATTACTTTACAACGTATTACTATTAATAACACAACTGAAGTATTTCATGTATATAATTTTTGTTTTGTTTAAATCAGCCCTCAATGCTACTGATGTAGTCAAGAGAATCCATTCGAGGCTTCAGAATGAATATGAAGAAGAGGCTGGAGACTCCACTTACGGTGTGAGACAAGTGCTGAACCCGAACTCAAGGAAACAAAGGCAAATTGCAGCAAAAAGTTTAGTAATTTTTAAAACAACATATCTCCTTTTAGCTATGGTCTTTAATATCTTAAGAAAATGTAGGTTGAAGGGGGATCTTTGGAAGTCATCACAGAGCTAACTCCTAATTAGACTGAGAGAAGCCTCTTCCAGCCAAGTCTTGAGCATCTAAGGATGGACATTCCCCACACCGCAGTGTGATGTATTCCCCTGTGTGTTCATCAGCAAAGTAAAGTCCATAGGAACTTTGGAGCTATCGACATGGCCCTTTGATGCTGTACATTGCCTTGCTGCACATGGAGTTTTCCTCTGCAGGACCTTTCTGTTTCTGTTATGCTGCACAGACTTATGCTGTGCTTCAGACACATCTGCATGTGGAGACTGGCATGAAAGGATTGTTATGAATGGGCTGCTTACTAAATACCAGACCTGAAAACAGCTGGTGTTTTTCACTGGCTGTTCCCAGGGCAAATGTTTCTGTGCTTTTAAGTGAGAAGGAAGTATAAACAGGTATCTAAGATAAAAGCACTGAACAATCATACTTGAGAGGTACCAGTGTGGCGGCAGAAAGTGTGGGTTTTGATGATCTGAAATCAACTGAAATGACTGGGGATGTTCTTTGATGGTCCCTTTCAGCTCAGGGCAAGAGAGGATATTTCCTTTGAATAACTACAATAAACAATGAAATTTTATTGATACTGCAAAGCTTTCTGTACAAGTTGAAATTCCAATGACAAGTTTTTTTTCTGCCTTCAGTGAAAAGAAAACAAACTGCACAGAACTCTGCAAGACAGAGGAGAGATGATTCTCCAGTTAATTCAGTCCCCATTGACCTTCGGAGGGCAAACAAATCCAGTCTAGATGTTCTCAGCCACATGATACATGAAGTAGAGCATGAATTGGAGGAATATGAGCGTTGTACAGGTCGTGAGGTTCAAAAAGCTGAGAGAAGTGAAGGCCTCACTGGTTTTACATTATCACTGGTGAACACTCTCTGTCGTTTGATACGCTACCTCAAAGAGGTGAGAAAACTTTGAATTGCTTCTGCAGTTACTTTACAAAGTTACTTCACGGGTATGAACTTTGGTATTTCCTGACTCCCTCTCGGTTTGGTTTGAGGCCTGGTGATCATTGCTTATTATTTGGATTGCATGCAATTAGGGGGTTAAAGTTTTTTGGTTTGTCAGATTATTATCTGTGGTATGTTATGGGTAGCTCATGGTCTAATTCTGTCTATGCAGCAGAAAAGAGTAACCCCAACTATTCCGATCTCCTGTGCTTTGGAGATGGGAGGTGTTTCTCCTATTCAGGGATCCCTTTGAGTAACTGCAGGCAACCCTGGGGAAGGACTCCATCTGCTAATTCTGATGTGCATGTGTGATGTCACAGCCTTTGCTTTTTTTAGGTATGATGGTCCAAAAAGTAACAGTTGTGTATTCCATTTACTCGTAAGAGGCAAGGTGGAGTCTTTGGCGTCTTGTCCAGGGAGTCTGCCTACGGCAGTGGTCTGTCTTAAAATAATAGATTGATAATAACTTTGGAGGGAAAGAGGTTCTTTACAGTAAGGTCTTTTGCTTCATGCTCAAGTAGGCTACTTAACAAGCCTTTTGGTTGTCTTTAAAAAATAAAAATAAATTGTAGAATCATTTCAGTTGCAAAAGATCAAGTCCAACCATTATCAAACTCTAATGCATCTGATGCTAAATCACATCCATCAGCACCACATGTCTGCATCTTTCAAACACCTTCAGGGATGGGGATTCAACCACCTCACTGGAGACCCTGTTCCAGTGTTTGAGAACCCTGTCAGTGGAGAATTTTCTTCTAACAGCCAACCTAAACCTTCCTCAGTGCAACTTCATAGATTTATAGAATGGTTTAGATTGAAGGGACCTTAAAGATCATCTAGTTCATGCCCCCACCCATGGGCAGGGAGGGACACCACCCACTAAACCTGAGGCCATTTTCTCTCATCCTATCACTTGTTATTAGGGAGAAAAGACCAACTCCCACTTCATGCCAGCCTCCTTTCAGGAAGCTGTAGAGAGAAAAGATCGCCTCTCAGCCTCCTTTTCTACAGATTAAACAACCCAAATTCCCTCAGCCACTCCTCACAAGACCTGTTCTCCTGACCACTCAGCAGCTTCATTGCCCTTCAGAATACATCGAGAAACTGAAAACTTCTAGAACTTTT
Source organism: Indicator indicator (assembly GCF_027791375.1). Classification (NCBI taxonomy): domain Eukaryota; kingdom Metazoa; phylum Chordata; class Aves; order Piciformes; family Indicatoridae; genus Indicator; species Indicator indicator. Next base: position 92,929,761 of record NC_072010.1, on the reverse strand, counting down.
TCCCCCTCTGAGGGAACATATTAGAAAGCAGGTGTTTTCTCCTTTATTTAGTCATGTTTTCTTCATTAATGAATTAAGGAAACTGAAGAGTAGGCACAAGTAGTGAAGGATACTGACAAGCATTAAGACACTTGGAGTTATCTGTTTACTACAGTATCCACCCAGAGAGAGAATGTTTGTGGTTACAGCCTAGAAAAACTGCAAAGGCAGAAGAACAGAGATGTGTAGGATTCTGCAGTAACAAATAACAGTGAACTCTCTGACCGTTCTCAAGGCCTGAAAACGGGATTTTTGTCATGAAAGAAACAAAGTCAGTTTAGCAATAGTGTTGCAGTATGATGTCATATGGACCTGGTTTTGTTTTTACATATTGATTAATAGTGTTTTTTAACTGTTTGGTAATATATTTTAACTTTTTGGTATCTATTGGTTTGTAACTTTCTCCCTTGTTAGAGTGAAATGCAGCTGCGTGAGAAGGAGGTGATGAGGCAGCAGCATGAGGAGATGTTGAATGAACACAGAGAACTGATTGATGCTCTGACTGCAGAAATACTTCTAGTGAGGGAAGAAAACCGTACTACACAGGTACTGAGTTGTGTTGCAAATATGGGCTGAGATGCATTGTCTCATGATCAAGAGATTTTAACAATCAACAGAAAGAAAATGATAAAATTGAATGAGGAGCCTGAGAATTACAATAGCAAGTTCAAGGAGGGAGGGAAGGAATGTTTGGAAAATCATTTTCATCATCATTTATGATGTTTGTCTTCAACACCTTAGAAAAATCCAAACGTTTAAGCACCTTCTTCCATGCTTTTATGCTGGTTAACGTTACTGGAGCAGTGGAGTAGACTGGAAACACTACATTTTCTTTTTTTCCATTTGCAGTGGAGGTAGATTTGTTCAATATTTGTATTTAAGAATGAAACAATAAAGCAGCCCTTTGAGAGGAAGTGGGGTCATGTGTTAGGAAAATGAAAACCAAAGAATTTATTTGAGTCAGGAGAGAAAATACATGAGAAGCATGGAGCACTGATAGTTAACACCTCACTAGAATCCTACAGGTTCTTTCAGTGCTATTAAGAAGTCAGATTTATTCTCAGGGCTACTAGTGGTATATAATTTTCTAATTCATGTTGCTAGAATACAAATATCTAGATCTCTCTATTTTCCTTCCTCCTTTAGGAGAAGCTTCACCAATACATGATGGTTACAGATGAACAGCTGAGCTCCCTCACACAAGCATTGAAAGGCCTCCCTTTGGTAGAACCTAGAAGAGAACAAAGTCCAAATAATTTTGGAATTGAAAGCAAAGATCCAGCAAATGGCCAAGGTGTGTGTGTCCATGTGTGAAAAATGAAGCAGGAGTTGTGGTTAGCTTATCCCTTGCAGTGGAAAAGCTGGTATTTAATAGATGTCCACTCAAATTCTTCTTGCAAGCGTGTGAATCTTAACTTCTGGAAATTTGTACAGGTTCTGCTGTGAGCACAAGTGGGGTTTTTTTGCTACAGGTTATTTTTTAACAATGTTATAGGTTGTATTCCATCCCCCTTGGCATCCTTCTGCTGAATCAGGACTTCCCAGGATTAACTTCCTACTCAAGTCCTGGGCTGGAGCTTTAAGTGATATGTAATATGTTACACTAAAAATAAAAAGGAGAAGAGGGAAGTAACCTTCCCCTGTTAAGATGACTTACAAAGTCAGGTTTATTCTGAGGATCTTAAAAAAACTCCACAAACTTGCTGAGGCACCCTAACAGTCTCAGATTGACCCTTCCATCAGACACTGGAGGTCGCTGCTGTCCAGAAACAGTAGCTGCTGAGGCCTGTTAAGTCATCAGGCACAAGTCTGATTCTTGATGTTTGTGACTTTATTCCAGAGATGAATGACTAGTTGAGTGATGTATGAGCTATGTTAAGTCAACAGATTGATGGCCGGACTAACCAAACATGATGCACCTTGTACTTCTTTATATTCTTTCACCTTGGAGTTTTCTCCCAGGTGTCTTCCCTGATTGGTTGCTTAATTGCATTTTTGCTTTCAAGGTCAGTAACTCCTTATGTTGGAGTTCCTTGGAACTGTTTATCTTCCTTAGTTAAATTTGTCAAAAACTTTCTTCCTGACTGTTTTTGTGGGGTTCTCAAGAAGAAGCCACATACCAGATTCCTTTTTTGTGATTTACCCAGGCATTATAAAAGCAAACATAAAAAAAAATTCCTACCTCAGAATACAAATAATGAGAAAAGCACCCCTAACCAAATCAAGCCTTCCAAAGCCCCAAACCTTCCTATACAATAGTCCCTCATTGGTCTCCCTTCTTGGGAAAAGGCATCTTCCTGAGAGGAAAGCTTCCTAAACTTACAAAATATTTCTTCCACTTTCTGTTTCCAAATATCTCGTGTCCTTAACATGACTGACTGGCTGTGAGATATTTGAGATGTTTAGTTTTAGAACAGAAACTGTGCATAAGAAAATGTAGGACTTTCCTGAAGAGAGGAGGAGTGGCATAGGGTGTACCATAATGACAGAAGGATACTTTGGAAATGCAGTTCTGTACAGTGAAGCAGAGTAGGAAGATCTTTCTCATTTCTTGCCAGGGTCATTGAATAATGGGTGGCATGTTTTAAATTCAGTCTTAAAATCTCGGTTATGTGAGGTTCAAGAGTATTTTATGCAAGTTTTTTTGGTTCTTTGGTGCTTTTTGTCTGTTGCATTTTGTCATCAGGTGTATTCTGCCTAATTTTCCACTTATTTCTCTTTTGGCAACAAGTACCCTGAGCAAAATTGTGAGGAGAGGATTCAGAGATATCTCTGATGGAATAGTAGATGTGAGCATATTAAAATTACTGTGGTTTCATAGTTAGCTACAACTTTGATTTTACGCTCTTCATTTTGTACCTCCATGATACGTTCAAAACAAATGGCAATGTAGACATAAGCTGGTTGTAGTTAAATACAGAATAATTTTCTTTTTTAACTGAAGACATGTCTGATTTGAATTGAGTCACAGAAAGATCATCAGAGTTCAAAAAAGGTTTGAATTTCTTCCACTCCACCATTGTTGCCTTCACATTTGTAATACAGGTTCATTACAACAAGTGCTTTTCTCCAGAGAACATTGCCAAATGCAGCTCACCGAAATACTTACTCCTCACAAATTGCATGTCTGTAAGTCTTGTCCATGAGCTGCTCCAAACAGATCTGTTACTAGTATCCTGAAACTGTGGCTACATGTAAGAGCTTTTCTTGCTCTTAAAACCAGTGAAAGTTTGTCTTATTCTCCAGTGAAGGAGTTCTGTACCTGGGAATCAAAAGGAAGCTAGCAGCATGTAGGAAACATACTGTGGTCTGTCTCTTCAGCTCCCTAAACGTAAGAGTTGTTACTGAGAACGTTCCCTATTGCACTAAAAACTTTTTTAAATTCTATATCTGCTTTGTCTCTTTTCTTTAGAAAAACGTGATTTGAGTTATTTTGAGCCTAGAGCTGGTACAGGCAACAAGGAAGGTATGCTGAAATTCCCACAGGAAGAAATTCCTTTCCATTTTCTCCAGAGGTCAGGTGCTTCAGGTGATTTGGGAACCAGTAGAAGCTTTCCATCTCACATCTTCCAGCCAGCCGTGCTGTTGTCACCCCCCCGGCAGAAGAGCAGTCAGGAGTTGTCTCCCCTCCAGAATGGTGAGATCTCTTTGGCTGTAGACGACTGGAGTCTGTGCAGTGTTAGTGTTTCAATCACTGTGCTACCCTTAATCTGAAGTCTTAGACACCTTGGCCCCTGTAGCTGGAACATCCTGCTTCTGCACCCAGATACACGTTTTTCTTTCTATGCGTGTTGATACATTTTCTTTATATTTTCTGTCCCCTGCAAATTCTTCATGAACTGTCTGCAGCCCTGTCAGTGGCAATCCAGGCTGGCATTTTTATTCCATACTGCTTTATATTGTCACTTTTGTATGATCTGCTGTAGCAAGTCAGAAAAATAACCTAAAAGTCCTTTTGATTTTTAAGGAGTTTTGTCAACTGGAAGTTTACAGCCAGTTTGGCCTTTTGGTGGGCTGCTGTGCTGTGAGAAAGCACATAATGCATCAGGAGGAGATGACCCAGAGGCAGTGTTCTGTGAAGACCAACATCTGGTTTCAGTCCCACTGAGAACTATCAGATGTTGTCTGCCATTTGAAACAAGAATATAAAACTGCATTCCTAGACTTCACTGCAGTTCAGCTAGGATACAAAATGCATCATGAAATGTTAAACTTCTTGAATGTTTCTTTATGGAAAATAATTCATAAAACAGATTTAGGTGTACATTTTTTTAATGTCATGCACTGCTCAAGAGGCAAAAGTTAAATCTTGGGAAGGAACTGGCTATTTGCTCTATAAAGCAGAGAAAAATCTGGCTTTGATCACAAAATCCAACCTGGAGTTAACATGTAGCAACTGAATGCACTGTAACATGCTCGATCATGTGTGTAGTGTGTTATCTCTTCATTCACTAATGATGACCACAAAACCCCACTAATCTTGTTGGCCAGAGTGCTTCCCCTTTCTTATGGGCTGAGTAAATAGTTAATTTATTAGTATGCCAAAAGTCTTGCATTAGTTTCTTTTAGTATTCCAACAGTTTGTGACCAACCCAGTATAAATACCAGAGCTGAAATGCAAGCTTACAACTGGATTTTGGAAAATGGAGGACTAAGAAAGAAAGTGTTTGATCTATCAGCTGAGAAATTCAAAACTGTTTATCTTCTTCTCTCTGACTTGTCTCTTGACCTTTAATGAAATCATTTAAATTTAAGACTATTTGCAACCGGAAATACTGAACCTGGAGAGTTCTTGCAGCAGGATCTTGGAGAGAGAGTTTTGATCAGTAGCACACCCACACAGAATGTTAGGGGTTGGAAGAGACCTCGAAAGATCATCTGTTCCACCCCCCCTGCCAGAGCACCATTCAGACTAGATGTTACAATTCAAGTTCATACTTGATTATTCCTAGCCTGATGCAATAAAGTCATTGCTATTGTCCTTAACGTGGATTGCATCTCTTTTCTTACTGTTCTTTTATTTCTTGTCATGTTTACAGCCACTTCTCAGTCTCCTGAAAACACTGAAAGAGAGCCCTGCAAGGAAAGGAGCTCATCTTCCTCCCTGAGAACACAGAGCACAACTGAGAAAAAGACTCTCATCTCTCAAAGGCAACCGATTCTTCCTGCAGATAAAGACTTGGAGAGTTCCCAGGAGAAAATTGGTCGGTCCTGTACAGGCGATACTAGGAAAAACAGCACAGCTGAAGAGCTACTTCATAACAGTGATCTGCTGGGACAGATAGCTGAGTTTACGCAGCACAACTCTCTAATTCAACCTCAGCAGAGCAAATTCAGAAGCTTCTCTGATGACACAAGTGACTGCCTATATCAGCCAGACCCATTAGGAAATGCAAATCCTAGTCCAGACTCTTCACAAGGACAGGTGAGAATTTAACAGGAAAGGAAGGCTGGTGTCCCCCTTCTGCTGATCTGCGTTCCCACAGCTTGCCAATGCTTTCTCTCCTGTTGTCAATTGTTGTAAGGAAAGGAGTAGCAAAACAAGTATCTTTCCATGCATTTGCATGGAGACTTGTGATAGTGACGTTCCCTAGGGGGCTCAACAGTAGTTTCTAGTATTGGGCCTATGTTGTATACAACCTCTGAGAAGTGTGCAGCACATTTGTAAGTTTAGGATAAGACTATGCTGCAAAAAGAGATGTGGTTGCAACATGATCAAGGATACCTCTTGTAGCTTGGATAGTATTTATGGTGAAAGCACTGCACCAACCCACAGGTTTTTGTCAAGCATACAAAATACATATTTAAATCCATACCATACATCTCTTCTGCTACTGTGATCCCAAACCCCACGAGATTAAAGTTAGTGCAGGTACACCTCTTGCAAATACTTGATTAATAGTGTATGTACTAGTTGGGTCTGTTATGTCAGTCCTGCTGTGTGGTGAAAATCCTACAACCTTTGGGAAGGAGAACACTTGAAGGCTTCGGTTCACACAGAAAAACTTGAATCTGCAACTAAGAAGCTATTCAGTGGCACCCCAGTGAGTGAACACCACAGAATTACTTAATCCCTACCCTTGCTGCTGTTCTTCGCTTTTATTCCATCACAGTGACTGAATTACTGTTCAGTTAAGGGTCCTCAAGATTTTTAACTTTCCTCATGTCAAATGTTGGCCAAGAGTGCTGACAGTTTCCATGTCGTGTTGTGTCATATTTAGTCATTTTGTTGTATGAGATGATACAAACTTTTAAAAGTGTTTCTGTGGAAATAGTTACTGAAGGGAGTTGGGATGAGCTTAAAGGGGATAAAAACCTGGTTTAAAGATATGTTCTAGGATACTGTGGAGGTACCAAGCCTGGAATTGTTCAAAGGCAGGTTGGGTGGGATGTTGAGCAACCTAGTCTAGAGTAGGAGGTGTCCCTGCCCATGGCAGGGGGGTTGGAACTAGATGATCTTTAAGGTCGTTTCCAAGGCAAATTGTTATATGGCATTTCTGCTAGAAATCTGCTTAGGCTTCCCCACGTGCTCTGACCCCTGTGTCTCTCTGACTATTTTCTTAATTATGATAAATCACTGGATGATTAGGAGTGAGTTTGTTTTCTTTAAATGATACAGAAAATAGAGATGGTTCTTCTTATTGGTGGGAAATCCAGTTTAAAATAGTGTTGTGTTTAGTCAGTTAAGGACCTAGGCACAGGACAGTGAAAGGGCTAAAATCAGATTTTTCACAGGAGCTGATATATAATTAAGTTTACTTTCAGTTTGAAAATTAAATACAGAGAATTTCTTCAAATATGTTGCACGCTCTCCTTGGAAGGTGCGAAATGTAGGTTTTTAACTGGAAGTAATTATCCCACTAGACTCATCTCATGGTATCAAAGAGCTTGGAGGAGAGAATAGCAGAGCTGAACCGTCAGAGTACCGAAGCACGTGATAAACTGTTGCAGCTAATAGACCAGCAGAAATCAGCTGCCACTGATGCAGTCCCTCCAATGGTATCTCCTGTTCTGTCTCCATCCCTAAATTATACTGGTAAGTACCCAGCTTCAAGAGAAGCAAAACCCAATATGACAAGGTTTTTCTGTTTTTGAGAGTTCTCTGTCCTTATCTGATTTTATCAGTGGTTGTGGTCAGCAGTACAAGTAACAAGTGATAGAAATGAGAGGAAATGGCCTCAAGTTGCACCAGGAGAGGTTTAGGTTGGCTATTAGAAGAAACTTCTCAGCTGAAAGGGTTCTCAAAAACTAGAACTGGCTCCCCAGGAAGGTGATTGAATCCTCATCCCTGGAAGTGTTTCAAAGATGCAGAGATGCAGTGCTGAGGCTCTACCAGCCTTGGTAGAGTTAGGTAATGTTTGGACTTGATCTTAAAGACCTCTTCCAGCTAAAATGATTCTATGATTCTACATACAAAAACTGTATGGTATAAGTAAGTACTTCTTAATTCAGAAAACTGAAAATATACCAGGCAAACTTCTCCTAAAGTTAGTTTCTTAATAATTAGTCTTCTGCAACTATCATGCTTCATGGTAAATCTGTTTGCTATTTCTTTGGCTGCAGAAGAGAGTTCTGTTACATAGACACTGATGGGCAGAACTTGGCTTTTCAGTCAGTCCTCTCTGATGGAGAATCTTTTATAAAAGACTTAAGTATTTACATCATGCTTCTAAAATTCTTGGCAGAGGAATTATCCAATTGTCAAACACATTTCAGTTTTTGGTCTTCTGAGTGCTCTTTCCATCAGACTACCTCTCTAAGTTACTGCTAGTGCCAGTAGAAAGAAATACCTGAGGCTTCCAGTCATCTGACGTGGTAAAATTAGCAAATCATATATTCTTGTTGATTCAAGATTCATAGGTTAACTGCCATGTGTTGCTCTAAACAAAAATACTTTCCAGCGGGGGAGGGTTGATTTATCTTGTCGTGGAACCTATGTAATTACAGGCAGAACCATATATGAGCATGTACGTACATGTGCTGTCTAGGACACCCACCCTTTCACCTTCCCTAAGCCACAGCTGATGTCCCTTTGGAAGGACTACATAGAATGCCAGTTTGGAAGGAACCCCAACAATCATCTGGTCCAACCTTTCTAAGTAACAGTATAGTTTAAATGAGATGGCCCAGCACTCTGTCAAGCTGTCTTAAAACTGGCCAGTGTAGGGGAATCCACTACTTCTCTCGGAAGATTATTCTGATGTCTAACTTCTCATGGTGAAAAATTCTCTTCAGGAGTCCAATCTGAATCTCACCAGGAGTAATTTGTACCCATTACCCCTTGCCTTTTCCATGTGACTCATAAAAAGGGAGTCTCCAGCTCTTAGCAGCTAGCCTTTATGTACTGGTACATGGTAATAAGGTGTCCCCTAAGCCTTCTCTTCTCAAAGCTGAACAAACAGAATTCTCTCAACCTTTCCAGTCCTCTGATGGTTCTCGTCACCCTTCCCTGGAAACTTTCCAGCCTGTCCACATCTTCTTTGTATAGTGGGGACCAAAACTGCATGCAGTGCTCCAGGTGTGGCCTGACAAGAGCTGATTAAAGTGGGATAATGACTTCTTTTTATGTCTGATGGCAATGCTTTTGTTGATGCAACCCTTTTGACTTGAGGGGGAGAGGAAGGAGGGGGAGGAGAGACCATCTAGGTGCATGTGCCATTAGGGTGTTCAGTGGGAATGTTTTTAACACTTTCATGGCTGTTGTAATGAGTTCAGCACAATAGGTAAAATCTTACAGGAGCGAAGTAGAGAAATCAGAAGATTAATTGCCAAACTCCAAGTTTATTCATGGAAAATTATGTTCTGTGTCTGTACACAATGTCCATGGTCTAAAAATCTTTCAACATTATTTTCAGAGAGTGGATATGGAGTTGATGTTCAGCCTGATGTTTTATGTCCACTCTGTATGTTCTGTGCAATTGGGAAGCATTAATACCTCTCGAAAGTGGAAAACCAAAATGAATGTTGTGCAGTGTTGCTGTGTTCTCATCAGAACCAAGCTATTATTTATTGCCTAGAAAATGCAAGGAGAACAGTTGAAGTGTCTGTTCCTGTGGCAGCTGACAGATCCAAAGAAGATAGTGTTTCCCCTGCCAGTATGACCAGTGTAAGAAGGTAAAAGTTAAACCTTTACTATTTAATGTCTGCAGTGTCTTCATTACTCATACAGTGGAACAGAAATACAGTGGAAAATTTGCTGTGTTTTTCTTCGGCTTCATGGACTTTTCCTGATTTCATCATGCTCAAATCTAGAAATGGAACAGAGGTCCAATAGCTTTTTCACAATTTCTATTCTTGGTATTTTAAATACCTGCAATGTGATATAAGACAGGGGACATGGGTTGTTGAAGACTATCGATAAGGAGTCTTAACTCAGGATCTGAGACTTGATTCTAGGAGGCACTTCTAGTTTTCACTTTGTCAATCTCTTTGGATATCCTCAGGTCTCTAGGAGACTCTAGCAAATCTTGTACACCCTTAAGTGCCATGTCAGAAAATACGAAATTAACTTCTGTCAGCCAAAGACCAAAGGTAAGACTGAGAAATCATGAGACAGAGTTTGATTGAATCATAGAGTGGTTTATGGTGGAAGGGACCTTAAAGATCATCTAATTTCACCCTCACTGCCATGGGCAGGCACACCTCTTCATAGACCAAGTTACTCAAGGCCCATCCAGTCTGGCTTGGAACACTGCCAGGGCTGAAGCCTCCACAGCTTCTCTGGGCAACCTGTTCCAGTACCTCACCACCATCATGGGGAAGAATTTCTTCCTAATGTCTAAGTTAAATCTAGTTTCTTCCAGTTTGAAGCCATTACTCCTCATCCTGTCACTGTATGTCTTTGTACAAAGTCCCTCTCCATCCATCCTGTAGGCCCCTTCAAATACTGGAAGGCTGCTGGTTTAGAATTGAAAAGATAACATAAGCAAATAATCAAAAGGATAACATAAGCAAATAATCCAGGATTGCTCTTGTACTCTGCTTCCCCAGCACGTGATATTCTAAAAATATAGAAATATCTAAGACTAAGTATCAAATCAAGACAAATAAAGACAGAGTTCTGTCCTACCTTAATTTTTCTGAGGCCAATAGTAATCAATTCATGGCAGTTTGGATTCTGGGCAGTTGGTAAGGGGAGGCCTAAGTGCTAGTGACATTCAGTTGTCGCTCCTACAGAGCTGTCACTTACCATAAATAATTCTGTAACTGCATTTTCTGCTGTGGCATCTTCATGCATTAGAACTGGGAACTTCTGGCAGTCTTTTCACTGGTGGCTTCAGAGAATTTCTGGCAGTCATTATGATGCACTGGTAGGACCATGTATGAGAGGCAAGCAAGCTCTTACCTAGCCATTGCACAGGTCAGTTGCTGAAGGATAAATATATCCAAATGCAAAGAAAAATCTTCAGTCTAGATTTCTGATTCCTGATGTGCAAGAAGAAGAAAAGACTACAGTAAGATGAGGAGCTCCAAGCAGTAGTACAGTCTAGTAAACTTGTCATAGCTTAAAGCAGCCATGAGGAGATATTAATACTCTCTTTTCTAATGTCCAAAATTAGGATCCAAGATTCTATCCTGACAGTAAAGTATACATCCGCAGAGGGGAAGTTTGGAATACTTAAGGTAGACCTGACTTAAACTATATTCCCTCCAGCAGACAGTTTGCTATGTATTGGTAAATTGACATTACCACACAAGCCAGTGCTAGCTAGTGAGTCTGTGGGAAATCTGTGATGTATGAATTTCAACTGGTTTCTTCTTTTGCAGGTAGAAAAGCAAAAAGAAGAAGGCTGGTTTGCATTATCAATGCACATTATGTAAAGGAAGATGCACTCAAGTCTCTTTTTTTTAAAACCAAAATTTTTATGAACCGCAATTGGATCACAACAGTCCCTCTCTCCAGATGTGCAGTTTAATGTGTGCAGTGCTTTCATGTCAGCACTAGTGTCAAAAGCTCCACAGGCCTATTGAATTTGTGCCATGCAGGGCACTATAGAAAGTCCTGGGAATGAGTTTCTGAAGTGCATGTGCTGCTGTAACATTCCACTTTTTCACCAAATCAGTCTTTCACAAGGTTATAAACTCAGCAAGACAAGCAAGCATCTGATACCTGTGTTAGATATGCTGAAGACAGGAGGTTTTAGAAATTGCAATACAAAGTGAGTGTTTGAAGTTGAAATCAGAATCCCTATCTGCTGTGTACTAAAGTATGCTCTCTTTGATACAACAGAAAACTGAAATGAATGCAATTGTATGAGCTGATTTATGTGTGGTTCTAATACTCTAATGACTGCATTTTTATATTATTTTTATTGGACTTTTTAAAGTAACCATCATTTTATTATTAATGATTAATAATAAAATCTAGAACTGTGAGAAAATGCTTATGTCTGTTCCTTCATTGCAGAATGTTCCTTCATTCATAAGGCAAAACCCCTTATAATGGAGATATTTTTAAAATAATAAAAAAAAAAAGGGCAATCTGCCAGTTTGGTAAGAAAATATTTGCCAATCTTAAAACCAGATTTTGAGTCAAGGTATTCTAATACTTTTTCTTTTTTTTAACTGTTAAAATTTGCTCCTAAAGATTTTGATTGGTTAGGTCATTAAAAGATATCTGTCCATATCCTTTCAATCATTTCAGTTTTAGGAGAATGAAGAAAAGATGCTTCTCTTTTTTCTTTTTCCCTCATTTTTTTTTCTCCCTCCCTTTCTTCCCCCCCTTCCCCCTTCCCCCCTTTTGGCTTCCCCATACTCTGACCCCTGTCTCAGGACAGACCCTGTGTGTCTCAATCCTCTACCCCTGAGCCTCGATATCAAAGCAGCATGTTCAAGCTAATTACTTTTTTCTCTCAGCACAGCAAACAAGCTCAGGTGCCACCTTGGACTGAGATGGCTCTGGTGTCAGAGCTTGCTTTTAACACAGGTGAAGCACTCTGCGCTCCTCTTGGAAGGCAGGAGCATGTCACTGGGTGTCCCACCAACTGCTCCACAACCTTTGACGGGGGGCAGGCAGCCTTGTACTGCTCAGGCTGGGGTCTCATGGCTAAAATAGCCTCAAGTTGAGAAGCAGAGCAAATGTGTTTGGAACTCTGTAGGCTAGTATAAAGCAAGTATAAAGTTTCTCAGGCAATTCCTGAGAAACTGTTTCTTCCTGATTGTGGGTAGGGTTTTTTTTGCCTGTTCAAGACCAAGCAACAAATTGCTTATGTGGCCAGCAATAAAACTGATTTTTCATATCAGATGAAGGAGAAAGTTTTAGGGCTTCATTGATCTTTATTTTTCCAGTTGTGTTAAAGCACAATGAAACTGCTGTCACCTAGCCACAGTGCTTTATCACTGCAGTGTGTTTTACTGCCAACGACTTCCTGATTTTGCAAGTTAAACATTTTGTTGGGTTTCCTTCTTTTTTTTCCCCCAGGCCTTTCATGTTCTTCCTTTTTTGTCTTAAATGTCAGCAGAAGGACACTTGGCCACAAACCAGGGTAAACACAATAGCAAAAAAAAACAGGTAAAGAGCAGAGCTGCAGCCACTATTTTCTTTTGTCCTCCCCTTTCATCAGGTGTACCACATAGGGAAACCAATTCCTTTGAAAATGTTTCCTTTGGAAAGCATGGGAAAATTTCCTATATGTATCTTGATTATGAAACCTTACACTAAAAACTTTGTTGGATATAGCCTTTTTTTTCTTTCTTTTTTTTCAGGAAAACTCTAGGGGCTTTCCTTGGGTTTTGGATTGTTTCCTCTTTCGTTGTCATTAATTATTCTGCAGCTACATGAAGGATATGGTGCTATGTGTTGTTTGGGGTTTGGTTTGGTTTGGAAATATTAAACAGTTGATAAACAGCTGAGGGTAAGGACCAGAGAGATGAAGTCTGGCAAAAGTTCCTGCTGTTTTTTAAGCTTACACCCATATGTTCCAGTTTCTAGAGTCAAACTGAAAACTCCAAAGGTCTTGATGCTTTAATTTTTGTTTTGCATTAGGAGGACATACAAAGTACATAAGGTCTTTCTAAACAGAAAATTCTCAGAGTATTTGTACCTGAAACATTTTTGCTGTTCAGAAGGCAGTCTGGTGATGCTGATTCATCTTGTCCAGGAGAGTGCTAAGATGACCACCCCTAATGACAGTGATCATAGAATCAACCAGGTTGGAAGAGACCTCCAAGATCATCCAGTCCAACCTATCACCTAGCCTTATCCAATCAACTAGACCATGGCACTAAGTGCCTCATCCAGTCTTCTCTTGAACGTCTCCAGCGATGGCCACTCCACCACCTCCCTGGGCAGCCCATTCCAATGGGCAATCACCCTCTCTGTAAAGAACTTCCTCCTAATATTCAGCCTATACCTCCCCTGGCACAACTTGAGACTGTGTCCTCTTGTTCTGCTGCTGGTTGCCTGGGAGGAGAGACCAACCCCTGCCTGGCTACAACCTCCCTTCAGGTAGTTGTAGACAGCAATGAGGTCACCCCTGAGCCTCCTCTTCTCCAGGCTAAACAACCCCAGCTCCCTCAGCCTCTCCTCATAGGGTTTGTGTTCCAGACCCCTCACCAGCTTCGTTGTCCTTCTCTGGACACGTTCCAGTACCTCGACATCTCTCTTGAATTGAGGAGCCCAGAACTGGACACAGTACTCAAGGTGTGGCCTGACCAGGGCTGAGTACAGGGGAATAACCTCCTTTGGCCTGCTGGCTACCCTGTTCCTGATACAGGCCAGGATGCCACTGGCCAGTGATGTAGCCCTCCAGGTCTGAAGTGATAGAGGCTGGTGGTGAGATGTGCTTTTAACTGCGGAAACAAGTCTCTTTTACAGCTTGAAGAACCTCTGTGATTGCAACACCGAGGGGAAGGCTACTGTGACAAAATCAGGCCTAATTTAAGGATGTTTCTAGAGCTGTGCTTATACCAAAGGGGAGAGAAAGTGCAGAGGTCCAAGATACTGGAATATCTCACTACTGAGGGATGCTTAATCACTTCTGCCTGTTAATAAAAATTTGCTGCTTTATTTATCTCAAATTTTTCCAGTATTATTTCTGAAATTTCTGTATAGTGCAATGAATTGAAATGCCTGAGGCACATTAAACCCCATGGTATCTGAGTGCCTTGCTTTTGCCAAAGTCTGGGATGTTTTTATCTCCAACTTCTTTACAAACACAAGATGTAAGGAATTTTATATAATAAGGGAAACTGCAGTCACACAGTTTTAGAGGTGCTCCTCCTGAGAGCTGAAATACAGTGTCTGGATATTCAGATCAGCTGTGACATAACATGTTGCTTTGCAGTGTCCCTAGTACAAAGTGCAAGTATTCCATCGTAATACCTACACATGACCACACTGAGGACTACCATGCTTCTTTTTCATGACTCTGGTTCCCAGCAGGTGGAGGGACACCAGATTGTGCTGATTTATTAAAACAGCTATTTTGTTAGGCCATTTGCTGTCAGACCTTGCTTGCAGAGATCCCAAACCAGCCCTGCACCCTCTGTCTTACTGCACACTCACACACACTTATTTCTGCCTTTTGATTTGCTGGGGCTGTGCTCCATTTCCACCATAGCCAATAGTGTTGCTGCTGCTGAGCAGACCTCAGGCAGGGACATGCCTCAAAGCTAGAAAATCTCTGCTGTCCTATGCACAGCACCAAGCTTGTTTCCCTAAGGTGTTTTATAGCATAGCACACATGCTGCTTTGCGCTGTGACACGATATTAGTCTAATTCTTAGGGCAGACTAAGGGGCATGTGCAGCTCTATGGATGCCTGTTCTCTTTAGACAAGATGAAAGTACAGGCAGGAGTGTGGCTGCTGACCATTCCTCATGGGTTTTCTGTGTCTGTAAAACCCTAAATGTGGAATGAGATAAATAGACAAATCTAGATACAGGGAAGAAAACAAAAAAAAAAAAAAATTAAAGAGCACCTTACAGAAAACAAGGATGTGTAGGTTGGCTGGGAGGCATGCTGCTGCTGGAGTCCCAGCTTTGCTGTTTTGGAATTGTGGTGATGTGCCAGAACTGGGAAGAAGCATAGGAATAATTTTTCACATACTAGAGATTCATAGAATACCAGGTTGGAAGGGACCTTAAGGATCATCAGGTCCAACCTTTCAGGTTAAGAATATAGTTTAAATAAATGAGATGGCCCAGCACCTTGTCAAGCTGGGCCTTGATACTGTCTAATGGAGAGGAATCCACCACCTCCCTTGGTAGTTTATTCCAATGATTAATAGCTCAAATGGTAAAAAAAAAAAATTCTGGCATTCCTTTGTATGATGCATACTTTGCTTTTTACATGGTGTTTGTTACTAAAAGAACCTGAGCTCTCCATAAAAATAGTGTTAGCCATTTTATAAGCTGGGGAAACTAAAGCACATTTCCTAGTCCCAGCAGATGTTTCTTCACCCTATGAGCTGGTCTCAAGGATAAAGTGCTCTAGGAGTGTGAAAGAATGTACCCCTGAGTGGATGCAAGATTGAGGAGTTCTGGATCAGTTGTGCTCTTTAGAAGCACAAGTTTTGTTCAAGGAAATCCTCACAACATTTATGTTTCTGCTTTTCAGGTGAGCACACCCGGTCCTGACAGCTGCTTTGTGTGTGGTCCTGTCCCTTGGCAGGACTCACAAACTTCCTGTTCTTCTGTCTTCCCTTCTGTGGCCCTTGAACATAGGGGTACTAATGGGAGGGGAGGTTTTACATAATGTGGAAGAGGAACCCAAAAGTCTTTGAAGAGAATCTCTTTTCCTGTGCCAATAATGATTAGATAGAAGTATTAATATATTTATGTTCCTCGTATTTCAGTTGTTAGTGTTTCTTCTGAACACAGAAAACATAGGTGATTCTCACGCTTCAAAGTCACCAATTTGCTGGGCAAGGAGGAAGAAGGCATGGGGCAGGCAGGAAAAGGCAGTGCCACATAACCAGTGCCTGGCTTGCAACATTGCAACCAAAGTCCTCCTATCTTGCAGTAGCCTCCATTTGCCTCAGAGAAGTGGACTTCCAGCTCTGACTAGGGTACAGCTGAACTGAAGAGCTGCCAGGGCTTCTCCCCTGCCCCAGGCTGTGGAGTACAGTTACTTCACCATTAATACCAATTAGTCACAATCTCATGTCTAGCCCTGTCTTCTTGGGAACTGCTGGGTGCAGCTGAGAGGACGCCAAGGAGGAAAAGGGAGAGTGCTTCTTTTCAGCCTGGTGATCTTGCCAGGCATAGTTTCAGCAGGTGCTTAAAAAAACAACAAGACTCTTGCCTCTGTGAGTGCCCATCTGTGCCTCCTCTGTACTCTTCTGCACAGAGCCTAGGTGAGTTCCTGAGGTAGGAATAGGTGAAATGCTTAGGAAGAGCTATCTTGGAGTAGAGGGTTGATCCAGGGCAAGCCTAGATTCCCCTTATTAACAACCTTAATAGTTACCTTCTTTCTCACGTGGTTTGTTTTGATTTGGTTTTCCAATTCAGTAGAAGGCCTCAACAGCAACAGAGTGAGGAAAATAAGAGTTTGGATTGCCCCTGCACTGCTGCTTTCTGGCCAACAAACTAAACAGGGGTGGCATTAGACACAGGAAAGGAGCCGGGAGAGGTTGAGAGACCTGGGGCTCTTTAGACTGGATACTGAGAGGGGATTTGTCAATGCTTATAAATACCTAAAGGGTGGATGGAGATCAGGAGGATGGGTCTGGACTCTTTTCAGTGGTGCCCAGTGATAGGACAAGGGGCAGAGGGTTCAAACTAGAACTGCATCTGGGCTGCATCAAGAGAAGTGTGGCCAGCAGGTCAAGGGAGGTGATTCTCCCCCTCTACTCAGCTCTGGTGAGACCCCACCTGGAGTACTGTGTCCAGTTCTGGAGCCCCTATTACAAGAGGGATATGGACATGCTGGAACGTGTCCGGAGGAGGGCCACCAGGATGATCAGAGGGCTGGAGCACTTCTCCTATGAGGACAGACTGAGAGAGTTGGGTCTGTTCAGTCTGGAGAAAAGAAGGCTCTGAGGTGACCTTATTGTGGCTTTTCAGTATCTGAAGGGGGCCTACAAGAAAGCCGGGGAGGGACTTTTTAGGCTATCAGGTAGTGATAGGACATGGGGGAACGGAATAAAGCTGGAAGTGGGTAGATTCAGGCTAGAAGTGAGGAAGAAGTTCTTCACCATGAGAGCGGTGAGAGCCTGGAATGGGTTGTCCAGGGAGGTGGTGAGGCCCCATCCCTGGAGGTGTTTAAGGCCAGGCTGGATGAGGCTCTGGCCAGCCTGATGTAGTGTGAGGTGTCCCTGCCCATGGCAGGGGGGTTGGAACTAGATGATCCTTGAGGTCCCTTCCAACCCTGACTGATTCTATGATTCTAGAACACAGGAGGTTTCACTTGAACATAAGGAGAAACTTTTTGCCTGTGCAGGTGCCAGAGCACTGGAGAATTTCAAAACCTCCCTGGTTGCATTCCTGTGCAACCTGCTCTAGGCAAACCTGCTTTAGCAGGGGGGTTGGACTACATGATCTCTGGAGGTCCCTTCCAGCCCCTGCCATTGTGTGATTCTCTGAATGGGGGAAGAGGATCTTGGGCCAAGTCAAGCAAATAAGGAAGCAGGAGAGCTATGCTGAAAGCAGCTGCATGCTTGCCAACTCAAGCTTTCCTGCCTGGGAACAAATGTGATTAGCGGGCTTGTCTGCTAGGCACAACTGTGGCTGGCTTGTACCAATCTGAAACAAGACTTTCATTCAACTGACAGTTCCTTCTGCAGGAAGCTAGTTCTGCAAACCTATTGCAGTTTCCTTCAGGCAGGCAGATTTTATATTTTTATATAAATACACACACATATGTATGTAGCCATAAAAATACTGCTTTTTTCAGGTCTCATACTGACCACAAGCCTTCTCTAAGTGAGCTCTCTGCTCTCACTGTCTTGCAGCAAGGCCAGCTTTTTGTTTCTAGTGCTGCAGGGAAAGTCTTGTTCTGACACCCTGTGCACACACAGAGGCTGTGCTTAGCCTCTAGGGCCATGGAGTAAGTGAAAAGATGCTGCAGGTGAAGATGTACTGGTGCTGGATGCTGGCTTAAAGTGACCCCAGCAGGAGGCATGTTCTGATATTACATGCTTACCCCACAGACGCTCTCTGCTGCAGGAGTGCTCTCCCCACACACACCTCAGCTGTATGGTGGTCTGTAGCTGCTCTGTGAGCAGCAGAACTAATTCAGCCCTGGTTTGTAGCTGCCACATTTTTTAGCTACCCCTCAAGACCATAATAGCTGAATCTCCACATAATATCCTACTGTGATATACTGATACCCTTCATGGTCCCAAGCAGTGAAGGGAAAGAAGAATGACCCCTTTGTCTTCTCAGTGTGAGCATTAAGTGTCTTATTTATCAATCCTCTCTTGCATGTAGAAACATATTATCTTTCAGCTCACTTCCCCTGTCTAAAATATAGTTCAAGAGGAGATAAAATAGGGTTACTGGCCTTGCAGATCACATAAAACTTGCTTCCTTTGAAAACTTGGCTTGAAAAATTTCAGTTTCATCTTCCATTCAAAAAAATCTAGTCAGGATTTAGGAGAGATTAAGTAGAATATATATAACAGCAGAAAGCTGAAAGTGGCAGCAGGTGGCTGGAAGGCTGCAGGGAGCAGGAGAAAGCAAGAATGTCTGGTCAGAAGCCACAGCAAAATCAAGTCTGCACAAAGCCCACGTTGCTGGGTAGTGTAGCTGCAGCTGGTTTAGTCTTCAAATAGTTGCTGCCATCTGAAAGGGATATTGCTTGAGCACCTCAAACTCTGTGTTTCCTTTCACAAATCTGGAGGACAATAGAGATCCATCTTTTCTTATGCTGTCTTTCTATGTTTCATGTGTTACCAGATCTCTGTTCTGCTTCCAGTTTGCTATTTCAGGGTCAAGATAAGGACCTTTGTGTAGCGCTTGTGCCCCTTCTTTTAGCTGGTCAGCAACACAGGTTTAGTCTGCCAGGTGTGCTGTTTTGCTGCCTGCTTCCTTCACCTCTCCCAGGCCTTGCTGCAATGGCTTTAGTCCTTCTGCTGGAGCATGGTTTGATACACTAGGCAGCTTATGGAAATGTACTGTGGAGGCTGGCATAAAAGTGAAGAAACTTGTATTAAATGAAGTCTCTTGACTTTCAGTTTAGTTTAGTCCCTTAAACTCAACATCAGCCTGGAAAGAAGAAAACTATTAACAAATCGAAAGGAGAGTAGATGTGTGAAGGGAGATATTTGGCAGTGAGGGTGTTTCTCCAAAGAGTACCCCCAGAAATGCCTTGTAGACAGTCTGTCAGAGGTCCCAGGGCAGAAGTCCTCCCTCTCCATGCAACATGGTTTCCCAAAGCATGAGATCAACGTTGTCCTTGTGCAGCAGCTGCCACATTCCCCTGTGCTGTCAGTTGAGGAAATTGTGTCATGTGAGCCTTGGCCTGGAACAGCCTCCAGGCCACGCACAGGTAAAGGTCAGCTGGCACCTCCTCTGCCAAAGGCAGACTTGCGCATTGCAGTCCTTCTCCTTCATCTTTGATGGGAATAACCTTTGCCACTTGACAGAGAAGAAAGAAAAAGTGACATCTGTGTCACCCCACCAACAGGGCACTGTCCGGTATTCAGACTGCTGCGGGAGTCAAAGGAAATACAAACTCAGCCCAGAAGTTTGGGCAGAGATAGGGACACAAGAACCCAACCGAAGGCATTTTCTTTATAACTGGGCACACACAAAAACTCTGTCTGAGACACTGTGCTTACAAAACTTGGAGTCAGGGCAGGGTCTCATGTGCAGAGAGCACACTAATGACATCTGCATTATACTTTATAACCAAGCATGAGCCTGTTGCCGGATCTGAACTTGCTTCACACGTGCTGAGAGACAGGCTTGGATGAGCACTGGTGTATGGAGAGACAATTTCACCCAAAGGCGTGGCTATGCCTATTTTCTGTGAACCTGCAGCCCTGTCTCAATTACCCTCACAACTGCACCATGCAGCTAATGAAGGCAGTGAGTCTGGGCACAGCATCCTTCTCAGACAGACCCTAGCACCACGGGCAGCCCAAGCTCCTGAGGAGTGGTGAATGTGCAAGCTCTGACTAGCCTCGAGTGTGACAAAGTGTATGTGGTGACACTGCGATAGGCCTGCGGCATCAAGCTGGATGCAGACAGTGAGGGCTGGGGAGGATACCAGCCTCTCTGCCTCAGTAAGCAGACTGATAAATACAGACTTGTGGACCAGAAGCCAAAAGAACAGTACAGAAATGGTCATCCCACCAGTCAAACATATATTTAGCTGAATGAGGAAGAGATTCTGCCTAGGTTGGGAGATGGTTTGTTGGGTTGTCCAGGTGAGGTTGATATAAACAGGAAGAGCTGTTAGCTGCATGGCTGGGGAATAGACAACACAGAACAGTTTGCATGGAAACAAGTAGTGATGTATCAAGTACTCCCAAAAGACCAGCCTGGCAGCTCTCCCATGATCAGAAAAGTTCATGAAAGTTCAGTAGTTCCCAGAACTGACAAATCCACAGTAAAACTGGTCAACTGGAAAGCAGCCAACTGTCTGTTGTTCTTCATCTTTCTTTGTAAATCCCACCAGTAAGCCATTTTCCACCTTCCTCTGTCTGCCAATAACCCAAGCCATGGCATTTTGACAGGTTCCCTGCGAGCTGTCAATAAGATCTCTAACAATTTCTTTCTGAATTCTTTCAGAGCTTCCTTTTTATCATCAGTCATCTTCGACTTTTCTGCAGGCCAGGGATTGCAGGTCTGCTCCTTGCTGTCCTGTTCACTAATGACTTTGGCTTCACCACCTTTTCAGTTTGTTTCTTATGGCAGAAACAGATCCCTAAAATTAACAGTGTAGGAAGGGACAGGAAAGCATGAGGCATCCCATTCCAAATGTCGTGAATGCTTTATACCCACATTACTCAGGAAAAGTTGATGAAGAAAATCGTTCTTTAAATATTTATTTTGGTAAATGATATAAAAAGTTTTACCAATATTTCTTCAGAAATATATAAACACGAAAGCAGCATAAAAGTCTCCCCAGAATGGGCTAATTAGCAGATACAATAGATATATTAGTCAAGAATCATTTAAAGGAAGGTTGAAGGAACCCATCAATTCTTCCATGTTTCTGTGGGATGATCTAGTGCTTACTGGCAGGAAACAAGAGGCAGATAAACAGGAAAAAGGGAAAGGAGCTGGTGGGAAAGGGTGGTGAGGAAAGAACAGGTCACCCAGAGCAAGTATTCTGAGAGACTTTGATAAACATCTTTAACAATAAGAGCAGGAAAACTAGTTTGAAGACAACTCAAGTAAATTATGGGCCAAATGAGGATAATTAGCAATCCATCAGCTATCATGAGATGTGGCAAAAGGGAAACATTATTCCCTTGTGTAATTTTAATGACACGTTTTCATTGTTCCATTTTTGTAATTCTGTTCCTTTATTGCCCATTGGTGTTTCTAAGTTTATGTTTGTTTTTTTTTTATCCTAATGTTTTGTCCAGTTACAAAGCAAACTCTTGAGTCATCCGAGATGGGGGAGGGCCTCCCAATCCAATTCCTGCAGTGCTTTGCAGCCCAGTATGTTTCTTGATTATATTCACAGGGCACCAGCATTGCATGTCCATGGATTTGCCTTCCACAATTTAGGTGGTACAAGGGCTTCCTCCATTGGCTGGCAATAGGCAATTCCTCCCCAGATACAAGACTCTACACTTGCCCTTGTGGAATTTCATTAGGTTTCTTCCTTCCCAGCTCTTCAGACTGTCCAGGTCTCACTGAATGGCAGCACAGCCTTCCAGTGTGTCAGCCACTCCTCACAGTTTTGTATTGCCAGTAAACTCACCGAGGGTACACTCTGTCACTTCCTCCAGATCACTGATGAATATGTTGAACAGGACTAGACACAGTACTGATCCATTGGGAACAGCCCTAGTGACCAGCCTAACTAGACTTTGCCCCACTGACCACAACTGTCTGAGCTCTGTCTTTCAGCCAATTCTCAATCCACCTCACTGTCCAGTCATGCAGTCTACGCTTCTTATGCTTGGCTGTGAGAATGCTGTGGGGAATGGTATCAAAAGCCTCGCTGAAGTCAAGGTAGACCTCATTCACTGATCTCCCCTCATCTATCTATTCAGTTATGTGATCAGAAAAGACTATCAGATTGGTCAATCATGAATCCATACTTCCTGCATTTCATAGGCTGCTGGGTTAGTTGGTTTGGTTTGGGTTTTTTTCCCATTTCTGCTTCTTTTTCTTTTTCACTAAGTCTCCTGGGTCTCTCTCCAGCTCATTTCACTCTGACTTCCTTTAGTCACATCCAGAGGTTGCTAGTGGTGTATGCTGATGGCTAATGGATACATTACTCAGCAGTGATCTGTCCTGTCCTGCAACTTGGTCAGCCTCAGGGTAGATGATCAAATCAGCTCAGATAGGGTGGAACCTCAGATTTCCTCTGTGATTGCCAGCCATGGTTTATTTCACCATCTGAATGCAGTGATGGAAGAAGCTGCTGTTCTCTAGGTAGCTCGCCTTTTCTGCACAAAGGCAATGCTATCATTCTTCTCCCATCTTCTTCCCACACCCACACTTACAGTGTCATTTGCTAGTCATGCAAAATTACAGTCCTTCCTCTTGGCCACAATGTCTAATACTGCTGTCAAGTCATCTTGTCTCACGGTTACTGCAGCTTCTCTCTTCTTCAGCTCCTGCAGCAACCACCTCAATTGTTCAGACCACAAGGCGGCATCTAGAACATCATTCCTTTTTGATCAGCTTCAGGTTGTAAACTCTTGGCTGTGACCTAAAATCTTGCTCTCGTATTATGATATAAAAGACACAGAAATGTTTTGAGCGTACCACAAAAAGACAATGTCTTTGTCAAGACATTATGCATCAGAGGGATGTTAACATTCTTCACAGATTAAGTACTTAGAGATCTTAGCGTTTAGATAATTTGCACTTAACAGTCCCAAAAACACTTGCCTGGAGATGTCCCTTGATTTGCTGTTTTTTAATGCAACTTAGGGAACTTAAAATCTAGAAGTCTCAAATGGTGTTCATGTCACATTGGTATTCAAAAGGGCTAAGCAGGTCAGGCCGACTAAGACAGCCATGGGCCTAGGGAAGCTGATGGAGATGCCGGTACAAGGTTCAGTCATCGAGGGTTGAACATGCTCCCCAGTGAGCCCGTTAAATCCCCATCCCTGGGGGTGTTTCAAAGACACAGATCTGTGGTTGCTGAGGGACACAGTTTAGTACCAGCCTTGGTAGAGTTAGAGAATGGTTGGACTTGATGATCTTTAAGGTCTTTTCCAACCGAAATGGTTCTAATATGCCACGATCTGTCTGGCCACAGGCCGGGCTTTTCAGTTACCTCGGCGGGGAGACTGAGAACGAAGGGGGCTGTTGGTCCCCTCCACCCGCCTTTGCCTGTCCTGTCCCGGAGGAGGAGCCGTGCGGGACAGGCAGCAGCAGCAGGGTTCCCTCAGCCGCCCCGGCAGCTTCGCCCCTCACACCGCCTCTCACAGGGGAAGGCGGCGGAGGGCGGAGCCGATTCGGGTCGCCTCTAGCAACGGGGCAGCCCGCGCCCCAGGGCCAGGGGGCGGTGCGAGGCTCGGCGCCTGGGCCTCGCTGGGTTTCTCCTCGGAGGCGAAGGGGGTGGTGGTGGCGTTGGCGGGTGGGCTGCCGACATGTCGTCTGGGTCGCGCTGTCCGGCGTGCTCCGAGGCCTGTGTGTCGCCGCGGCTGCTGCCCTGCCTGCACTCGCTGTGCGCGTCCTGCCTGCGGCGGCTCGGCCGCCTGGGGGAACCGGGCCGGCCCGCCGCCCGCTGCGTCCTGTGCCCGGTGTGCGACGCTGTGGTGGAGCTGCCGCCCGGAGGCGTCGCTCAACTCACCCCCGACTACCTGGCGCTGAGCCGAGGCGGGGAGGCGGCGGTGGGGTGCGACCTGTGCGCCGACGGGGCGGCTTCGGGGCGGTGCCTGACCTGCGGTGCCAACCTCTGCCTCTTCTGCTGCCAGGCCCACAGGTGAGGGGGCGGCCAGGTCCTGTCCGGACGGGGACACCTCGCCACGGGGAGCGCGGGGAGGCCTTCCCTTCCTGGGCTGCTGGAGGTCAGCGGTGGGGGTCTGCAGCAGGCAGGGACTCACGCAGAGCCAGCCAAGTGGTTAGACCACATAGAATCGTAGAATGGATCGCGTTCAGAAGGAACTTTAAAGGTCATCTAGTTCAACCCCCCTACAGTGAGCAGGGTTGCTCAGAGCCCCGTCCTGACCCGTCTGACCTGGAGTGTTTCCAGTGGTGGTACTTCTACCACCTCTCTGTGCAACCTGTGCCAGTGCCTCACGACCCTCAGTGCAAAATGTTTCTTCCTAATAGCTAGTCTATGTCTGCCCTTTCGTAGCTTAAAATCATCACCCCTTGTCCTGTAACAAAAAGCCCTGCAAAACGATTGCCCCCATCTTTCTTTTAGGTCTCTGTAAGTACTGAAAGGTCTCCCCAGAGCCCTCTCTTCTGGCTGAACAATCCCAACTCTCAGCCTTTCCTTGTACAAGAAGCGTTCCATCCCTGTGATCATTGTTGTGGCCTCCTCTGGACATGTTGCAACAGGTCCATGTCTCTCCTGTGCTGAGGCCTTCAGAGCTGGGTACAGTATTTCTAGATGGGATCTCAACAAAGCAGACCAGAGGCACAGAATCCGCTCCCTCACCCTGCTGTCCACACTGCTTTTGATGCAGCCCAGGACATGGTTGCCTTCTAGGCTGTGAGTGCACATTGTTGGCTTATGTCCAGCTTTTCGTCCACCAGCACCTCCAAGTTGTTCTTGGTTGGACCACTCTCAATCCCTTCATCCCCCAGCCTGTGTCAATACCAGGGATTGCCTCAACCCAGGTGCAGGACCTTGCACTAGTCTTCCAGTTCAGTCCCTAGTGGGTTTGTATCCTCCCTGGAGGATGCTTTGTACCCAAGTGGGGACTGGCAACCTGCTAGTAGGTTGTTCAGCCAGTTCAGGAGAGGCTAGTAAGTCCAGAATCAGGCCACTCTTGGGTTGGCTAATTGGCATCTCAGTATAGCATCGTTGCACAGTGAGGTTGACAGTGCTGCAACACACATGGGTGTGGGCAGAGTACTAGCAGAAAGAGCCTTGTGTGTTGTGCTCTCCTACTTTGAAGAAGGCATGTCTCCCAAGGGAAAATGGCGATGTTAAACTGCTGGTCTGCTTCTCTGTCTCCAGAAAGATGTACTGTGTATGTGCAAAGGCACACCTGGGACAACTGAAAGGGTGGAAGTCCTGACACACCTTCCTACTGTAACTGCTACCTCCTGATGGCCAACCTGTGTGCTTGCCTGTTAACTGCTGTGTCCATGTTATCTTGTGTGCATTTTCAGCATTTCTTTGAGGCTGGGAGCCTATAGGAGCAACGTGATTGCTTTGTTGTGTGCCTGATGTTGCAGGGTTTAGTTCTGTAGTACAGTGGGAAAACTGAGGAAGTGACAAGAGGGCTGTGCACCTTGGAGAGGGTCATTTCAGTAAGGCAGGAAGAAAAGGTGATGACAACAAAGGTAGGCGCTCAAAATGAGGCACCTGCAGTGGTCAGTGAGCAGGGCAGAGGACAGTCAGCACCATGAAAGAAAAGTGATAAGAAGTCTGAAGGGCTGTCTGAAGCAAGGAGGTGACAGGCAGGGTCACAAAACCCCCAGTAATACTTAGCCAGGGAAGCCTCTTAGCCTGGGTTAATCAGCTCAGCCTATTCCCTCTATGTTTGCTACTCCTTTCCGCTTGATTAGGGAATTCTTTTCCAAGAGCGAGCTGAGGCATATTCCTCTCTGCCCTGCCCTCCCTGCAGATACCATGTCTATGGTAAAATGGCTTAGACTCTCAGTTACCTTTCTGCTGCGGGCTGTCATTTCCAGCATACCATTCTGATTAGCTAATGCCTCATAGCCCATGCAGGCTGCTTAGGAGTGATAAGCCAAGACCTTGAATAGCAGCCAGCTGCACTGATAGAAATAACTGCAGAACATAAAAAGCAGTAGAATATTTGTCCCAATTACTCACTTCCTACATTACTTACTTGATACTGTTTCCTCACCACGCTAACACATTTGCAGACTGATTTAGTTTTTGGCAGAGCAGAACAAAGGCTAAGGAAAAATATTTTGAAATAATTTTCTGGTGTACAGGGAAGATTTCTAAGGATGAGTGCCAGTGCTGTGCTCCTTGGAATAAGTGAGAGAGGTCTTAGGCTGAAGTCAGGGAATTGTGAATTTGAAGGCTGTTGTGAAGACGATGCTAGAAGGACTTTGAAAATGTGCTGGACCCTAGAGAGAGCGAAAGATGTAGTGTAAGGGCCATGTCCTGCCCTCTGATGAGTTTGCTTTGTGTTGCCAGAGCAACTCCATAGAGCTTGGTCCTCAGAGTATTTCTTTGCTTATGGCTTGGAGCTCCAATTGCAACTGCTAGAAGTCATTAGTACAGGAGACAAGGAGAAAAGACTTTTGTATACCGCTTGAAAACTTGCTCCTCAATGTCCAAAATAGCATAAAACATAATTATTCTAGTGGTGCCCTGTGGCATAGTGGATGTCTGGGTCGTAATAGGTCCTTCGGGTCTCATCCTTGGTCTCCTCTGAGCAGGACCTAACCTGTTGACCAGAAGGAAATGGAGTTTGACTTAAATGTGTTTTTCCTTAAGGACTGTTAAAGCTCATTTGCCTCAGCAAATTTAAAGGTGATGAAAAATCGCTGGGTTGGTGGCTGAGGAGCCTGGTGCCTCCCATTCCTCTCCAGAAGTGACTGTTGGTGAGTGATTCTGTTTTGAGACACCTGCTGCCAGTTCTCACACAGCAGGGCTCACCACCTTCCTGCTACCTTTGCCATGGCTGGCTCTAGGGGTAATTTCAACTATGCCATCTCTGCCAAGCTCCATGAAGGGGCTGCTGGCAGCAGCAGCCTGGCAACATGTTTGGGGTCTCTGTGTGGCCATGGTGGGCCACACAATTCTTGCATCTGAAAATGGCACAGCATGCATGGAGCCTGAGAGCAGGCTCTGAAGAGCTGTTTGCAGAGGCTGTTCTCTTGTGTGGACCTTTGTGCTCCAAAGACCATAATTCCCTTCATACAGAGTGGATTTGAGTGGAGGCAGGAGGGAGCAGTGCACACTGTGACTTGCAGTCTGTACAGACTGGCATTTGCAAGGGCACTCGGATGTTTGTGTTTCATAAACAACATGCATAAGGTGACATGCGGTTGCTCCCTTCTAGGAGACAGAAGAAGACAGCCTCTCATGCTGTGATGGAAATGGAGAATACTAAGGATTGTAGCCAAGCTGGGAAGCCTCTCTTCTGCCCCTTCCATCCCACAGAGGAACTGAGGTTGTTCTGTGAGCAGTGTGACCAGCCTGTGTGCCGGGATTGTGTTGTGGACAGGCACCGGCAGCACCTTTATGACTTCACTGGCAGTGTCATCCATAGGCATGGAGATTCCCTGCGGCAGCTGCTGAAAACCACCCAGCAGCACATGGGCACCCTGGAGGGTGTGCTGAGACAGATTGATGACATGGGCAGTGCTGTCTGCAGTCGCACAGAGGCTGTAGCCTCAGAGATCTCTCTGTTTGCTGCTGGCTATGTGAAAGCAATTGAAAAGCACCGGGACCAGCTGCTCAAGCAGCTGGAGGACTTGAAGGTGCAGAAGGAAAACCTGCTACACTTGCAGAAGGCCCAGCTGCAGCAGCTGCTGCTGGACATGAGGACAGGCGTGGAGTTCACAGAGCACTTGCTGACAAGTGGCTCAGACTTGGAGATCCTCCTCACCAAAGGGGTAGTGGCAAGCCGGCTGGCAAAGCTGAATGGCATTGCTTACAACACCCACCCCAGCACAGATGACAGGATCCAATTCTCTCCCCAGGAGAGAGCGGGGAAGTGTTGTGGCTATGAAGTTTTTGGTTGCATTCTCAATAAAGTGGTGGATCCAGCCAGATGTACCCTGCACGGGGAAGGTACTGTACAAGAGCTGAATGGGAACATGCTGCTTCCTGAAGTCACCTCTCCCTTCTCTGTACTCACATGCTGTGCAGCATAAGGCACTGTTGCCTCCCTGCTGTCCAGCCATTGACTTGGGGCAGAGATAGAGCCCTGTCAGAGGTTGCATTGCTTGTTGAGGGTCTGTGGAAGCCAGAGAGCTATCTCCAGCCAGATGTACAGAGCATACTGGAGCTGCCCTCTGCAGCATCACTGGCCTTGTCATGGGGCTGAGGGGCAAGGAGAGTAACCCTTAGACCAAAACCCACAGCTTCCTCAGCAATTGCAGGATGTGATGCTCTCCCAGTGGCCTCAGCTGTTCTTTAACATGGGCCCAGGAAGGTCCCCTCTGTGGATGAGTGACTAGGTTAATTCCCCTTACAGCTTCAGCTGAGATAGCCACAGGAATAATTGGCATTGCTAAGGTCCAAGGATATTTTCTTACTAAGGACTTTGAGCAGGGCCAGCCAACAGATAATATTCATATCAGCCAACAGAGCACAGCCAGCTGTGGTCTGCACAGGGCAGATGAGACAGACCCAGGGTTCCTTTGATCCTTTCCATTACAAGCTGTAAGTGCTGAGATCTCTGGGGCTCCACACTGCACAATGAGGCTGTTCCTCCTCCCTCCTGGTTGCATGGTGTACCTTGAGGCCTTCTGGGAAGATGCCAGCTGTGCTCAGAGGGACAGGCAGGAAGACCACCCTGGTCCATACAGACCTCTGGCCTAAGCCTGCTCAATGTCTCTCAGCACCTGTGGCTGTCCATTCTCCCCTGATCCCTACTTCTATATTTACTTTTCCCTATGAGTGAAAGGAGCTGTACAGCCACCCCAGCAGCAGAGTCCCAGCTATGCTCTGATGAGACTGCAGCACTGCAAGAGAGGTGGGAGGTAGCAGTCATGGTTGGTGTGAATGCTGTCTGGTCCTGTTCCTCTGCCTCGCAGATCTCCACAGTGCCCATCAGAAGGAGCTGACTGGCTTTACCCTGCTCCTCAAGGACACTACTGGGGAGCGGATGCGGCGAGGAGGAGAGGCCGTGCAGGTCACCATCACCCACAGAGACAAGAGAGACTGGTGAGTACTTCACCTGAGAACTCCCCAGTCACTGGGTTTGCTTTCTGCCTTCCTTCCTCTGACTCCTTCCTTGTTTGGGTAGGTGGGAGGATGTGTTTCAGCACGTGGGTCAGCATCTGTAGGGGAAGAGGCACTACTGTTCTTCCCACTGGTATAGCAGTGCTTCCTACTGGTTGTATTGGCTGTGTGGAGCTTGGCAGCATTGCCTCAGATTTGTGTTGAATCTATGAGTGATTTGGGACTTCTTAAAGGATTTATTTCTCAGTGTGTTATACATTCTACAACAACCTGAAAGGAGGTTGGAGTGAGGTGGGTGTCAGTCCCTTCTCTCTAGAAACAAGTGATGGGACAGCAGGAAATGGCCTCAAGTTGCACCAGGAGAGGTTTAGGTTGGATGTTAGACGAAACTTTTTGACTGAAAGGGTTTTCAAAGACTGGAACAGGCTTCCCAGGGAGGTGGTTGAATCCATATCCCAGAGGTGTGTAAAAGATGCAGAGATGTGGTGCTGAGGGACATGGTTCAGCACCAGCCTTGGCAGAGTTAGGTAATGGTTGGACACGATGGTCTTAAATGTCTTTTCCAACCAAAACCTTTCCATGATTCTGTGATTGTCAGAGTGAGATGTTGCTTATTCTCATTCCTATGATCAGACACTAAGGGCTTCTGCTTTTCTTAACCCCTTATAAACCTAAACATTCCAAACCCAGAATGACTGTCATGCATCACATAGACAGTCCACCAAGGCCAGGAGCCTCTGGCAGTTGATAGAAGTACCTAGTTGTGGCAGTTTAGGCTGGGTGCCCCCTGCCACTGCTGCATGAGATACACCTCTGGTGTCCTGGGTGCCCACCCAGAGGGGTGGACACAGGAAACGACGTATTTCTACCCATAAGTCCTGCACCCTATAAGGCCATCTGCAGAGTCATTCTCTTCCTCTTTCTTCCCTCTCTGCTCCCACGGGAGATGTCCTCTCTTATCGGGTAATGCCGGGGGAGTATCCTCAAGGCCTCTTAGGCCTGTCTAGGCCTAATGCCAGGAGGAGAATGGAGGGGGGGCAGTCTCAGACCTGGCCAGCCTGAGACTTGCCTAGCAGCGGGAGGGGGAAGAAAGAGCCCTGGGGGGTTTGGGTTTACCCTCAGGTGGGAAGAAGGGAAGGATTGGGAAGCTTTGGGAATTCTGTGAGGGGTTCTGTACGCTTTGGGATACTCTTTATCACTATGCTTTGTAGCTTGTAGTTCTCTGTAGCTTCACCAATTGCTTTTCCATTTAAACTTTCCATCACTCTCCAATCCATTTGTGTGAGTCTCATTCTTTTGTCCCTTTCGGGGCAAGAGAGGATCTGTGTCTGGCCCCAAACCAGCACACTAGTTCACATTCTGGAGAAAGAATCTGTATCAGGACTTCATTGTGCTTTCTCTTGTAGTTGAAAGTGTTGAGCATTTTAACATGTTGGAGGCTTTCTAGCAAAGGCAGAGAAGAGTGTGCTTGAGATCCTAAATGTTTCCACAGTGAAAATGACAGAAAATACGATTTTGTAACTGCTTCCAGGCTGTGCTTTACAGTAAAAAGCAGCCAAGGCACAAAGGCTTGGGGGTCGGTTCTGTTTTGAAGTGCATAAGATGGAGCTGGAGCAAGATGCCGGTGTAACTTGTTCCAGGAATGCTGTTGGTGGGATGACCTGATGAAAAAAGGGACAGGATGCTAAAACTCCTTCCTGTGGGGGAACATTGGCAAGCCATGCAGAAGCAGTGCTGGCTGCACAGATGCTAATCAATAGAGTGTCATCGCTCAAGAATATTATTCCACTGTACCTTCCTCCCTTAGGTGCACATACGACACAGAAAGGTGCACACATTAGGATTATGTGGATTTTACTTGGTGGGGGTAGAGGTCGCTGTGGCCACATTAACTCAGCTTCTTTTTCTTGCCTGTATGCAGTTGCTACATCTGTTGGTGAAAGCTGTCTGGCTTGGGGCTGAGGCTCAGCAGCTACAGAATAGCATGAAATACCACCACACAGTTCATGGCAGGAAATGATATAGGCAGCTGCGTTCATGTGCAGTGGTGGGGGATGGGGAGTACAGCCTGCAAAAATCTGGAAGATTATAAACTGTCACATCATGGGGCACAAGAAACCAATTAGTGGGGATTAGGAAGAACAGTTTCCCTATGCAGAACTGCATGATAATTGTCTGTGGAAAGCTCTTCCCATCTTCCTGTGAAGCAGGCAATTAATCCCTAAGTAACTACCTGGTGTTTTCTCCCTGGCACTCTGTCCACCTGGGTTTGTTGTGAAACTCAGTGAACTTCACT
The DNA here is from genome assembly GCF_027791375.1 of Indicator indicator. Taxonomy (NCBI): domain Eukaryota; kingdom Metazoa; phylum Chordata; class Aves; order Piciformes; family Indicatoridae; genus Indicator; species Indicator indicator. Next base: position 92,898,335 of record NC_072010.1, on the reverse strand, counting down.
TTGGAAAGGGAGAGTTCACCAGCAGGGACCTAGAACCCCTCAGAGCACTGAAGAGAGGGGACTTGGGGTCAGTGAGTTTGGGAGAGTGGTTGAAGTGATTCAGACCTTCCCCATTTATGTCCTGTCTTACCTTGGGCTCTTCTGGAGCTAGCTGCTCTCTCAAGCTGTGAATTTAACCCATGTCTGTGGGCTCTTATCTGGTGAGATAATCTGACCTGTAAGTGTGCTGTCTGGCATATACTGCTCTTTGAGTGTTCAGGGTTGCTACAGATCCTCACGGTGCAGCTCATTTTGTGTGACTTCCTTTGCAGGGTTACTGCAGCTCCCAGTAGCAGGTGTATATGAAAGCTACTCGATGCTTGAGCGTTGCTCCTGCATCCTGTTAAGCTCGCTTGAGACCTGCAGCTGTGAAACAGGGCTGAGGATAGGGAGCCAACAACAAACTGAGGCCAAGCAGTGGTTCACATGTAGAGCAATTTTCTGCAAGTCATTGGACTTCTCTCTTTTTGTAGTTCACTCAAGCCAACAGTGCGTGATAACGGTGATGGGACCTATCATGTTTCCTACAGCCCTGAGGAGCCAGGCTTGTATGCTGTCTGCATCTATGTGAAAGGGCAGCATATACAGGTAGCGTTTCTTGTTTCTCTTATGCCGCTCGTTTTCTAAATATTTTCTTTAAATCTTTCTGAGGATTCCCTCTACTACTTAGCAGTTTACAGCTGGGCTTAGTGATATGTGACTGACAGGATCACCTGGTTGGTTTTTGAAAACACAGACACAACATCTCATAGCATCCACCACAGCAGCCTCTCTGCTTGCTTGTCCTCGGCAGGGCTCTCCTTTCTCTCTGGAGGTGAAAAACAAGTTCCGTGAGCACCAAGGTGTGTTTCACTGCTGCACGTTCTGCTCGAGTGGAGGGCAGAAAGCTGCTCGCTGTGCCTGTGGTGGGACCATGCCGGGTGAGTGCTCAGCTTTCCCTGTGCTGCTGGTGGCAGGAAGGTTTGTTGCATTTGGTCCTCCCCAGTGTAGACAGCTGTGAGTAGGTGCTCCAGCCCAACTCCTGCCTTGCACTTGCAGCAGGACTGTGATAACCTGTGTGTACATATTCTGGTAGAACGTGTAAGGAAAGCTTCCATCGCTAGAGGTTGATGTCCACAAAGGAGACAGAGGAGTCCTGTAAAACTTTATTTGCATGAAGGGACAGTCCACAGGGCAGATCCCTGTGGGGTCTCTCAAATCACTGGAGATCACAAACTCCTTTTATCCTACTTTCCTGTCTGCAAGTGACCCCCATTGGTCACTTGTGGAGCCCTGGCAGTTTTGGCCTTGAATATGCTGCCCTCTCATCAGCACATGCCTTCCCATCTTAAAAATGCCTCAGGGTTGGAGCATTCACTGAAAGCCTCTGACATACTGGGATTTGCTGGCTCACTTTTGGTTCTGCCGATGCTGCCTCTTCTCTTACAGGTGGATACCAAGGGTGTGGTCATGGGCACAAAGGTCACCCTGGACACCCTCACTGGTCATGCTGTGGACAAGTGAAGGAGAGCTCAGAGTGTTTGGATGGGCTACCCAGTGACACCTCACAGAGAAGTTTGCTCAGGACGGTGGCGCTCTGAGCAGCCAGGTGAGCTTCTGCAAGCCTGGAGCACTGATGCTGGCTGCTGCATGAGTGCAAACCACGAGGATCCCTGTGGTCACTGGGATCACAATGACAACATGGTGGCTGCAAACTGAGAAAGGGGCACGAGGGAAAATAAAATTGTGACTTAGCTTCCACCTGAGGTTGTGTATGCAGAGTTGTTTTGTGCCTGAGCAGGAGTAAACTCTGGACATTGAACTGTTGCCTACTGTTACGAATAAAGAAGGATAAGGCAGGGAATTAATAAAAATATAAATTACTTATTAAATGGCTCCACCTCCCACGTAACTATATACAAAAGTTATGAAATATTATACAGATTTGGTATGTTGGGTTAAGAATATCTTCAGAATATAGGAATGGTTACAAATAGTTTGAGAAAACAATATTTGGAAAAGATAGAATCCAAAAGCAGATGTTACCCAGGTATTTCCCAGAGACTCTAGGAGTGTGTATCAATTTACTCACAGTGCTGCTTGCCAATTGTGGGAATTCCTCTGGTGTCTCTTTTTATCAGAAAATCATCCTGAAACTACTGCTGCTTTTAATCCACGTGTGGGGGGCAAAAAGCCGAGAGAGAGAGCATGCTCTGCAGCTCACCTATTTTAATACATCCCAGATAACCTGTGTTGTTACCATAAAGCATGTCCCAAAAGCCAAAAAAGGCCAGAAACTGATGACCATCACTTCTCTGCCTCAAGTATGCCCACGCTTGCCCCCAGCATGGTGCCTGGCACATGGCTTGTGGGGAAGGACCCATGTGTGTCTACTGACCACAGCCTTGGGGAGGGGGAGGTGCCTTTGCCTGCTCCCTTTCCCCACGCTTCTCTGTTTCCCCCTGCATCCTGGCTTCTGGGGATGGAGAATGGGTTTGGGTGCACTGCCACACCTACATTTGCAAGGACTTGAGGAATGTGGGATCAGGCTCTAAGGGCAAAATCAGTTTGAGCAGTTACTTCACATGAAGGTCAAGATGTGTCTCATTCTGCAGGATTAACAGTCTCTGCTGTCCATCAAAGCTCTTTATAGAAACACAGAATAGTTTTAGTTGGGTTAACACAGCCCCCTCTCACAAGCCCTGCTCCCCCCAAAGAGATGGGAGGGAAAGTGACACCAAAAAAAAATTGATTGGGATAAGGAATTTAATGGAAATGATCCAATGCACAATTACCTTAGCTTATTTCACAGGAAAGCACAGCAAAAAGCAGAAGCAGCAGCAGAAGGCAGTGATAAAACTCTTCCCCTGCTCCCCAAGCACACCACAGAACTGGAAACTGGAAGCAGCAACCAGAATAGGAAGCCTGCCATGTTACAATCTGAACTTCAAGCCCCATGATACTCTGTTCCAGCCAGCAACTTTCATTTTGTACTTGGCATGGTGTCAGCATGGTATTGAATGCACATAAGCAGATTCAATTTAACTCATGCAAAGATCATCAAGTCCAACCATTACCTAACTCTACCAAGTCTGGTGCTAAACCATGTCCCTCAGCACCACTGCATCTTTGAAACACCTCCAGGGATGGGGATCCAACCCTTTCAGTGAAGTTTCTAATATCCAACCTAAACCTTTCCTGGTACAGCTTGAGGCCATTTCCTCCCCTTCATCAGGGCATGTTCTAAAAGGTTTGTGTTCATTCCTTGGAAAATTTGGCAGGCTGAATGTGGCTTTTGCCTCCCTGGTAGATACAGGGCCAGATTCCAACCTTGGATGTGCACACATATCACAGTCGTGCTCCTGGGAGCTGCTGATGTGTTTGCAGCTCATATTTTCTACAAGTAAGCTGTAGTCTCATTACACCCTCCCTGTCAGAAGAGCAAGTGGGAGAAAGGTGGGTTAGTAATATCTCTGAAGGAAATCCAAGGGAAACCCATGGAGCTGATGAGGAGTTATGATGTCATTCACACAGTCTGTGTGTTCTTCATGGAGATTGTGTAGGCTATAGTGCTGCTGGGGGTGATGCAGGATCTGGGAGACCACCCAGTTCACCAAGGGAAGATTTGGGGATGTTTTGTGTGTCATTAGGAGCAATAGGTACAAGTTTGCAGGTGTCTTTCCTGAAGTGCAGCATCTAGGTAAGAGCAGCAGCAGGAAAGAGAAGGCAGAAAAATTCCTGGGTCTGGTTTGTACAGTCTTGTCAAGGCTCCATTTATAGAAGGAGGGCTTGTTCCGCTTTCCACAGGGGAGGGCGGGATGTATTTTCTGGGCTTGTATGTGTGCTGTCAACCCATAGCTGGGGAAATCACAGAATTGCAGAATGTTAGGGGCTGGAAAGGACCTCAAAAGATCATCCAGTCCAAGCCACGTGCCAGAGCAGGCTCACCTGTACCAGATCACACTGGAACGCACCCAGGAGGGTCTTGAATATCTCCAGAGAGGGAGACTCCACAGTCCCCCTGGGCAGCCTACTCCAGTGTTCCATCACCCTCACAGTGAAAAAAATTTTCTTCATAGAACTTCCTGTGCCTCTACTTCTACCCATTGCCCCTTGTCCTGTCATTGGGCATCACCGAGAAGAGCCTGGCTCCATCCTCTTGGTGCTCACCCTTTACATACTTATTAATGAGTTCACCCCTCAGTCTCCTCCAACCTGAAGAGCCCTAGCTCTCTCAGTCTTTCCTCATAAGGAAGATGTTCCACTCTCTTAATCAGTAGTGCTGCTCTCCTAGTTGTCTCATTCACCATTTGCACCAAGAAGTTATCATCAGTGCATGGGAGGAACCTCCTGGACTCTGGATGGCTGGCTGAGGAGGCCTTCCAGCAAATATCTGGGTAGTTAAAATCCTCCCTGAGAACCAGGGCCTGTGATTGTGAGGCTGTTGTCAGCTGCCTGATGCCTGTGGCAGCAATGATGAGGAGGAAGAGGCACTTTCCTGGAATGGCAGCTGCTAACCTGCAACCTACTGCCTGTCACTTGCCTGGGTGAAGAAGGCATCCTAGACACCTGCCTTTACAAAACACGTTGGTGTCATTGAGACTGGGAATGCTACTGCCCTGGGGGTGACATTGCTGGCAGGTGAGTGTTGCTAGGGGCTTCTAATACTGCCTGAGAAGTTGGGGATAAAGGTCTGACTGTTGGTCACTTGAGGAGAGGAATGCTGCTCCAAGTGTCAACAGTAAGGGCTGGTTCTTGCTTTCTGGCTGGTGATAGCTGGCTCGTAAAGAGCAGAAACCTGTGCTGGCTGTTTGCTTGCTCAGAACAAGAAGGCTCCTCTTACAAAGCCCGTTTTGGAACCTCTTCTTCCCAGCAGAGCAGATAGATATCCTTGTGCAAATGCTGTTTATAGCTCTTCATTAATCATCCAGAAAGGGCTGTCAAACACAGGAGGGCAGGTTAGGTGGTTTAAATCTCCAAGTTAGGCAATTCAAATCTCTAAGTTGCTGACTCTGACATTTCAAAGTGAAAGTTTAATGTGAGTTAACCTTTCATGGATCCAACAGTAACCCATTCCTGGCCTTGCTGTGTGCAGTCAGTGCTCGGTACAGAATGTGGTGTAAACCCAAATGCCTCATTTCTTGCCTCCCCTACTCCCAGCCCCATGCATGTTGTTTTTTCTCAGAGCTTCTATCCTGTATTGCAGAAGGGACACATAAGGATGACACTAACTTCTAGGCACATAATTTCTGTCTGAAAACATCTTAGTCCTCTCAGACAGAGGAATGTGTTTTCTGTGTAAGGCATCCCTTACACACACTGTTACTGACATTTACCAAGAAGCTGTCTGTGACAATTACACAGTGAATGTACAAACCCTTCAGGGAACTGCAGTCAGCTCAGGGTTTGACATGGGGAGAGCATTTTTCAGACAGCACGGGGTACTTATCCTGCAAGGATCAAGCCCTTGTATTGCTTTTTCCTTTTGTTAGACTTAAAGGCTCAGTAAATCTCAGGGATTATAAACTATTGACCCAGTACCACTTTGTGTTTGGGAAAGGAAGGCTGTGCATGAGGACAGCTTGAGGAATCACATGCCGAAAAGATGTTTAATGGCCTTAGTCACTGTGTGGGGGTTAGGTTTGAGTATCCTCCCACTATTTGCAAGCAGACTTTGCTCTCAGTCTTCATTGCTCAGAATGCTTTGCCAAGTGATTATAGCCTTACAGATCTGCTGAAGTTTTATGTAGGATCCCAACAACTATTCCCAGGAATGGCTTCCAGTGCTCTGCTGGTAAACTGCCCTGTGCAGGTGCTGGCTTAGGAGGTGTAGTTAGGTGACTCAACCACTTCCCCGGGCAGCCCATTCCAATGCCTGACCACTCTTTCCATGAAAAAGTTTTTCCTAATGTCAAGAGTAAACCTACCCAGTCACAGCTTGAGGCCATTCCCTCTTGTTCTATCACTAATTAACTGTGAGAAGAGACCAGCACCAGCCTCTCCACAACATCCTTTCAGGTAGTTGTAGAGAATGATGAGGTTTCCCCTCAGCCTCCTCTTTTTCAGACTAAACAGCCCCAGCTCCTTCAGTTGCTCTTCATCAGATTTATTCTTCAGGCCCTTCACCAGCTTCGTTGCCCTTCTCTGCACTGGCTCCAGCATCTCCACATCTCTCTTGTACTGAGGTGCCAGTTCTGGGTGCTAAATGCCTTGGAATACAGTTTGCTGACTTTGGTTCCTGTACAAGACCCACAGCCCCTTTCAGCCCCTTCTCGGCTGTCTGGAGAAGTCTGGTGTCATGCACCACATCTAGCTATGTTCATCCCATGTGAAGTTGAGCAGGCTCTTCTGGAGTTGAACTGTATTTCAGAAGACTAAGCACACACTTCTGAACTCTCACATGCCCATTTAGAAGGCTCCTGTACTCCTTGGGGCATCATAATCCCCCCTGAATCCTACTCAGCTTTTATAGCTGGTTTGGTCATGGCAGACCAGAATTAATTGGCCTTGGGTTTAACCTCTAAGCTGTCACAGAGAAAGTAATTTGGTTTTGCTAGGTGCTGGGCTGTTCCTAGTTCTTCTGGGCATCCATAGATCTGCATGAGAAAGCTGTTTGCTTCTCCTAACCATCCAAATCTGCCAGAAGTGGCTGTGGACTGTCAGAAAATCCCCTTTTCCCATCCTCCCTGGAATACAGTCCAGACAGGATACACACATTCCCCTTTGGGAAACCAAACGTGATGGTGGCAAGATGCCTTCCCTTTGCTGCTGTTTCACAACCTCTCTGCCCTTCTCAGCCTCTTATGCCCAAGAGCTACTCATCCAGCCCCCAACCCTGAGTGAGACCAAGCACAGAGGAAACATCTTGCAGGGTCTGTACCAGTTTCTTTCCTTTGCATGCTCTGATATTCATGGTAATGGCAGATCTGAAAGCAGCAGGAACTGGCTTTGGGGAGGAGTAGTTTGATCTGGAGGAGTTCAGTGGAAGAAAATGACAGTCAGAAAAGAGGCCATAGCTGAATCTATGTGGTTCTGACGGCATGGCTGAGGCTGGAGAGCCTCTTGGCACAGCACAAAGAGGCAGGGAAGGATGCACGGTGTGAATGGGGCCAGAAAGTGGATCCATGGTTACGACCTCTCTGCCCAGTGCCAGCAGCATGACTGGATGGATGGTTATGTCCTTTTTAGGAAAGACAGGTCAACAAGGTAAGGTGGTGAAGCTGCTCTTTATTTGGGACAGCAACTAGAATCTGTCTAGGGGCAGATAAGGAGCGAGTTGGGAGTTTGTGAGTGCAAATGAAGAGGCAGACTAGCATGGGTTATGCTGTTGTGGGTCTCTGCTACAGGCCACCTGATCAGGACGAGGAAGCTGATGAGGCCTTCTACAGGCAGCTGTCAGCAGCCTCACAATCACAGGCCTGATTCTCTAGGGGAATTTTAAGTACCCAGATATTTGCTGGAAGGCCTCCTCAGCCAGCCAGCCACACTCCAGGAAGTTACTCCAGTGCATTGGTGATAACTTCTTGATGCAAATGGCGAATGAGCCAACTAGGGGAAGAGCACTGCTAGATCTTACATTCAGGTATCTGAATCTTATACTCAGGTATTCAGTAGCAGAGCTACTCGAGCAGTATAGTATATATATATATATATATAGTATAGTGTATATATATATATATATATATATATATATATATATATATAGTGTACTATACTGCTGGAGACTGTCCTCAGGAGCCTCAGATCCCTGATGCCCCAGAGAAAATCAGGATAAAGGAGGAGCTTGCCTTGGTTGATGAGGACTGGGTTAGGGATCAGTTAAGCAATCTGGAAATCCATAAATCCATGGGTCCTGATGGGATGCACCCATGGGTGCTAGGGGAACTGGCAGAAGTCATTGCTAGGCCACTCTCCAACATCTTTGGTAAGTTGCGGGGAATAAGAGAGGTGCCTGAGGACTGGAGGAAAACAAATGTCACTCCAGTCTTTAAAAAGGGCAAGGAGGAAGACCCAGGTAACTATAGACCAGTCAGCCTCACCTCCATCCCTGGGAAGGTGATGGAGCAACTTATCCTTGGCACTGTCCTTAGGCACATCGAGGACAAGAGGGTCGTTAGGAGCAGTCAACATGGTTTTACCAAGGGGAAGTCATGTCTGACCAGCCTGATAGCCCTTTATGATGACATAACTAGGTGGATAGATGATGGTAGAGCAGTGGATGAGGTTTATCTTGATTTCAGTAAGGCATTTGACACTGTCTCCCACAGCATCCTTGCAGCTAAGCTGAGGCGGTGTGGTCTGGATGATCAGGGAGTGAAGTGGATTGAGAACTGGTTGAAGGGGAGAAGTCAGAGAGTTGTGGACAATGGGACAGAGTCTAGTTGGGGGCCTGTAACTAGGGGAGTTCCTCAGGGGTCAGTACTGGGACCAGTGCAGTGCAGTATATTCATCAACAACCTGGATGAGGGAACAGAGAGCACTGTCAGCAAGTCTGCTGATGACACAGAACTGGGTGGAGTGGTTGACATGCCTGAGGTCTGTGCTGCCATTAAGTGGGACCTAGACAGAGTGGAGAGTCAGGCAAGGTGAAATTTAATGAAATCCAACAAGGGCAAGCGTAAAGTCTTGCACCTGGGAAAGAACAACCCCATGGACCAGTACAGACTGGGGACTGACCTGTTGGAGAGAAGGATGACCATGAGCCAGCAATGTGCTCTTGTGGCCAAGGCCAATGCCATCCAGGAGTGTATTAGAGGGGATAGGGTTAGCAATTTGAGAAAGATTCTCCTTCCCCTCCTCTCTGCCCTGGTGAGGCCACATCTGGACTATTGTGTCCAGTTCTGGGCCTCTCAGTTCAAGATGGAGCCACAAAGATGATGGAGTGGAACATATCCCTTATGAGGAAGGGCTGAGGAAGCTGGGTCTCTTTAGCATGGATAAGAGGAGACTGAGGGCTGACCTCATTCATGTTTATAAACATGTGAAGGGTGAGTGTCAGGAGAATGGAGCCAGGCTCTTGGTGATGTCCAGTGATAGGGCAAGGGGCAACACAAGCAAGCTGGAGCATGAATGTTCTGCATGAACATAAGGAAAATCTTCACTGTGAGGGTGACAGAACACTGGAACAGGCTGCCCAAAGAGGTTGTGGAGGCATTCTCTGGAGACATTCAAAACCCGCCTGGATGCATTCCTGTGGGACCTGCTCTAGGTGATCCTGCTCTGGCAGGGGAGTTGGACTCGGTGATTTCTAAGGTCACTTCCAACCCCTAACATTCTGTGATTCTGTGAGTCAGTCCAGCTGTCTTTTGTCAAGGACATGCAATAACTGATGGGTACAAAGGGGCTGTGTTGGTGTGAGCTGAAATTCCCCCCCCACCAAGTAACCAGGCTAGCCCAGTCTGGAGGCAAATGAAGGCTGTATTTACAAGCAGAGAAATGCAATGAATATGTACAAATATACAAAATTCACAACATTTACAAATATATACAATCAACAGAAAAAGCACAACCGATCTCCCTTTGCTTCCCCCCAAGGGGACCCTCCCAAAGGGGCCTCTCTCTCTCTCCCAGGAGCTTCCCCCCAGACTCCCCTGGACAGAGGAGCAGAGTTAGTAAAGCAGAAAGTTGTTAACTTAGCTGCCAAGGTCATTGTGTGTTATCGTCAGCCAGAAGAGAAGAAGAAACAGCAGCCAGACAGCCCAGCAACTGCCCCCACTGCAGAACACAGAATGTGCAGAATGCCTACTTTGTTTTGGGTAATAGTTCTTAAACATTTCTATCTATCCAATGGAAGTGTTTAGAACAATCAGTATTTTGCTTTCTTACACCCAATAGTGACTTATTTACACTCTTTCACTTTCTCTGTTTTGAACTTTGCAAGGAAAAAATTAAAAAGACAGTTTCAAACCATCAGAGGGGCACACCTGCCCCTTGCTGCGCTGCAGTGTCTCTGCCTGCACCAAGGGGCTGCAAGTGACTGGAAGCAGTGTCCTTCTTCATGGACGCTGGCCTCTTCAGGCAAATGCAGAAACAGCCCAGAGGGAGGGGTGGATTTTCCAGGAAGCTTCATAGGAGCACTGGTAGGTTTCTACTGATTTCAGACGGGGAAAAAAAAAAACAAACCACGAAACAAACCAAAACTCTAAAAAAAAAAAAATGAAGTGTTGAGAAAATTTGAGCTCTGCAGTCATTAACTTGCTCATTGGAATGGAATATCCTTCCTCTGGGGTTCTCCTTGTCATGCTATTTCTTTGAAAGAAGGCAGGGAACTTTCAGTCTCTTAATTTTCCAGGCTTTTTGATCCTCACACCTCTGAGCCCATTCTCAAGGGATAGCTTGCTGTGAGCAGAGCTGGAGATTCAGAAGATTAAGCTGCTGCCACCTATCACAGAAGGGCTGCGAGTCTCTCTGTCAGCCTGCTGTGCTTGGCAGCATTCAGATGAGGAATGAGTGAACTTCATGCCAAGCTCTTTTTGGCTGATGAGGAATGGGAGCACAGAAAAGGTGGTAGGATGCATGAAGCGACATCCCACAGGCTGCCAAAGCAGCAGCAGGAACGAAGGGTGGCATCAGGGCTCCGATTTGTGCAGCCCCAGCCATCTGAGCCAGTCTGTTTACAAGCCTGCGAGGCACTGGAAGTATGAGGGGAGCTGATGAACAGGAAATTGCTTTTCACTGGGACTGCTGGTCAGGACTGTTGTGAAACACAGCTACCATCAGCTTGTGGCCGGGCTGCCAGCTTCCTTTTTTTCATCCTGCTCCCTGGAGCTACTCGACATGCACTGGGGCCTTGCAGGCAAATATTTTGAAGGCCCTTGTGATTCTTGGATCTCACAGTTTCTGTGGAAGAAACTCCAAAGGGCCTAATTTCCCTTTGTCCCTGGTAAGGGGTGTTGAAGTGGGCAGTAGCATCTGAGTACCCAAAATTGCCACCTCCCCCTGTAACAAAGAAGTGGCTTTTTCCATCAGCCCTGCTGCTGCCTTGAACCAGAGCTGGGGCAGCACCTCTCTGGATCTACAGCTAGCAAGGCTTTGCAACTACAGGGGACAAAATTACTGGTGCTGGGCTGTTTGTGCTGGTTTGTGTCTGTCTGTGAGTGAGCTGAGGAGGGGTTTGCCCACTAGATTGCTAGGGCAGAAGTGGTGTTCATGCCAGAGGGTCCTTTCAAGGACTGGAGGCAAGTGTGGTGATAGCTGAAGTGTTCAAGGATTGCACAGGAGGGTGTCCTGGGTGCTTGTCCCTTGCTATCCCTTTGCTGATGAAATCCCCTGTACCCCACAGGCAGCATCCCTCTGCTTCCAACAATTTCCTGCCTGCCCACTCTTGGGAAGGAGGTTTTTAATCTGCAGGGATGTGAGTCACAGCTGCCACGTGACAGTACAGTGCAGCTGTTTCTTGCTCCATCCTTCCCAGGCGTGAGAGCTGAGACTGGCCATGGCAACCCTGGCTGAGTTTGTAGCAACTATCTTGCTCCGAGATCAGCTCTGTAGAAATTGGTGGAACTTTTCAAGGAGGTAGATGCTATCCAGCATACATAAGAAGCTTGATGTCTACCCTGGAACAGAAAAGCACAGGATTGCCCCAGTGAGCCTGGCTGAGGCCAGCTTTGAGCCCTGTGGGACGTGACAGGTCTTTCATGGGAGCTGTTCACATTGCAGGATCCACATGAGGAAACAAAGTCCCCACCGGGCATGCCCCCAGGGCAAGCAGTGGCTGGTGATGGATGATGAGCTGCCCAGTGCCCATGGCTGGAAGATATCCATTGCTTTCTTTCCTGATAGAGTCAGCTGGGACCACACCTGCAGGACACCAGGAGGGGGCAAGGGGAAAGCTACTGTTCACCCTGGTCATGAGTGAAAGCTGGGGAGAGTGAGGAGGAAGCCAAACATGTGACACCCCCCATCATTGAGGGCATCTTGGCAGGAATGGTTTGGCATGGATGTGAACTTACTTATGGACTTGTATGAACTTTTGTATGGACTTACCACATACTCATTCTGATCCCTCTCCTAAGTGTGCTGGTGTGTGCAGACAGGACTTCTTCAGACAACTTTCTACTGGCTTTAAGGATGAGGATGGAAGAGGAGCAGTGGGAAGGCAAAAGAGCTTTCTGCAACATCTTCCCTCCTCTCCATCCCCTCTTTGAACCCATCTTCCCTTCCTTCCTTCCCTGCTGCTCCCTGCAGTCGAGGCTTGTTAATGTGGTGTAGCTCCTGGGAGCTCCCTACCAACCCTGTGGTTGTGGCATCTGCAGTGGCTGAGGTGCAGTTGTGCAAGCAGCTGATGCAGGCACATTAATGGTGGGAGGAATCTGTGGCTGTGCAGACGGGCTCTCGTGAGGGAGGCTGCCAGTGTGTTGGGAAACAGTGTGCTGCAAGCCAGCAAAAGCTGCTGAAGAGGAACAACAGCTAATTTTGTGTGGGCAGAAGGTCCATGACATCTCACAGCCCCCCCTGCCTGGGAACAAGATGGGAAGCAGCAGCTCAAGAGTTTCTGTGTACGATGGGGGAAACCAGGGCCTGGGCTGGCAGCATCAGACACTGGTACAGAGTGGCCACTGTTGGTGTCTATGCCTTTGGCAGCAGCATTCTCTCCAGAACCCTGGGGGCTTTGGAATGGAACAGTCCCTGAGAGGACCTCCTGTGGCACTCTGGGGTTCTGCTCTGACCATCCAGAAGCCCACCATACCTGTTAGACTGTCAGGCATGAGTGTGTGAGCTGCCGAGATGTACCTGTGGGCTTTTGAGGGAAGCTGTTTCAGGGTTTGCTCTGGTAGGGAGCTGAGGTCACTGCCACGACTTCCCAGCCTACATTAAAATGTGCCCAGGAACAATGTGCGACAGCTTCACCACAGTACCACGGTATATCAGAGGCTGGAAGGGACCTCAAGAGATCATGAGGTCTCAACCTCCCTGCCAAAGCAGGATCACTTAGGGTAGTCTGCACAGGAATGCATCCAGGTGGGTTTTGAAAGTCTCCAGAGAAGGAGACTCCACAACCCCCTGGGCAGCCTGTTCCAGTGCTGTCACCCTCACTGTAAAGAAGTTTCTCCTCATGTTGAGGTGAAATCTTCTATGTTCAAGTTTGAACCCATTGTTCCTTGTCTTATCATTGTGAACCAGTGCCCCCTAGCCCCCTCCCCTTGACACCCACCCCTCAGATATTTATACACACTGATGAGATCCCCTCTCAGTCTTCCCTTCTCAAGACTAAATAGCCCCAGGGATCTCAGTCTCTCTTCACAGGGGAGATGCTCAAGTCCCCTGGTCACCCTCGTGGCCTTCCGTGGGATTCTCTCCAGCAGTTCTCTGTCTCTCTTGAAATGGGGAGCCCAAAACTGGACCAGCTGTGGTGGGAGCCTCAACCTAAGCCATGCTTATGGGTCTGTTCAAGCTGGGGCTATGCTGGAGGTGGGTTGCACTCAGCAAGGCCTGAGCTGTGCTGCTTTGTGCCATGCTGCCTGTTACCTCCTCTACTGGGGCTGCTCCACCTGCATGGCTTGGCAGGTGGTCCTCTCTTCTTCAGTCTCTCATGCATGGAACATCCCATCACATATTTTCTGTTTCCAACCCCATCCTGCCTGCTCTCATACTGGGTGTCTCCCTGGGCCAGGGTGCTGTCTCAGTGCTCTGCTCACCTCTGAGCAACTGGACTCTCATATGTGCCACCAGAGACTGCTCAGTTTGCTTATGAACTGCAAGATACAGAGAAGCATCCCCCACTGGGACCTGCTGCCTCATCCCAAAGGAAAAGCCGGGGTCTCTTCTCCTCCCATCCCATGGTCCCCCTCCTTTGATGACTTTGCTCACCTGAATGTTCATCACTACTGTGGTCATATGCTTCACCAGTCCATGTTGCTCTAGGTCTGTGGCTTACTCACCTTGACCTTCCTGCCAGCAGCTCTGCAGACACACACCACAGGCACAGGGTGTGAAGGTGGTGAGCTGTGTGGTAATATCCTTTCTTTCTCTGGTCACTAGGTCAAGAGAGGTTCTCCTCCCCCTTGACTTTGCCCTGGTGAGGCCTCTTCTGGAATATTGTGTCCAGTTCTGGGTTCTTCAGTTCAAGAGGGACAGGAAGCTACTAGAGAGAGTCCACTCTCTCTAGTAGAGAGCCACAAAGATGATTAAAGGAGTGGAACATCTTCCTTATGAGGAAAAACTGAGGGAGATGGGGCTCTTCAGCTTGGAGAAGAGGAGACTGAGGGGTGACCTCACCAATGTTTATAAAGGGTGAGCACCAAGAGGATGGAGCCAGGCTCTTATTGGTGATGCCAAATGACAGGCAATGGGTAGAAGGTGAAGCATAGGAAGTTCCATGTAACATGGGGAACATTTTTTTCACTGTGAGGGTGACAGAACACTGGAACAGGCTGCTCAGGCAGGTTGTGGAGTCTCCCTCTCTGGAGATATTCAAAACCTGCCTGGGTGTGTTCCTGTGTGATCTGGTATAGGGTGATGCTGCTTTGGCAGGGGGGTTGGACTAGATGATCTTTTGAGGTCCTTTCCAGCCCCTAACATTCTGTGATTCTTTCTCCTCAAACAGCATGACTGCAGTTATTGTCATCCTAGCTGCTGTGATTGTCCTGGTCATTGGATTTGCTCAGGCTTCTGGAGGGGCAATGAATTTCTGCCCTGCCTCTACTTGTGTGTCTCCATCCCCTGCATGGGCTGAGATGTGATCTTGTGTGGAAATACCACCTGAGGCCCATTAATGAAGGCTGGCTTTATAAAGGTTAGATATCAGATGGCTGAATTAAGAATCACAGAATGATAGGGGTTGGAAGGCACCTCTGGAGTTCATCTAGTCCAACCCTATGCCAGAGCAGGTTCACCTACAACAGGTTACACAGGAATGTGTCCAGGCAGGTTTTGAATGACTCCAGAGATGGAGACTCCACGACCTCTCTGGGCAGCCTGTTCCACTGCTCCACCAATCTCAAGGTAAAGAAATTCTTCATCATGTTTAGATGGAACTTCCTATGTCCAAGTTGTGCAAGACTGCACAGAGAACTTCAGTTCTGGCCTTTCTCAACAAGGTATTGCTCTAGCCTGTGCTGCTGTAGATGTAGTGCTCTGTTAGCTGTAATTTCATTTGGCTTAGAGGCCTCAACAAACAGACAGAAAGTCCTGTACGTGCTGTGCTGCTTCTCCCAGGTGGGAGGAGACAATGGTATTTATTGGGAAGTCAGGCAGCATCTGCCAGGATGGGACACATTCCCCTGCTCCCTCAGAGATGACAAAAATGCATTGGTCAAAATGCAGCCTCCTTGGGGTGTGCTGGGTGATGTCACTTAGGAAGAGGATGCACAGGGAAGAGGACCTGGCTATGGGTAGAAGCTAATTCTCAAGCTTCCTGATTGGGGCTTGATTTGAAAAACTGCCTGTGTTCCCAGGGCCATCCCTGGGAAAGTGCTGACTTTTCTTAACCAGAAGAAAATGTTTTGGATTCCAGTAAGGGTGAAAGAGCAACCTCTTATCTGCCAGCATTAAGCCTTGCAGTCACATTCATATTGCATAAAGGAAGGTCCTGAGTGAGAAACGACACAAAAATCACACTCTTCTGGCAGCTGCAAAGAGAAAAATCCCTGGTACATAAAAGTAAGCAAGAAAACATCACACAAATTCTTCTCAAACAAATAAGAGATACTTTTTGAAGCATGCTGCCTGAAGCTATGCCTTGAGTACTATGGTCAGTACTAAGGACATTGAGGTGCTGGAAAAAGGTCCAAAGAAGGACAAGAAGATGGTAAAGAATCTGGAGAATAGATCTTGTAAGGAGTGGCTGAGGGAACTGGGGTCAATTAGTCTGGAGAAAAGGAGGCTGAGGGAGACCTTCCTGCTCTCTGCAACTCCCTGAAAGGAGGTTGGAGCTGGGTGGGTGTTGATCTTCCCAGTAAGAAGTGATAGGATGAGAGGAAATGGCCTCACATTGCACCAGGGGAGGCTTAGATTGGCTATTAGAAGAAACTTCTTTACTGAAAGTGTTCTCAAACTCTGAAATAGGCTTCCCAAGGGGGTGGCTGAATCCACATCCCTGAAGATGCAGAGATGTGGTGCTGAGAGACATGGGTTAGCACCAGCCTTGGTAGAGATCCATAATGGTTGGACTTGATGATCTTAAAGGTCTTTTCCAACCCAAACAATTCTATGGTTCTAAATAAATGTTCCTGTGTTTTATCTTGGTATATAAGCAATGGAAGCTGACCTGTTCTAGCTGATAGCTACTGTTGTTGTGCTTGAGATATGCTGCTGCCTTTTCAGCCTCGGGCTTGGCGGTGCATCACAGCTGCAGGGTGGTCTGGCCTTTCTCCAAACCTCGCTGTCTCACCTTTTTCACACTGCTTTGCTTTCTCCGTGCAGGAAAACACTCCATCACCGTGACGACGCTGACATCTCCAGGGAACATCGGCCAGCGTGGTGTCCTGGGCTGCACTTTGGAGCCCGACATCCAGATGAGCAGCATTGTGATCCAGTGGGCCAAGGCGGGGGTAGCCGGGCTGGTTCCTGAGTTCAGAAGTGGGAAGGACCAGCTGCAAGAGCAAGACGTGTTGCTTCAGGGCTGCATGGCAGTGTTTGCGGACCAGCTGGTTGGTGGCAGCGCTTCGCTGGAGCTGAGGGAGGTGCAGCCCTCCGATGCTGGCACCTACCAGTGCTCGGTCACCGTGGCCAGAGGGAGCGGAGCGGCAGAGCTGCAGTACCGAAAGGGATCTGAGGAACACAGGGGAGAACATCCTGCTGTGAAACGTGGAGCAGTGCAGCTCGGCCAGATTTACCCACCAGTGCTAGAGTCTGTGTGAGCAGTTGTGGCAGTTTAGGCTGGGTGCCCCCTGCCACTGCTACATGAGGTACACCTCTGGTGTCCCAGGTGCCCACCCAATAGGGGTGGACACAGGAAACGGCGTATTTCTACCCAGAAATCCTGCGCCCTATAAAGCCATCGGCAGAGTCATCCTCATCCTCTTTCTTCCCTCTTTGCCCCCGTGGGAAATGCTCTCTCTTATTGGGTAACGGTGGGGGAGTATCTCCAGGCCCCTTAGGCCTGACTAGGCCAAATGCCAGGAGGAGAAAGGAGGGGCAGGGGCAGTCTCAGACCTGGACAGCCTGAGACTTGCCTAGCAGTGGGAGGGGGAAGAAAGAGCCTTGGGGGTTTTGGGTATACCCTCAGGTGGGAGAAGGGAAGGATTGGAAGCCTCTGAGTACTGTGTAAGGGACTCTGTATGCTTTAGGATGTTCTTTGCCACTATCCTGTGTAGTTTTCTGTAGTTTCACCAATCGCTTTTCCATTTAAACTTTCCATCACTCTCCAATCCGTTTGTGTGAGTGTCATTCTTTTGTCCCTTTCGGGGCAAGAGATGTTCTGGCTGGCCTCAAATCAGCACAGCAGTGCTTGCTCCTCCAGCTGCCAGCATTGAGCTCTACACCCCTGAGGACTAGTTTGGTTTTTTTGCTTTTCCAGAGGTGTCTAAGGCCTTACCTGCTCCTTCCATATCCTCATTCCAGAAGAAATTATTTTAATGCTCTCAGTTGTCTTTTCTCTTCTAATTTACCACATGTAATCTACCAGCTACATAACTGATGACAGAGACTCCCTAAGAATGCCAGTAGCTAATTGATCTTATAAAGAGCAACAGTACACTGGAAATACCCAAGACTGACTGGCAGATCTGGTTGAGTGTTTCATGCCTAGCTCCTAGACATTTGCCTTTTTCTGTCTCTCTTCCCATTTTTCCCTCCCAAAGCTTTCAGCATTCCCAAGGTCCGCTTGGAGAACAGCAGCAGCGGGGACACGTTACGGTGCGAAGCACCACGCTGGTTCCCTCAACCTGCTGTGCGCTGGACAGCCCACAGTGACTCTGGGGAGCACCTACCTCACGTTGCCAACACCAGCTATGAGCCGAACGCTGAAAACCACTCTGAAAGTGGTTTCCTTTCTGCACAACGTTACTGCTAATGTCACCTACACCTGTGTGATTGAAAACAACATTGCCAAGGCTACAGGCAACATCAAAGTGACAGGTAGAGTGTTAACACCAGCCAGAGACCACAGGCTGGTGGGAGCGGAGAGTTTAAACAGGGCATCTGTGTGCATTAGGAGGTTCCTGCATCACTGCCTCCCTTCTGCCAGTGTGTAGTTTCAATCAAGGAAGGGACCAAAATCCATGGTTAATCCCAGCCTTTCTCTATGTCCCTGGGATGAAGGAAAGGGCAGACTCTTTGTTTAGTCCTGCCACTTCAAATGGTTTTCATGGTAACAATCACTTCCTTAGCACAGGGGTGGAACTGATAGGGAATAGGGAAGAGAGGAGGGAAGGGGAGAGGAAGGAAGGGGAAGAGGGAGGAGAGGGACACAATTCAAAACAATGTATTCACAGAAAAGAATTGTTTCATTTGGAAAAGACCATCAAGATCATTAAGACCAACCATTACCTTACTCTACCAAGTCTGGTGCTAAACCATTTCTTAGCACCACATCTGTGTCTTTTGAAACCCCTTCAGGGATGTGGATTCAACCATCTCCCTGAGCATCCCATTACAGTGTTTGAGAACTCTTTCAGCGGAGATGTTTCTTCTAATATTTATGCTATCCATTTGAATGTTAACCAAAAGCAAACCAATCAACAAAACCCCAAACTTCTGACACTTTCTTTAGCCAGTTCAGCCTAGATCCCTTTTGTGTACCAAACCAGCAGGTCCCCTTAGCTGTTACTAACAATAAACTCTGACGTCAGCCCACCTCCTTTATTCAAAAGGCCACCTTATTCACAGGAAAGCAAGCTTTCCAAAAAGCCTGGCTATCTTCTCCTGTTCTACATGAGGGGGGCATAGCTCTTCTACAGCAGTGGGACCTCAGCACAAGAGGCAGGGTCTCTCTTTATCAAATACACTCATTTTGCCTTCCCTGCTGCCTTCCCCATTCTAGTAGCCTCTCACTATTCTGCTAGATTTCACCATTACAAGGAGGACCAACTTGCAGCTGGTGAACCTGAATGCAAAGTCAGTGTCTTCCTCCCTTCCAGCTTGTCACTGGACACTTCTGCTTCCCCTGTATCTGCTGTTGATATAAAGCCTCTATAAAACAACCAGAAACACTGTTGGACCTGAAGGTGAGCTTGGAAATGAAACCTCATAAGCATATATGCTCAGTATAAGCAGATTCAGACCATCTGACTGAGTTTGGTTACAGCAGCAAACCCATCTCAAGCTTGCCAGAATGTCTTTCCCTTGTGCCTATCCTTTCCCCACCTCCAGTTTTAGGCAGGACACAGGCTCCCTGATGGCTTCTTTCATTACTTTCTGCAACCTTAGAGATTATTCTCTTACACCATCAACTGTCATCTCTTACTTGTCCCATCATTCTCTTTTTTTTCCCTCCTGAACTTTCTCTCTGACCCAAAAGCTAGACATCTTTCTTGCTCTTGTGCACCCTTTGAACCTTGGTTATAGTTCATGGCTGCAAAGCAGTGTGGGCTTCTTCCCCGCCGCCTTCCATGGGGCCTGCATAAGCCTTGCTTGCACTCACATTACTCTGACAACTCCACTGCGCAGCACAGTACTTTCAGCAAATAGTACCTACTATGGACACTTTGAAGAGGGCTAGAGGGAGCTGCCAGAATGAGCAATCCCACCTGGACCTGGGATAAGGAGGCTCGTAGACAGTCAAAGCACAAGACAACTGCCATTAGTATTCACCAGCTTTGGCTTTGGATGGTAGGCTCTAGATGTAAACTAGAGATGAAGAGAGAAGCTACACAAATCAGCTGGAAGGAACATCTCTATCTTTCCGTGTGGAAGAGTTACTCTAGCTACCCTGGTGGCAGGATATGCTTCAAGCTTTCCTCCCTCTTGGGCTGAGAACTTTAAGAACCCTTCTCAATTCCAGAGCTCGCAGTAGCACATATATGAAATCATCTGGATTATTATTTCTTACCCATGCCAACAGGATATTTTGTTTGGCTTCACAAAGAGATCGAGGAAGATAAGAGGATTTGTATAACTAAAGGAAAACCTCTGGTCACAAGAATAAAATGTGTTCTCTTGTCTGAAGAAGCCCAGTAGCCAGAATTCTGATAAGAGGCAGAAGCTCAGGGGCACAACAGGAAAGGTTTCCTGTTGTACAACAGGAAAAGGTTTCCTGTTATACAGCTGAGAACTGATTCTTCAAACTCAGAGCACTAAGAACAAGTAAATTTTTGATCTCTTCATTTTACATCACAGTCAACATTCCCCCTCAGGCCGAGATACTAATTTTGGGGGGTTTTGTTGGGAAGGCTTAGCAAAATCTTTCCTATTATGCCAAAAGCACCTACAGAAGAAAAAAAGAAAAAAAAAGCCTGTCACTTGTGTAGACCTTTGCTTTAAACTGTTTTGGCAACCTCTTTTAGGATGGAGGCTCAGAACCTGAATGGTGTCCTGTCAGGTCTTGTGCCACTCATGCTTTGTTCTTAGAAGCAGCCACCATGCCTGGAGAGGGAAGATACTTTATACATGCTCAAGGAACCCACCATTTGAAGTTTAATACAAGGCTCAGAGTGAAAGGAGAAGGGTCGGGGGAAGCTCTGAACAAGCCAAACCTAAAACAGAGCAGCTGTTCAAATACACTGCACACAAAGTAAGGCGGAAAGTAAGTGTGCATGGAATTCACTGGCCTACAGTACAAGATGAAAGATGTGGGTGTTATTTTGCTAAAAGCAAGTGGAGAATACTTGGTCATCACTGCAAGCAGATGAGAGAAATCTCTTCAAATGTGTTTTATTGGTTGGTCTGCCATGCCACCATGGACACGATGTTGCCACTGGCAGATGACATTGCAGTCAGCCCCTTGCTCACCATGAAGAGACAGGCAAGTTGTGTTTATGTCACAGTTTCTGCTTTAAGCTGCAAAACAGTACCTGCCTAGTCCTGTGGTTGAGTAGCAAGATTTTCACCTTCCTCCTCAACTGGATTAAGACCAGCCCTTGTGGCAACTCTACAGTCTCACACGAAGACAGTGAATGATCTGCAAAATGCCTGGCTCTGCTTCATAAACCAAGGCTCTATGCTCTGCCCTGAAAGTAAACCCCAACACTAAACCAGATACGGTGGTGTTTAAACTGAATTGTAATAGCTTTATTTAGTATATACTACCACATAAAGTACACACATTGTGTGCCCTGGGCCCAAAGCAACCACTGTCATGTAGGAAATAATCATACATCTCTTTCAAAATGTAGCCCAGTCTCACTGCTGGCAATGGTCCACAATGACCATTCAGAATTCCACAAGTCACAGCAGCTTCTTGATGGCACCCTTCCCCCTGTGTTCACAGGTCAGTGGGTGTTCCTACTGGAAAGCAGATTAAACAAAAGGCTCCCAATTCCAGTAGGTATTTCCTTAATTCCTCTTGCGCTAGGAGAGATGTCAGGCAATGGCTCCCACTCAGCAGCGACTTGATGTCCTGCTAATCCTCTTGCTGCTCCAGACGTTGTGTTTCACCTCCTCCACATTCAGGCACAGCAGGCTTGGTCGAGGTCTCATTTGTGACACAAATTCCACTTCACTGCACCGAAAATTTCTCAGCTGCAGCGGAGCTGAAGGGGAAAGATACAACCCATAAGAACTCAGCACAGGCTCCTGCTCTGTACTAGCACACAGCTGTAGGTGTTCCTGGGGGAGGGAAGGCCTTGCAGCAGCTGCTTGGCATCTGCTAAACCTCAAAGGACAGAATGATTAATGAATCCAGGATGTAAGCTGATGAAGGCATTTGGCCAGCATCCCTCCAGCTTAAGGGAAACAGTCATTCTATGCTGCGAAACGCTGCAAACTGTGCTGCTCACAGAGCTGATGTGTTTGGCTTCGTATCTTTTCTCACTGTCAGCAAACTGGCCTTACAGACAGCATTACAGGATAGCCAAAAGAGAAGGTCTCCACAGCAGAGCATCCTCTGGGGAGCTCAGCAAATCAACCCCTGCAGCACCTGGACACATACTCAAGTGCTAGTGCTAGCACAAGCAGCTAAGAACGATGTCCCCTTAATGCAGCAACTGTGCATTTGTGGCAGCTTCAGCTCAGACATCAGCACCCATGAATTCAAAACTCTTTGCCACTTAAATTCTGTAGAAATAGGCTGTTTCCTGACCCTACCTGCTCTCCAGTGTAAAGTCAAAACCCACTTGATTTTAGAGCTCTGCACAGTAGCTCTGTCTGGCCAGAATCCCATGGGAACTGTGCTCTTTAAAACAGCTCTATGCTTCTGTGTAATGTAGAAAAATTCATATATAACATTGTTGTAGATAGTGACTTTTATAATATTATTTCTGTATTTTCGTAAGTGTGGTTCTGCTAAGAAACAGTTCCACACTACACAATTCACAACTGAATGATCTTGCTGCCTGCACAGCAAGGGCAGCTCTCTTTCCCCAGTCTGGTGAGACAGCTTCTCCCTTCCTTCCCATGCTAAGTATGACAAAAGCCAACAGTGCTTGCTTACCAGGCTGCAGGATCCTGGAGGGCTTCCTGTCTAGGCTGAAATCCAGCAGGATAGGGCGACAGATAAGAGGACTCCTGCACAGGCTCCTTAGGTAGCAAGCAACAAGATCGTCAGGTTCCTCTGCACACTGAGGAAGGAAAGGGTGTGTTGGCAGTCAATGTGAAGGAGGCAGGGAGCTACTGGATTGCCTACAGCAAAGGAAAATCCAGTCCAGCTGAGGGTTTTGAGACCAGCATGCTGCAGTCACTACTAAAACAACTCACTCACCCCTGTGCCAGTAGCTTCCCCGTGCTGAATGCACACACTGCCCCTTCTCTGCACACACTTTAGCAGAGCTTCCCACTCGAGAAGGCTCAGGCCCAGCATTGCTGCCACATGCTGGTTCCTGCACAGCACGAAAGCTTCACCTGTTCCATCCTCCACCAGCACCCTGTGGAGAGAGCAGGCAGACTAGGATGCAGAGGGAGGTCAGGACAATGCCTGGCTCCCTCACAAGGGTCACATCCCAGACAATGAATCTCAGGAAAGAGAGAGGGAGGTTTGCTCACATCCAGGAAGACAAGACAAGACAATTCTAACTTCTATCTCTGCTATTCTGTCTACATCCCATTCTTGATCTGATTTCTCCCCTCACCTCTGTGGTGTAATTTGTTCCCTCCTATCCACCTCTTCCCATACTCAATCTCTGCAGTGCTTACCGTGCACTGGCCTGCCTCACTCCTGTG
Organism: Indicator indicator; assembly: GCF_027791375.1. NCBI lineage: Eukaryota > Metazoa > Chordata > Aves > Piciformes > Indicatoridae > Indicator > Indicator indicator. The sequence continues at coordinate 92,875,124 of NC_072010.1, read as the reverse complement.
TGTGATGGACATGCTGGACTGTGTCGAGTGCATCTGCCCTGAAGGAAGAGTGAAGTTACAGCTATATATAGGTGGGCATGGGAGAGGGAGAGGGAGAGGGAGAGGGAGAGGGAGAGGGAGAGGGAGAGGGAGAGGGAGAGGGAGAGGGAGAGGGAGAGGGAGAGGGAGAGGGAGAGGGAGAGGGAGAGGGAGAGGGAGAGGGAGAGGGAGAGGGCCATTGCTTTTTTTCACCCTCCCCTAATTAAGCATGCCAAGGCTTAAAGAACTTCACTGCATTTCTGGTAAGTGTCTTGGGTAAAGTTTATATGGGAAGAAAAATCACCTGTTACAAGGTGCTGAACCCCAACAGCAATGACAATGGGAAAAGCAGTGCATTAACAGAGTAGTAATCTGCCCTTCCATGCTCTCACTTCACCTCTAGTCCTAGATCCAGCCTGGCAGGTACCACATACATATTTCTAATCAGTTGTCACTTTGATCCCTTTCTAATATACACATTCTTTTCAGGCACTGGAAAAAGAGGTTTTGGATTTGGGACAGGAACTCTTATTTCTTCTACATGGTAGCAAGGGATGTATCAGAGTAGAAAATCTGCAAGGCTCCTCACAAATTATGTCTGTGAAAGCTCGCATACCTCTTTGAAGATGCTGTTGCAAAGTGAGCAAACCCATTGCAGGGACAGAAACAGTACACAGGTCAAGTGGCATAAAATCTGTGCCCGGGGCAGGCTTTGCAGGTGAGGTTGCAGGCTGGACAGATACACAAATGAGGGGGGTGAGGCTTCCCTTGCAGGCCTGGAAGAAATAGGAATGTGAAAAGCTTGGACTATAAAACTTCTCTTGTTTTTGTAAGGTGGGAACAGACCCTGGGCTCACCTGGAAGAAAAAGGTAGGTAAGAAGCTGGCAGAGATAGGATGCTCACACAGCTGGAGGCAATGTAGGTGCAATAAACATTATGGAATCTGCAATATGAAAGAGTAAATGTCAGAAAACAAACTGCTCAGTTTTCTTCAGATGGCTGGGTTATCTTCATCTGCAACATGGTAGGAAAATAATTTCTAGTAAAGGACTGGGAGACATAAAGGTATGGAAAAGGGATGAGGAAAGGCCACATGAGAGAAAAGATTCAGAATTAGTTTCAAAGACAGCAAGAGATGTCTGAGCTGTGGCCTAGATTAAGGCTCTAAAGACAGGGGTACCTTGAGATTTTGCGTTCCAGGTTCTGGAAGAGGATCTTGGCTCCAGGTAGCAAACCCCAGAGATGCTGCAGATAGGTGGAAGCAACATAAATGTCCATCAAAACATGGGAGTCCGAAGCAACTGCGACACTGAGCTTCACACTGCGATCACTGGCTAGTAGTCTCCCTAAGAGGGCACAAAACCACACACACTATGAGCTCACTCACTGAGCTGGACCTGCTAGAGGTGTTTTTCCCTCCCATCACAGTGAGGCTATTACTGTCCCACTTCAGATTTTCCAAGTACAGTATTCTCATTCCAATCCCCAACACACATGGCAGTGTACAGCCTCCCAGCCCTCTGACATGCAATAGGATGCAACATCTTGGCATACTTCCACTGTTCACAGATACAGAAGCACGTTTAGCCAAGTGCACCATCTCTCTGAAACAGGAAGAAGCAAGAATCAACCTGTTGTTGCCTTGCAGGCTGTCCAATCCTACCTTTCTGCTTTTGGAGGCCAACAGTCACACATGGCTTCTCGTTCTTGGGAGAAGCACACAAGGTCCTCTCCACTATCTCACCGGTGAAAGAAACAAGGGAACCTGTGAAACTGAAAGTAGACCAGGATTTCTGTCCAGCCTGAAGACAAAGGGAGAAGCAGGCTGCCTGACTTCAAGATTGGCACAAAGGACAGTGTAGAGTGCTGCTGCTTCACCCTGGTTTCAGGGGAACCTGCCCTTGAGCACCTGAATCTGGACTGAGGGCAGCTTGCTGCAGCCTACCCCAACCAAGGACAGGAGTCCCCTTTAATTCACTGTTTCTTCAGGCTCAGCAGTAAAGAAGGGAGAGGCAATGCATCCTTCCTATCTGCTTAAATCATAACTACTTTTCTTAATTAAAGGAAGAGGTCAACCAAATAAAAATTTGGTTTACTGAGTGAAGATTTCAGTGTGCATGCACACTACCTCACATTAAATATGCCTTGAACAGAAAAGCTTCTGACCCTAGGATTTAAGCAAGTTACACTAGAACAATCAAAAACCAACAGAAAAGTCACATATTTAGCTGTACTTTCCTTGCTGCACCTATCTCCACTTCTGACAGGAAGAGCCCTTTGGGACTTGTTTTACACCAGTAGAAGCTCAATTTTTTTCTGGACACCATTTTGCAGTCTTGTCACCTGAAATCCCTTTAGCTTTGATAAATGGGATGGGGGCAATCTGCTCTGCTTGCACATGGAAAGATTTCCAAGCCATATTCCTACAGCATGTAATTCATCACTGTTCAACACGGTACTGTCTCCAAGAAAGATTACCATAGACCCATCTTCTAAGACACAATCACATGTAATTTGGGGCAGACCAACATACCTGTTGCTAAGTACTTCTGGAATAGAGGAAATTCTCTGGTCCATGCCTGTCAGCAATGACCTGGCTGCCAGCTAGAAGTGGGGGAGACACAGCATCAAAAGGATTGCAGTTTAGAGCTGTCCCAAGCCAGAACAATAAAGACAAGCTCTGCATGCTTAAGAACTGTCAAGCAACTGATGCTTCCTCCTCAGATTAGCTCTGAGCCAGGAAAATGTGAAACCAACCAGCAGTCTCTGACAGAGCTTAGAGTAGAACAGTCTCATCAACAAGACATTCTGTGTTGATAATTTTCTGATCTAGATCTGGAGAGAAGTAGAAGTCTCCTGTGAAAGCCTGGAGCATTAAGGGACTGCATACCTGGTGCTCAGTCAGACTGGAAATCCATGTCTCATGCTTTAAGAGCCAGGTATCTTGGACACGCAGGCACATGGGGCAGGATGACCTGCTCAGGAACTTTGGTGGCACAGATGGAAGACAGAGCTTGTCAAACACTTCCAAGTCCTGAGAGAAGAGCAATAAGGTAAGAAAGAAGCCTATTGAAGGATGGAGACAAAAGCTATATAGAAAAAATAGCCACTGAAGGACAGTGGTTTAAAGAAAAAAAAGCCTCCACTGAACTCAGAGCTACGAGAATTTTAACCAAAGAACTGAAGCAGTTCCCTGGCAAGATGGATGGGAATTCCAAGCCTCCAAAAAGCTTAGTCACCCTCTGACCCCTCAACTCCCACACACAGTAAAAGACTCCAAGAGCCAGTCAGCAAGCCAGTCTCTCTCTTACCGAGCAGCATGGCACAATGAAGCAATACAGCCCATCCAGATGCAGAAATGGAAACCATTGTAGAGACTTCCCCATAAAGAGCAGCAGTGCCTGGCAGGGGAGGAGAGGGGAGAGAGGGAAAAGGTGATGAGAAGCGATAGAGAAAAGGTAGGAAATGAAAAACACAGCAAGACAAGAGCAAGCTCAGCAGAGGATGTCTTGACTGAGAAATAAGGTTATCAAGGTTATCTTCTCTTAAGAAGGTAACACTTACAGGAAGGTGACAGAGAGATGACTCCCTTGAAGAAGCACAAAAAGGTTGCCTGCATAAACACCCATCTGTACCCCACACAAAAATCACTTTCCCAATGATTTAGAATCTAGACGCTTAATTATCCCACAGGCTCCCTGAGGAGCCAGCCTCCCAGCCTTACCAATCCCCACATCCCCCAAAGCTGCCTTCTGCCTCACTTCTTGCCGTGTCATGTCCTCTTCTCCATCACAGCTGGTCTCCTCCAGCTCTGGTAGATGCTCAGTTTCTCCGAGGTGGCTCAAGAGATGAGGTCTGCCCAGCCACAGCACTGTGGCTTGGAAACTGTGCTGCAGCTTCTGTCCTCCTCCATCTGCTGCGGGCAGTTGGTAATTGCGTAACATAAGACCCTCTTTCTGGGTAACAACGAATAGGCGAGACACACAGCTTGTTCCTCCAGTGCTGCTCTGGCCCCCCTGGCAGGTCTCATCTCTGTGAGTTCCTGGCTTAGGATCCTTCAATTTCAGCACTTTTGCCTCTGGGATTTCCAGCTCACATGTTAAGCTGCCATCATCCTTCTTCCTCAAAGAGGAGCTGTTTCCACTTCTGAGGGCTTTCTGGATTTTTCCTTCAGCAGCATGGAGAACCTGAACATCCTCAAAGTAGAACTGCACATAAACACTGAAATGACAAATGGTAGCAGTGAAACTCCCTGTACCTGACACAAACAAAAACTTCTGGTGAGTGTCCTGCAGGTATTCAGCAGGAGCAGCAGAAAGGGTGAAGGAGGGCGCAGCTTAACAGGCTGGGTGTATCTGAACAAAATGGATATGGTGGGTTTATGGCTGATGACAATCTCCTTTTTTGAAAATAACACAGGACAGTTGCTTTGGCACTGAAATACTATGCTGATAAGCAGTTTTATCACAATCCAAAAATATTTGTGGAACTGGAGGAGTGGTGATTTTTCTTGTGCACTGAATAAAGGGATTCACCTGGTTCTTTTCACCCTCACATACTCCAGATTTGCCAGGTGCTCCCAGGAGGGGAAATCAGTCTGAAGGAATCTCTCCACTATGACCTGGTAGTTTTCCACCTGCAAAAGTGATCCTGCAAACACATCAGAGAAAGGTGCTGAGCTAATAAAAAGAGAACATAAAAGCAGTAAGGTCATTTTTTTCATTTCAAAGTTACAAGGCCAGGTAGTGGCAGTTCAGCATCTCCATACAAAGTCTCCTCTTCCTTGTTTCGGAGCTGGATGGTAGAACAGAAAGAGCTCAGCACCTTCAAGTTTTGCTTAGTGGTACATACCTTTGAGATCTGTATGAGCAAAGGGGCTACCATCCTTATGGGATATCACACAGGCAAGTGTGCTGCTCTTGTCCTGCAGCTGGAGGGAACTGCTTCTGGAGGAGACTTTCAGCACACCCAGAAGTATCTGCAACAGAAAGGAAGGTGCAGAGAGCATCAAACACTTCCCATCTTCGAACGCCATAAATCAAAGTGTGCATAGCAGCAGCTCAAATTCAGCCTGTGTTCAGTATGCCACAGGTGAGAAAAGCAGCATCAGTCCCTAACGTGGGAACAGGCATGCATCAGACAGGGTGCTGGAAGGCAAGGGGAGAACTGGGAATTCTCAACACCCAGACAGTAAAAGGAACAAGGCACTCACCAGTCGGGGCTGGAAACTTCCTGCTGAGAATGTGCAGTAGGACCAGGCCAGTGTGCGATTCAGCTCTTGGGTGCCCATGTGCTGAGCCTCCAAGGGGGAGAGCAGCTGTGATGGACTGAAACCTTCCCAGCTCTTCTGTTCTGCCAAATGGCAAAGTGCTGACAGAGATGGGGCCTGGCATGGGGGGTTCAGGGGCAAATACTAAGAAGAATGAAAGAAAGAAAGAAAGAAAGAATGAATTAATCAGTCGAGTTTCTTCCCAGAAGCTAAACAGGAAACAGCTTGCGGAGCATTTACTCACCTCCTGCAGGGGACACTGGTGTACTTTTCCTAAGATTTCACTATAAATATCTCTTGCTTGCTCTCTCTCTGGCACCACAGCTTGCAGAAGGGGGTCAAGAAACTTCTCAGCAGCTCCTGGGTGTGTCTGCCTAGAGCCAAGCAACAGACGAAGGCGCCCAAAGAAACAAGAAAATCTGAAAAAAATCCCAATAATGAAAAGCTTTAGCAGTCCTCACTTTTTAGTGAGTTTTGCATCTAATTCGGGGATTCTTTTCTACTTGTAATGAGTGAATGTGCTGTGTGGGACAAGAACTAAGGAGAGCACAGAAAAAAAACATACAGTGATTGAAAATAATAGGAATATCTGGGCAATGCAGATTTATGTCACGCAAGCCGACAAGGAAATGGAAAACAGACAGGCCAAAATCTTGAAGCTGGCCAAAATTGTGAAAGCTCCCCTTAAGTCATACAAATGGACCTCCAGGGGTTCTGGCTGAGCTTGATATGGTTAGTCATGTTAGGTACACTTGGCTTTCTTTTACAGGATGAGGAAAAAAAAAAAAAAAATCACACACACACACAAATTTAAAAATCACAAAGCAGCGACAACCACAGACTGCTCTTGTTCCAATATTTCCCTCACATTAAGTTCCTTTCAGAAGTTTATCTCACTCCTTTTGAATGCCTGGAAATTATCATACTGCCAGTCAAAATATGACTCACGAACAGAAAATGAACTCAAATTAAAAAAAGATAGCAACACACTCCCTAAGTTTTCAAGCAATAGCAGGACTTAGCAATCACTTCTCAAGAAAGTGAAAAAGCCAGTAAAACCTGAAACTTACAGCTAGCACCATTCCCTGAGCAAAACTGAAGCGGTTTTATTGGAAAGCAGAGTAAAAATTCCAAAGTGTCAACAAAGCACAGGAAGACGGAGCATTCTATGAACTGCCACTTGACTGTCAAAGATTACTTACACACATTTTAGTTTTTAAGCATGGCAGCAGTTACAGTGATTAACCATAACTATTCCAGAACAAAGACAAATATTTTCACTAACAGAACACGGAAGTAAACCCAGAAACTGGCCCATAGTTGTCATGGAAAGAAAGTGCAGCTGTCAACGAGAGCAGGAAGCCATCTGGAAGAGCCAGAAACAAGCATGTATGGGAAAATCTAAGAGAGAGGCACTCAAATGCTCACACTACTGGCAATACTTGGAATGTCTCAAAGTGCTATGCAGAGCAGTGGCTGCTGCTGCTGCTGCTGCTCCTGTGAGCAACCAGGACAAGGGCCTTCATAGAATCATAAAAGTTGGAAAAGACCTCCAAGATCATCAAGTCCAACCATCACCCTAACTTCACCATGCCCACTACACCATGTCCCAAAGTCCATGTCTACATGTTTTTTTGAACACTTCCAAGAATGGTGACTCCACCACTTCCCTGGGATTCATTACAATATGATCTGGGATCTGGTTGTGGCAGCAGTTCCCAGCTCCAGGCTCAATGCCTACCTTGAATTGCCAAGCAAACCAAGATGGCAGTCCAGACAGCCTTGCTACTCCTACCCTTCCCTATTTCAGGACAGTATTTCCTAGGCAGAAGTATGTGAGCACATGCTAAGTAGTGCTGCAGCTTTCCAGGAGCAGGAGCTTACTGCATGTTGTGGGAAGCACAAAACAATGGAAACACAAAACTGTATTATTTATAAACACACACAGCAAGCACAGGGGCTGGGTGAAGATCCAGTGGCCTGTGCTGCTATGTCACTGGGAAGGAATGTGGATGGGGCAGAGGCCTGTTCTTCCACTGAGTGCGCCTGGAGGCTCATTCCTACACTGATGTCCCATCAAATGGCTGAAATGGTTGTGAAACTGAACAGAATAACAGTTTCACCCTCTGCATAACAGTAACTGTAGATATGATGTATAAATATTGCCCTGGTTTTGTATCTAAAGCAGGAATGAGGATTTTCCCACAAGAGCAACTACAAGGTACATGCAACTGGACATAATGTGAAATCTAGATGAATTGCCTTACTCAGGTCAGTAAACCAGAAGCAATTGCCACTGCTAGTAGTATCCAAACACAGTAATTTTGCCAACTCTTTGTCTAGAAGACACCCAGGTAGCCTACTAAGCAGATATATGCATAACCTGACTTCAGAAGGACTGTCCTTACCTCTCCTCAAACATCTCCAGGAGGCTCACCAGCCAGAGGTAGACTGGCATACCAAGGTTGTAGCGGAAAAGCAGCTGTAAGTAGAGGTTTCCTAAGGAGGCTGGTGGCTGGTAGGGAGTGCTGAGCCTTGAGAAACTCTTCAGTTTAATGGTGCTCCTCAGGCAAGCACCAAGTACAATGTAAGAGAAGGATACCAGAGGCTTCTGCAGGACGTGGACACCAATGAGCTGAGATAGACAGACATACAGATTAAGAGACTGCTAGTCTGCCACCATTCTCCAAAACCATCATCCTATTCTAAATTCTTTGACACTTCACTGGATTTTGTATATAAATGGGCTTGAGGAACCCAATGGGCTTGAGGAACCTCGGCACTGCTTAGGGAAGAATCAGATAATAATCATTTTGACACCCATAACCAAGCCTAGACAGTAAGATCCTCAATTCTGTTCCAGAAACTTGCTGAAATAATTTCTGTGTTGCTGTAGTCTTCTGTTGACCCACATACTCATGAGTCATGCTCAGCGTCTGAGTCTTTTCCACTGAACTCTATGCTTCATGAGTCTCAACTTACCTCTACACATGCTCCTGGTCGTAGTCCACGTGCAGAGTTCAACAACTGCTGGTAAGCAAGGCACAGACAGACTTTGTCATCCAGTAAAAAGAGACCAGCTTGGACATTGAGTATTTTGGTGACAGTTCCCTAAATGGAAAGCAAACAGAAAGTTAAAGGAATGTAGAGAGTCCCAGAACATAAAAGACTCCTAGGCTTGAGCAATAAACAAATTAATTCATAGTAAAAATAACACTTTGCAGGCCAGATGCTGAAATCCTAGAGCATGAGTGGGTTGGTTAAGGCTAACCCTATGAGTCCTTACCACATATGAGATGATCTGGGACTTTTTGGTTGATGTTGGCATCTCCTCTTCAATTCCCAGCTCCAAGGAATCACTGAGCTGCTCAGCAGACTCAAGGGAAGAAGAATGAGTGGATTCTCCTTGCCAAGCACTGTCCAGTGGTTGCTTCCTCACCTTCTCTGCACAGTAGGGCAGAAGGCAGGAAGAAACACCCGTGATGAATATCCTTTGCCCAGTTTTCTTCAGGCTGGACATACTCAAGCCTGTTACTGTGTACCTGTGACCCAGCTGGAGGATATGATGCCATGCCAGCTGGTTGGGATTCTAGAGCAGAGAAACCAAAAGTGGTATCAGCATTTCCTGCTCTGGAAAAAAATTCCCCCTGATCCAAATAACACCACCCAAAAACCCCTTTCCTTTGAGAAGAATGTCTCACATTCTTAGCAAAAGGGTGATAGCTGCAAGATGTTCAGAGACACTGCAACTGCACGAGGGAGGAGGGCTGTATTTCTGCAGGGCATGGAACTAGACTTCTTACAAGGACAACTGTAGGGTGCATGGAATAAAACAAAACAAAACAAAACAAAAAACAGGACTCACTAGTAAAAGGAAGCACAAGTCAAATGAGAAAGTCAAGGGCAAACTACAAAGAATTAATCAACTAGCACATACAGATACAGGGAATGTCAGCAATAATCCAAGGACCTACCTGCACTAGCACAGGGACACAAATAGCTGAGGTGAAGCACTCCAGAAACAGAAAGAAGAATGTCTTGTGGTGAATATGAAGGAGAGACCCAAGTCTGGTCAATTCACCTGCTACCGTGAGATTTGATTTCCTCTTGCATGGAATCCTAGAGGGCAATTGAAGAAGCAAAGGAAATCAGACGTGAAAGAAGAACTCAAAAGTATCTCAAAAGCAAAATAAATTAATATGCAGCATGCATTTTTTAGAAATATAGGATCCAACAAAGTAATAAGAAACATCTCTCAGAGAAGTCATCAAAACAATATTTGGCTACAAAACTCTAACTTTTATATACTAAATCCCTTTGACATTTAAAAAGGAAAAAAAAAAGTCACAAGCAATTCTTCAGCAGAAAATAGAACTCAGCTTTGTAGATCAATGGAATGTGACACTATGGAAGCTATAAATCTATAAACAGAAGAGGCTTGAAAGCATCAGTGCAGTTTTCCTAACACACTTGCCACAGAGTGACAGAGGAACAAAACTGAAAGTAGGTGAGAGGAGAGAGAGGTGACATTCTTTAGTTATTTTTTTGCCATTTCCAACTTCCATGTCAAAAACCAAAAAGAAAAAAGAATTCATTTCAGACAAACAAATGTTTGTAATTTCATGTCATTTTCACTTCAAGTCCTACTGGACTTGAATATAACCATTCCACTTACTCTAAACAAATACATTCTTGATTCTAAAACATATATACAGTTATCTAATCTTACGACTTGTTAAAAAAGAAATATCAGCACATCTCCACACACCAGTACCGGCACATTTTTGGTAATATTTTTAAAGAAGGAAGATGGAAAACTGGTCAAATATCAGGGAATCACAGAATGGTAGGAGTTGGAAGGGACCTCTGAAGATCAAGTCCAAAACCGCTGCCTGAGCAGGTCACCTAAAGCAGATCACATAGGAATGGGTCCAGGCAGGCTTTTAAAGTCTCCAGAGGCAGAGACTCCACCACCTCTCTGGACAGCCTGGTTAGTTCTCTGCCATCCTCAGAGGAAAGAAGTTTCTTCTTACGTTTAGGTGGAACTTCCTGCACTGTAGTTTGTGCTCATTGTGTCTTGTCTCGTCACTGAGCACCACTGAAAATAATCCAGGCCCACCCTCTTGACACTCAGCCTACTTGTAAGCCTTGCTAAGATTCCCTCTCTCAGTTTTCACCAGGCTAGAAGGTCCCAGGTGTCTCAGTCTCTCCTCGTAAGAGAGGACCCTTAAGTCAAATACCTAAGCTTAAAGTAAGTTTCTCACAAACTGTCATGGATTGAGTTGAATCTGCTACAGATATTCAATACCATGCTGCATCATGCCAGCTTCAAAATCAAAGTACTGGGTAGAGCAAAGTATTATGGGGCTTGAAGTTCAGCTTGTAACATGAGAGGCTTCCTGTTCTGGTTGCTCTTTCTCGTTTTGGGAGTGTTGGTCTTTTCCACTGTGGCAGTGGGTCAGGGGGTGGAGGGAGGTCACTGCCTTCTGCTGCTGCTTCTGCATTTGCTGTGCTTTTCTGCAAATAGGCTACGGTAACTGTGCACTGGATCATTTCCAGAAAAACTCTTTATCCCAACTCTTTATCTCAACCCAGAGAGTTTTTTGAGTGTGTTACTCTCCCTCCCATCTGTGTGGCGAGAGAGGGGAGCTTGTGAGAGCAGGCTGTGTTAACCCAGGGCATAAACCAAATTAAACCAAAAGAAAACTAAAAGGAAACTAAAGCAGCCTGACTAATGACATTTTATTGTTATTAAATGACACCATGAATTATCTACTCAAGAAGATCCAACGTGATCTAGCACAACCTGAAATTATCAACTACAGTAAGATTTGCAATTCCACTGGCTACATTTTCACACACTGTATTATTTCCACAGTTAATCTTATCAGCTAACATTTAGCTGGCACCTTTATCTTAGCATTCTAGTAAGAACTTGACTGGTGGTGTAAATTAATTTAATATTAGAATCTGGAATTACTTTCAATAATACTTTTGGTTCACTGTAGGCTCAAAAGGAGTGCTAAAGTACATTTTAGCCTCAATGAAAGTTGAATCATCACTTTGTTCTCATGTCCTTTCTGTAGTATTAAACTACAGCTGGAAACAAGTAAAATTTATCTTGTTTTGTTGAACCGTTCAAAAAAACCTAGGTGTTTACCTGGAAGTAAGCAGTGGCTCAGCGGATGCTGGGTAGGTAACTGGAATGCTGTGAGGTACTTCCTTTGGGGGATTTATTGGCACAGGATCCATCAGAATTTCCAAGTACCCTGTTGTGGTCCGGTCTGTCTGGGGTATATATGACCAGCTTGGGAAGAGGAACAGTGACTCCAGCCACTCAAGTTCAAAATGCAAGAGCTAAGCCATAAACAAGATAAAAGCCTGAGATGAGCTACATGTTTTCTCAGCACTGTTTGAAGCCTTCATTACTCATTTTCTCTTGCATGCACATCACAAACTCTTGCTCTGCTGCTGGGCTTCTTTACTAAGCAAGTGCAATGTTTTCTGCCCTCTCTGGTATCTTGCATGGAGAATTTGTGTCTTTCCAGATGCAACTCTGGAACAGGTTTGCTGGCCTCTACAGCCAGCATTTTCTGGGTTACAGTCACACCTCTTAACCAGGTAGTAATTAATTCGCAAAAGGCTTAGTTACTTTCAGATTATTTTCCTAAAATTCTCACCTGCTTTCTTTTCTCCTGTGTTTTCAGTTAGAAGTTTATACTGGTTTAACTTTTTCCTAGTCTTCACCTCCTTGAAAAGCACAACCTCAGGGCACTTTCATCACCACTCTAGGGGCTACCTCTTACCTAGACTCCCCTTGCAATGGCCTTCAGAAGGTTTTTAATTCAACTGTCACGGAAGCTATTATTTCTCAAAAGTATGTCACCAATGCACCACTGAATACCCAGTACAATTCTCCAAAAGGTTATTTCTGCTCCACTAGTTGGGATTCAATACATAGAGGTTAGTGCTATAACCTCCAGGTCTCTCAGGATACCTCATACTGTTGAGAATTTAACAATAATTCTCTCAATAATTGAGAGCTGTATATTTGTCTTTTTTTCCCAAGCCACTGTATTCACTATTTTTCCTCCTAGCAATGACAAATGTGACATGTTCTACCCTCTCCTCAGGATGCAAACTTGCTGTTTCCCTATTACATAGATGTGTTATTTCCCTTGCTACAGACCTTGGCACACCATTTGAAGTGCTTGGTGGTCTGTGACACTGCCCCAGAAATGGGAATAAATACAGAATCCCTCAGACTGCGGACATACCTCACATGGAATTGTCCCAGTACTGTCTTTCACATATAGGCAACCATCTACCAATTTTTCTTTGTTCTCTTGCCTTCCTTCTGTTAGATAACCAACCAAGATTAGGTAAGTCCTTGGCAACGCAGTGTGCATGCGTAAAGAATCTTCTCCTTGACGAGCCCATTCTTTAAATTCGTTAGTGCTCCAGGTCAGATGGCTGCAGCATGGTGTGCACTGCTGATGCTGTAGGTCAGAGATGGAGATGAAACTGGGGAAAAAAGCGCAAAATATAGAAGGATGTAGGAAAAAGCCCTCTGTCAGCAGCATTTGGGGATTACAGTGATCATTTCAGAGTGGACAAAGCTTGGCTAAGTCAGAAGAGCCTTAGCTATTGGCATGTTCAGATGGCACATGGCAAGAACCAATTCTTTCACTGACAGTTATCAATGATCTCTTTCAGCTCATTCAACATCTGTTCTGCTTAAGCACCCCCTCTGAAAACAGTCTTTGGTACTATGGTTACCTGAGCAGGCACATGGAAAAAAAAAATCCAATAACTGAGAGGTAATAAAATGGAAAATGCTTCAAGTATATATGGGGGGAGGGGAGAGAGAGAACAGTTCAGACGTTTTTAGCTTGAATGGGAGACTGTGAGAAAACTACAACTGCTCAACACAGTTTACATATCTGTAACAAACACAGGTTAAATGCAGACTAATGACATCATTCGGTGCTAAAATTGCTAAACTGCAGTAAAAGCAAGGTTGAACAACTTCTAGTGCCAGTTTTGGAACAAATTTTCTCCTGCGGATAACTTACACAATAAAAAGCTGAGAGACTGCAAGCTGATAATTTTAGACGGGGCCTTCATTTATAAGAACACAACCAAGTTAGTCCTAAATCCTTCCACCCGTCCCCTCGGCTTTGACAAGAGGGAGAAGGAGGTGTAGCATCAAATCAACAATATGTGAAGCCAGCTGGAGGTTAGCATCAGCTTAGGCTGATCACATTACTGATCATGAACAAGACAGCATCCTCACTTTTCAGGACCATGGCAGCAGTTGTCACCATTGTTTCTCCATCATTTTGGCTTTCTGTGCTACAGAATGAATAGAATTCCTCTCTCCATGTCAACATCATTAAGAAAAGAATAAATGACAAACTGGAACATGTCCAGGTGGGCCTTCAAAGCCTTCAGAGACCTCTTTACACAGCCTGTTCATGTAAAGGCTCTGCCACCCTCAAAGTAAAGAAGTTCCTTCTCATGTTTAGATGAAACTTCCTATGCTCAAGTTTACGCCCATTACCTTTTGTCTTGTCACTGGGAACCACTGAGAAGAGTCTGGCCCCATCTTCCTGACATCCACCCCTTAGATATTTGTAAGCATTAATAAGATTCTTCCTCAGCTTCCTCTTCTCCAATCTAAATAGACCCAACTCTCTCAGCCTCTCCTCATATGAAATGTTCCAGTCTCCTAATTCTCTTAGTGGCCCTGCACTGGACTCTCTCCAGGAGGATTCTGAACAGAAAAAAAAGATCAGATAAAAAGCACATGAGAAAACTGATGCATTCTCAGAGGCACAGAAGCACTGTGAATAATTCTGGTATCTATGACCTCCAAGGAGAACACACTGCTGCTCATGTTTTCACCATGTGATAACTGCTTTTTGGGAGAAACCAAAACTACAGCAGTACACTGGAATCTGGTTATCACACAAAGACAACTAACTGGACCCTCTTATGTTGCTCTAGAGCTTGATAATTAGCTGTGGATATAGTGTGCTGCAGACCACTGGCCTCAGCATTGTTTTGATTGGAAAAGGCTTCCAAGATCAAGTCCAACCATTATCTAACTTCACCAAGGCTAGTGCTAAACCATGACCCTCAGCACCACATCTCTGCACTGTTTAAACACCTCTAGGAATGGGGATTCAATCACCTCCCTGGGCAGCCTATTCTGCTGTTTGAAAACCCCTCCAATGAAGATATTTCTTCTAATAGCCAAACTAAACCTCCCCTAAGGCAATTTCTTCTCATCCTGTCACTTGTTATAAGGGAGAAGAGACCGACCCCTACCTGGTTCTGACCACCTTTCAGGTAGTTGTAGAAAGCAAGGTCTCCCCTCAGCCTTTTTTTTTTTTTTTCCAGACTAAACAATCCCAGTGCACTCATCTACTCCTCACATGACCTGTTGGACCTGCTCCAGGACCTCCAAGTCCTTCTTGTCTTTTAGGGCTCTAAAACTGAACACATAGAAGACAAATACAAACTCCTTGGAACTTGCTATGAATTTCCTTAAATACAAACCAAACTCTGGTCTAAACATCATAAAACACAGTCTCAAACAAAACCACAAAAGGCTTAGATAAGAACAGCTTAACTACTATGAAAGACCTACCATCTATGTTTATAAGCTCTTAGTATAAAATTAAAAGCCACAAATCCCTAATCAATACCAACTGACTTCTGTTCCCAAACCAGCTGTGCCAGGGGTTTTAACAGACAATCTCATACCATAAGCGAGAGAGATACTTTCTCATCTGCATCACTCTCAGCAAGTCATATGCTTTTCATAATGATAAGCACCCAAACACCTTTTACCAACTACGATATGGACCACACTACCCTAGACATCCCCTTTCTGACAGCGCACAGAGGTAGTCATCTGCTGGTTAACAGCTTCTGAGACCATACAGAGAACGATCTCCTGAGCAGACTAACAGGATCCAGCCGGGAAGCTGCCGCGCACAAACCGTGCTGTACAGCAACTCGCTCTCAGCGTGATGGTCTACTTTTGCAGATTAGCGGATACGGTACTTAATCATACCGCAACAGCGATCGGAGGCCTACTGAAGCCAAGAAAACGCATGCGGTTACCCATCTTTGACAACATTCCTCCCACACCCAGCATCCGGAGTAGGTATTGCACATGAACGAGTGGTGCCCGCCTGGCAGCCATGCTGAGCTCCCAGGAAGTTCCGTTCCACCGGGCCAGCGCTGCAACCGTTCTCTGCGCGACTCTGCGTGTGTGGCCTTCCTCCGGAACTGCCGTGCATGTGCAAGGGTCAAGCCTAGGCCCAAAGAGACTCCCCTCGCTCATCCCGCTCCGGCCCTCCTCTTGCGTCCCATTCTCTCCTTCCCTCTACGCCCCGCGGTCACCTGTAGCCGAGTGGCAGGTCCCCGCTACTTGCTTTCCGCAGGCACTGCAGTACCGCGTCCAGCGGCGGCGGCTCCGACTCGCCAGGCTCCTCCAGGGCAGGCAGTGCTCGGCGGACGAAGTCCCGAGCCGCCTGCAGCCAGCGCTGCTCCTAGGGAGAAGCAGAGAAACGGGACTTCAGCGCCGTGTGACGGGAATGACCCGGAACCCCCTAGGTCACTCACCGCCGCACTGGGCTCCGCCATGACACCACCAGGCCACGAGGGCCTCACGACATTACCATGGCGACGCGGCGGCGGGAGGTGCGCAACGCCTGCCGGCAGAGCCGCCGAACCGCCCACTTGCCAGTCCCCGCCCCTTGCCTCCCCTCCGGACAATCGTCGCCGCCCACACTCAGTGCTTCGCCCCCACTTGCCGCCGGCTGTAGGTGGTGTATTGTGGTGATTGCCGCTCGGTCTCGGGGCTGGCGGAAGAGCCGCAAGCGGCGGCAGTCGTTTTCCTCACCACGATCATCCTTTACGCCATGGTTGGCGAGAAGCGGGAACCCGAGAGGGCTCCGGAGGCTGGGAGCGCAAGCGGCCTCGCTGGCAGAGAAGCTGAGATGCAGCTACCGTGTGACAAACAGGAGGGTGGCGAGCTGGGTTCGGTGCTCCTGGAGACACAGCGCCTCGCGAAACACTGAAGACCTGGCAGGCCACAGGGAGACGGTGGGGAGGGAGGAAGGAGTGGACTTGCCAGTTCTGCCGAAGTTAGAAAGTGGATGTGCTGTATGCGTTTGACATTAGTGTAAATGTCAACCGTGTGGCCGGGCCGTGAGATCACTCACCCCTAACCAAGCTGCGGGAACAGTCAAACGTGAAGGTTTGTGGGGATTTCTCTGACACTTGTGTGGTTCCATATAAATGCTTTTCCTTTTTTTTTGGAAGGCTGAAGCTCCTTGAAGGATGTGCCTCATCCACTCTCATGACAGTATATGATAAATCTGAGACTCTTAAAAATGTCTTTGCCCTGTCCACAGATTGAACTCCTCAGTGCCTGAGCATTTTTCCATTAAGAAGCTAATTTTGTGTTCTTGTTGAAGTAAAGAAATTAACTAGGCAAAACTTGCTAAATATTTTCCTTCTTTCTTCTGTGATGTGTTGGCAGCCTGATATGCTCCTGGAACCTGCTGCTGAAAATTCAGAGCTGTTCCAAGCCTGAACTGTGGAAAAGAGCTATGTGGCTGCATGGCCCTGATTCGTTTGTCCCATGTACATGGCGTCGCTGGCTTCCACACAGCAGATAAGGAATGTCATAGTAGGCACAGTCCATGGAGGTGTTTGGTTTGGCAGCAGCAGTTCAGGCAGCGCATAGATTGAACTCTATGTGTGCTTTGGGGCTTACACATATGAATAGGCATATTCTTCCAAAACAATGCTTAGTAGGTCAATTGACTTGTAGAACAGAGGAGGAACATGCCCTGTCAAACTGATAGGTGAAAGATGGCTGCTGCAGCTGTTTTTGTCCATGGTCCCTCCTGTTCATGATGCCTGTCACTTGGTGGTACTAAACTGCCAGTTTCTATCACCCCTGGAGATGAGGCGTCAGGTAGAGAATACATGCAGCTTGCTACCTCATGAGTGGAAATAGTTCTGAAACAGCAAGGTCTTAATGGACAACAAATAAAGGGGAGTTCTTTAGCATTTAGCTACTTATTTCTTGTTGTTTTTCTTTTTTAAAGCAATATCGTTAAGAGCATATATTAAATGAAACAGCACTCACACGGAATGTTGCATATAGTCCACTACGATACTTGCACTGTCCATATAACTTGTTGGAGAGTACAAGAAAATGTGTGTTTAAATAAGAAAAACACAGGATAGGCACTCATACTCTCAGTATGTTAGTTTTGGCTGATAAATACTTTAAAATTATTTAGGTGCTGACAAGGCAGCTAGGATGCTGAAAGTTATTTTCTGGCAATTACACGGTTAAGTTTCACATTAATTTTAAAAGCACGGCTGACAGGTGAAACGTTCGTGTCAGGAAATTTTAAGTGGACCTCCGTTGACTCCTTTCCAGTGTATTTTCTAGAAGTTTTAGCCACACTGCAGACACCGTCGGTCAGTTTTCAGCTTGTCCCTCTCAACGTGTACGGAGAACTGCTGCCGGGCAGTCGGTTTGTGCCGGGTGGGTGCGGAGGGCGGGCGGGGCGCGGCGCCGGGCCGCCTCCCGCTCGACGCCCTCTTGCCTGCTGCCGCTGCCAGGAAGCTGGGGACGGAGGAGTTTCGCTCTGCGCTGCTCCGGCTGGGGCTGGGAAAAGCTGGTGTGGCTTACTCTGAATGCGGTGAACCCTGCCATGGGGACGTAAGCAGGCCGCGAAGCCATGCGCGGCCCGGCGCTGCCCTGCAGCTCGCTTGGGATGGTAAGTCACGGGCGGGAGTTCGCCACACATCCACGGGACGGGACCGTACCGTACCTTGGCGGGGATACCATCTCGTCCGGCTGCGAGCCCTTCCTCCGGAGCTGCCGCAAAGGCCGCGGAGCTCTGGGGACCGGGCTCCCTTCGTCCCTTCTCGCCGCCGCAGGGCTACCCCTATGGCTCCGGATCTGCTGGATAGCAGTGGATGCTGCTGCTTCCCCCACGGCAGCACATAGGGAGCGAGTTTCTCTTGGCAGAGGGATGAGGTGGGTGATTGTAGTGGAGGGGGAGGCTGGTGTCAGACCCACGGGAGTGGAGACGGGCACCTGGGAGGAGAGCCGCGCCTGTCCCGCCGTCATCTGGCTGCCTGCCGTGTTAACCAGGGAGCGGCGCTGCGGGGCCGCTGAGGCGAGGCCGGCGCCGGGTTCGCCGGCTCCGTTTCCGGGATTGATCCCTGAGTCAGGGAAAAGGCAGCTGGATTTACAGGAACGGCGGAGGATTTCCTGGACGCGAGCCCGCGGCGCGGCCGTTAACTCGCGAGGCGCAGGGCTGTCTCGGCGCCGGCGCCTGCCGGGCGCACGGAGCGTCCAGGGCTGGGCTCCGCTCTCCTCCCGCTGCTGGTGTGCGAAGGCGGAGGAGCCGCCGCTGACTCACCGCATCCCGCTTTGCTGTGCCGTCGTCCCGAGGTGCCTGCGGTTGTGCTGCCAAGCACGAGATGGACGCGGTGCTGTTATTAGAATCCTCGAATCGTTTTGACTGAAAAAGATTAACGAGTCCAACCGTTATCTAACTCTACTGTAAAGGCTGGTGCTAAACCATGACCCTCAGCACCACATCTCTGCCTCTTTTAAACACCTCCAGGGATGGGAATCATCCACCTCCCTGGGGAGCCAATTCCAGTGTTTGAGAACCCTTTCAGTGAAGCCTCCCCTGCTGCAACTCATCCTGTCACTTGTTATTAGGGAGGAGAGACTGATCCCCACCTGGATCAACCTCCTTGTTGAGTTGTGGGGAGCAAGAAGGTCTCCCTTCAGCCTCCACTTCTCCAGACTAAACAATCCCAGTTCCCTGAGCCCCTCCTTGTAAGATCTGTTCTTCAGACCCTTCACCAGCTTCGTTGCCCTTCCCTGGACCTACTCCAGCACCTCAATGTCCTACTTGTAGTGAGAGCCCCAAAACTGAACCCAGTACTCAGGGTGTGGTCTCACTGGTGCTGAGTACAGGGTAACAATTGCTTCCCTGGTCCTGTTGGTCACACTACTCCTGATACAGGACAGGATGCGTTTGGCCACCTTGGCTACCTTGGAACACAGCTGGCTGTCAATCAACACCCCCCGGTCCTCCCCTGCTGGGCAGCTTTCCAGTCACTCTTCCCCAATCCTGTAGCATTGCATGTGGTTGTTGCAACCCAAGTGCAGGACTTGGTACTTGACCTTGTTGAATCTCATACGATTAGCCTTGGCCAGTTCCCTGATAAAGATATTAAAGAGAACTGGCCCCAGTACTGAGCCCTGGAGAACACCACTGTGAGTGGCTGCCAAGTGGACTTAATTCCGTTCATAAAGCAAGGGAAGCTTTATTGCCACTCTGCAGGCATCTAAGCAAAGATTATGGGCTGTATTGATACCCCTAACAATGTAATTTGTTTAAAAGTAAATTTACCTTTGCTGATAAATCTTTAGCCTTCTTGGATATCATAGGTCAAGATTTTTAAGCTGTCCACTGTAGTTTTGCAGGTGAAAAAGTTACTTGTGTCAGTGTGAGACAGTTTCAAACCATCACAGTTGTAAAAGAAATCCAAGAGTTTTATGAATAATCAGGCTGCTAGTGATGAGTGGTCATCTAGAATCAGCAGATACATGATAAAGCTGTGACAATAGAGGTGATGTCACTTTAGCGTCATGACATAGCCATTAATTCTGGTATAGAAGTTAAAAGGTCAAGCTGTTTATCCCTAAATACCTGAGCATCCTTGTAAAAAATACTTTCACTTGACTGGACTTGTTTGGTTAGTTGTTAATGCGCTGTCAGAAAGTTGTGATTATGTAACTGAAAATTACCTTCTTCCAGAACTTGGATTTTTTTTTTTTTTTTAATTTGGAAACTTTTCACTTGCACTTTTGCATTTGGAAACCAGGTAATAGAGTTACAGTTGGCACTGGAAGGCAAATATGACTTAAAGTTTGGAATAGGAGCACTCTACACCTTAACTCAAACTATGGATCACTTACCATCTTGGGGCCTAGGTTGGTTACAAAAATCATTGACTTGCATAGAGATTTCAAAGCTGTTAGCAAACCTGGAAAAGCGTTTTTCTGATTTAATCACAGAATCATAGAACTGTTGAGGATGGAAGAGACCTTTGAAATCATCAGGTCCAACCACTCACCTAGAACTCACAATCCTATCACTACTGCTAAACTACTACCACTAACCATGTCCATAAGTAGTACATCCACGCATCTTTTAAATACCTCCAGGGGTGGTGACTTGACCGCCTTCCTGGGCAGGCCATTCCCATGCTTGATAACCCATTCTATGAAGAATTTTTTTCCTAATATCCAACCTGAACCTCCCCTGGCACAACTTGAGGCTGTTTTCTCTTGTCCTGTCACTTGTTGCATTTGAGAAGAGACTGACCCCTAGCTCACTCCAACCTCCTTTGAGGTAATTATAGAGGGTGATGAGGTCTCCCCTCAGCTTCCTCTTCTGAAGACTAAAAAAACCCCAGTTCCGTCAACCGTTCCTTGTAAGACTTATGTTGAAGGCTCTTCACCAGCATGGTTCCTCTTCTTTGAATGTACTCCAGCATCTCAATGTCCTTGTGCCGAAACTGAACACAGTACTTGAAGTGTGGCCTCGTCAGTTCCGAGCAGAGTGGAGCAATCACATCCATAGACCTGCTGGCCACACTATAGTGGCATATCTATCTATCTATCTATCCACATATATACATATATATATATATATATATACTCTAAGTTTAGTGTTACACATATTTTTTTGTCGTTCAGGTACTGTATGTTTTGTTATTCATATTATTTGCAGTAAAATGCACAAAATATCACTGGGTTCCCCAAATTCATCGTACTGTTTTCAGTTAAATGATACGCTGGAGGAAGAGTGTCTTTCAGTGGGTTGTCTTTTTGAGGACATTTCCCCCTTCCGTGTACCCATCATTTTGAGTTCTCAATAACTCCACACTCACTTGAGAGAATATTTCTCTTTTTCCATAAAATCATACTTTTATTTCAGTGTTAAAATTCTCACTCTGTTGCAGGCATGCCCTTCCAGATGACCCTTCTTACTGCCCTGATACCCCCTTGTAGTTTTCTGCCTCCTTCATGTTTCTTCTGATTCTTAATAATTTCCTGTAGCTTACTTCCATGCATTTTCTCTTTTTGTATACCCTTTAACCTTGTTTCTAGGTCCTCTATGTTTTCCCCATGCACTCCTTACTTTTACCATGGAAAAAAAAATATAATATATATATGTGTGTATATATATATATATATATATATAATGGCAGTTTAATTTGTTAAAAAATTATTAATTTCACGTTTGTGAAGAACAAAGACAAAATTCTATCTTCATATTTTTGACCCACAAGTATATTTTTATTTCTGCTAATATGTGTGATGATTGCTTTTGAAATCCCCAGGCACATCCTACACCCCATCTAAGTGTTGGCTATAAAAGTTCCTCCTTGTATTTGTTTTGAACCTGTCTCCTGCTTGCTTTTATGTGATGCCTCATAGTTCTTGCTTTGGAAGAGATGGAGAGCAGCCATCCCACTTTCTACATTGCATTTATGACCTTAGGGCCTGTTATAGTAGCTTCTGCTTAGTTTTTGTTTCAGTTATTCCCTTTACAACAACCAGTCACTGATCATCCTTGTTAATCTTTCTCTATATCATATCTGGGCTAATTTCTTATATTCTCAGAACTGGGGTGCAAAGCTATGAGCTGGATTCAGTCCTTATGAATTTATATGTTGGCATAACAAACACTCTCAGTTTTGTCCTCAGATCTTTCCCTAATAATTGATAGCATCTGATTGCAACTCTGATTGCTTTTTTTCGAACCATATCGGTTCAACCTTTTATCTGCTTATTAATCTAATTGTGATCTCTTTTTTTGATGGCTATCCACTTCTAGCCAAATAAAAGATGCTGGTATTGAGTTTCTGCTAATTAAATTCTCACAAGTAATCAGTCTTGTCAATTTGGACGCCTTTCCATTTTTGTTAAGTAATCCATTTTTTACACTAGCAATATTATTTGGGGTAAAAACAGTTTTTCATTCTACTCCTTCTTGTCTGTTTTCTTTAATCATCACAAAGGATATTTGTTTTCATTCGAGGCAGATGTCTTATGTTCTCTTCCACAACCTTGGCCTCATTCCTGGACAACTGAGTGCTTTCTTTGAACCCTTAGTAACACAGGCCTTTCTATGGTGGTCTTAGGAGCCTGACGCTAGAAAGCAGATCTGAAAGCACTGTTGCTACGTTTCTCTATTAAAGCAACCAGGGGTGTTTCAATTTCCATGAGTAGGACTCAGTATGTGACAATTAACCTGGAACCGTAAAAAATTCACCCAGCGAGCTACTGACGAGGGGCAGGAGCACAACTGACTGCGACACAGCGTGGGCAAGGGCCAAGGGCTTGTGCCTAGCTGAAAATCAGTTTGGGATTAAGGTGGAGGCCCCATCTGAGTCTTCTCGCAGCTCTTGTTCTGACAGCACTCTGATTCAAGGCTGTACAGCTGCAATCTCAAACTCAGCCCTGAACACAGGCAGGCAGATACTGGGGTGCCTTGTGTCTGTGAATTTGGGACTCTGACGTTGCATTCACCACTGTGTCCTCTAAGGAAAAACTAAAGAAGTTGTTTTCTTAAAGTTATGATCACCTACTGTCTTTTCTGTTCTCTCTACTAATATGAAATATAAGCTTACAACTTTATGTATTTTATGATGTGAAGTCCACAATCTCCCTACAACTGCCCGAAAGGAGGTTGTAGCCAGGTGTGGCCCAGTCTCTTCTCCCTTGTAACAAGTGACAGGATGAGAGGAAATAGTCTCAAGTTGCTCCAGGGAGGTTTAGGGGCTATAAGAAGATAATTCTTCACTGAAAAGATTCTCAAACACTGGAACAGGCTTCCCAGGGAGGTGGCTGTATCCCCATCTCTAGAGGTGTTTAAAAGAGGTGGAGATGTGATGCTGAGGGAATATAGGAAGGACATGGACCTGATGGAGCAGGTCCAGAGGAGGGCCATGAAAATGATCAGGGGGCTGGAGCACCTCTGCTATGAGGACAGGCTGATGGAGCTGGGGTTGTTCAGCTTGGAGAAGAGGAGGCTCAAGGGAGACCTAAGAGCAGCCTTCCAGTACCTGAAGGGGGCCCACAAGAAGGATGGAGAGAGGCTGTTTACAAAGGCCTGCAGTGACAGGATGAGGGGCAATGGCTTCAAACTAGAAAAGAGCAGATTTAGATTGGATGTTAGGAAGAGGTTCTTGCCTATGAGGGTGGTGGAACACTGGAACAGGTTGCCCAGGAAGGTGGTTGGGGCCTCATCCCTGGAGATATTCAAAGTGAGGCTCTACAGGGCTCTGGGCAGCCTGATCTAGCTGAGGATGTCCCTGCTGACTGCAGGGGGGGGGGGGTTGGACTAGATGACCTTCTGAGGTCCCTTCTATGGCATGGTTTAGCACCAGACTTGGTATAGTTAAGTAATAGTTGGACTTGATGCTTAAAGAGCGTTTCCAACCAAAATTATTCTATGAATCTATGAATCTGTCTTTAAAGATAAATCACAAGTTTTCTTGTTTTTAAATTAAGATTTCTAAGGCCTTTCTTCATTGTGTCAAAGCTATTATCAGTCCTCTGATTTTTAGACAAGGCCTAAAAGTCCAGCACTTCTCCATCTGATATTCATAAAATGGAGGATTATTTATAATAATAGGACTTGTATTCTTCTTTTGACCTTTCCAGGTTTTAGTGAGCAATGAGAAAAGCTTCCTGTAAATGTTGCTTTAATAGACATTTCTCGGTGTGTAAAGCAGAAGTTCTGGGGTTTGTGTGCATTTTTGTGTAGCAAACTAAAAAAAAAAAAAACAACAACCAAACAAACCTCCAACAGCTTATGGAAATGGCTTAATCAGTTAAAGAACATAAGGTTAGTCTTGCACCCTGATTTCTTTGGTAGCTCATTACTCTGAGCATGATTTCTGTTTTCTTCTGAATGTCCAAGCAATTTTTTATGGCTCATCAAAAAGACTGACAGATGACTGATATGTGCATTCCTCTGTATCATGCTGAACTCTTAAGCAAAGGGAAGTTTCTATTATGAAATATTTGAGAAAGTCTAATAACTTGTAATTGCTTTATTTGCAGGTAGTTCTGTAGTTTAAAAATGGAATTTGCAAAACAGAAACCTCTTTTGAGACAAGCAGTTGAATGATTAATATGTTAGAAGTATACAAAAAAGGAGTAAACTTCCTAATCTCTGGATTTTAACAGCACATCTGCATTTATAAAATTGTTTTATTCTGACATTTTCAGCTCTATGCTTTTGTATTGATGAGTTTTAAATTCTGGAAATTATTAATTTGGAACGATTTTAAACATTAATACTTGAGCTCCTGCTCCAGCAAGTATTGCAATCTTACTAGTTCATGTAAACGTGTGAGGTCTTAAGGTGCTGTGTGTCAGGGCAGCATCACTTCTCATCCTTCCCAGTCTAAAAAGAGATGGATCTATTTAAGCTGCAGAAAGGGCACATAGCTGTCACTTAGTGGGGTAGGATGGTTTAAAGAAGCAGCATTCTGATTTTCATCTGCCATATTTTGTTTATTTCTATAGCAGTTTCTGAAATAATCCCTGGAGTTTCTGCTGACGTTTTTTCATTCCTGGGCAGTCCGCCCCTCACTAAAAACGTGAATCACCAGTGTACATGATGTGGTTTGGTGGCTTGAATTGTCATTCACCTTAAGTAATACATGCTGTCTGCTTTTCTGTGCAGCACTGCTTACTGGACACTTGTTATTTTTCATGGTGGGTGGAATGAGAACAATGGGAAATCACGGTAGAAAACCTCAAACTTAGCCCTGGTGAGCTGTTATCAATGACTTGAGGCTTCAGTGCTTGGTAAATGGAGCTACATCTAGCTGGTAACCAGTCACCAGCGATGTTCCTCAGGGTTCAGTTTTAGGGCCAGTTCTGTTCAATATGTTTATCAACAGTCTGGATTCAGGAGTTGCATGCAGCATTAGCAGGTTTGTTGATGATCCCAAACTGTGTGGTGCCATTGACTCTCTTGATGGATAAGAGGCCTTGCAGAGGGATCTAGATGGATTGGAGCACCAGGCTATGATTAATGGGATGAAATTGAACAAATGATAGATTCTCCAGCTGGGATGGAATAACATATAAATGGAGTGAGAGTGGCTGGAGGGCAAGGACCTGGAGGTGCTGGTTGATAGCAAGCTTAGTATGAGACAGCAGTGTGTGCCCTGGCAGCCAAGAGGGTAAATCACATCCTGGGGTGCATCAAACACAGCACAAACAGCCATTCAAAAGAGGTGATCATCCCACTGTATTTAGTGATGATGCAGCCTCACCTGCAGTGCTGAGTGCAGTTCTGTGCCCCACAATTTAAGAAGCATGGAAAGGTCCTTGGATACGTTCAGAGGAGGGCAACAGAGCTGGTGGAAGGGCTAGAAGGAATTTCCTGTGAGGTGCAAATTAAGGAGTCTGGGCTTGTCTGTTTTGGAGAAAAGGAGGCTGAGGGGTGACCTCCTTGCTCTCTACAGCTTCCTGAGGAGGGGAAGTGCTGAGCAATTCTCCCTGGTCCCCAGTAATAGGATGCACAAGAATTGTTCAAAACTACACCAGGGAGGATTGAGAATGGACATTAGAAAGATATTTTTTCCAATAGGATGGTCAGACAGGGTACCTAGAGAGGTGGTCAATGCCCTGCTCCTGGGGCATTTTGACAATGCCCTTAATACCATGCTTTAACTTGGTCAGGCAGTTGGACTAGATAATCATTGTAGGTCCCTTCCAACTGAAATATTCTATTCCAGTTTAATGTATTTCTTGAATTCCACAAAGTCTGTCATTGGTGTAAATTGGTATACTGCTGAATGGCTTGGGGAGTTGCTTAAGATGGTGCTGGTGTGCTTTTTCCTGCCATATGAATGATTTTTCTGGAAGGCCCAGTCACTCGTTTGTAATCACTTGTTGTCCTCAGATTTTGGTCAGTAATAATGTCTTAACTATGGTTTCATTACAGACATAATTTCACTTAATCTGTAAAACTGAAAACACCTTTTCTGTTTTCTTTTGGTTTTAAAGATGTATCTAACCAATTTTAAATGTGTTTTGGCTTAGTCTTTCATGCTTTCCTGTGTTGCTTCTATTGCTGACTTGTCTGATTTATGTGCTGGCTGTATATACTGCCATGTCAAGGGATTAATCATAGGCTAGAGACTGTGGATCTTTTATTAGTGCTGTCAGACCATCTGTGTGAACGATCTTTTACCTATTTTCTTGCAAGCAATCAGTCTTGTAAGACTATCAGCTGCTGAAACAAGTTCTGTTTCTTGGAGTGCTTCTGTATTTCCCTTGTGGTCAGCTAATTAAGTTTGACATGATAGCTATTTAAATTTGTGGTTCACATTTTCCAGTTCACCATTTTAGCATCTGGTCTATCAAATACATCTTTGTATGACAGAGCTCTTTGAAAAATGGGATTTTTGCTTTGTCAGGGTTGCAAAGCCCTTCTTGAGGTTTTGTATTGCTTTCATGTATGCACCTTTCTCCCCCAAGGCTTTAATTTTGAGAGAGAAACCCGACATCATGGAGCTGTTGTAGCCATCTCATTTTGCATATCCTTTATTAAGTTTGCCACTACAAAACTGATATCAGCACAGTGGTTTACCCTTATTGATTTATTTTTCTTTCACTGTAATTCTTGTAGGGGAAAATAACCACAAAGAAACAGAACTTGAAAGCTGTGCCTCTACAATCAGGCATCTTACTACTTTTCAAAAAAGGATATTACAATGTAGGGAAGTTAGTGCAGTAAAACTTGGTGTGAGATTGTATGGATGGGGTGGGATCTATTTGCCAGACTATGAGATGATTTGATGCTGGAAATTTGGATATAAGAAAACCTCCTGAGACTCATTTTGGAATATCAGGAAGGAGGCATTCTTTTTGTTTCAAAGTCGCAGAAGTTTGGGTGCAAGGGGGCTCATATCTCAGATCTTACACACCAATGAGTCAGAGTAACCACTTTTTATTTCTTAAACACACGCATATACATTATATTTCCTGCAATAATCATGCGTATTATAATTTCCTGGGACTAATCACCATACCTATTATGCTTGTGCAGTGCCTCTCTGTGGTGGTCTCTGAGGGGTCTCTGGTGGACTTTGAGGGTTCTTTCGTATTGAGTTTATGCAGTTTGCTGGAATTTCATAATTGGTTTTCTGGCCTTGAGGATGGCCTGATGTGGGATGATTTGCTTCCTTATCAAAGAAGCAAGGTTCCTCCCTATCTGTTGTGTATGATGAGAACATCTGTGTCTTATCCTGGGAAATTCTGTTTGTTGCTCTTTGTTAGTGACTCTTCATTTCCACTAAGCTGAATTTTTACTTTATCAGTTTTATGCATTCACATGATCTGATACCTAGGCTACACTGGTACATGTTCTCTGCAACATACTCGGAAGCATGCATATGTCCAGATAGTGTGTCCAGGATCACTAGTATGCAGTGCAGGTAACAAGGGAAGCTGTCTGTCAAATCTTCATGGCACTACTGGGGTTCTTCATGGCACTATATACAAACTAGTTTTTAGACAAGTCCATCATACTCTTTGGGAGTTATCAGCTGGGATGGAGAAACTTGCTGACTTCATGCTCTTTAAGTCTTGGGCCAAGTTGTTTCCTGGTGTTTTTTTTTGTTTGTGTTTGGGTTTTTTGGTTGCTTGGGTTTGGTTTTGTTTTGGTTGGTTTGGTTTAATTTTTTCCCCTTTCTTTTTTTGTTTGTTTGTTGTGGTTTGGTTTTTGTTTCAGTTTTTAAACCTTTTTGTTATTGTATGTTTGAAATACTTGCCTAGGGTTTGTATTTTTGTTTGGCCAACAGGCAAAAGAATCATATTAGTTATATGCTGCAGTCTTGTTACCATCCTCCTGGTGCAGGGTCTTTTGCTGATGAGTCATCTATGTTGTGGTGTTACCACAGTGTAATCCTTTTGGCCATAACATAAACGGCACATTTCTCAAATTTCACTGCTGGGAATAGTGTCTTGAAAACAATGTCCATGGAATACTGTCCTTCAATTACTGGTACAGGCTGTTCTTTTAACCCTTTGTTCTGCTGTTTCTTCCCATGTCTGCGTCCATGCACTCATGCTCTTACAGTCATACTGCAGTCGTGTTGGTCTTAATATTTCTCTTTAAATGCCTGACAACAATAATCTTCACTATGACAAATAGTAAGGAATTAAAAAAAAAGAAATTAAAAAGTGCATGTTTTTTCTGGCAGACTGTTCAGTGTTAACAGTTGCATTTTAAGAGAAAGTTGTGTGTCTGATGGGGGAGAAGGTGAAAGCCTAACTTCCTGATGTTTCTGGGGCTGGCTTGCTCAGGAGGAAAACTCTGTACTTTGCATGCAGTGAGATTCTCCTCTGCCTTCTTATTTCAAGCTTCCCATCTGGTTTATTTATTCAGTAGAACTGCAAGTACCGGATACATTCTTCTCTCTGGAACTGCTTCTAGATGGGGACAGTTTTACTGCCTTCCTTAATAAAACATTCCTTTGCTATTGAGTAACTTTCTGGCAAGCTGCAGCATTTTCAAGGCATTCCATCTATACATTACACATCACAGGAAGTATTTGCTTTATATACAAACAGAGATGACGCATTGGATTTGCTGAGGATTTTTTTTGGGGGGTGGGGGTGATAATAATCTCCCTTCCTACTTTGGTCAGAAAAGGGTCCTGATACCAGAGTCAATCAAGTCAATTGAACTCACTGTTAAAATAAGATTTGATTGCAAGTACTGACATCAGCTGTGCAGTCTGCAAGGAGATATAATGTTTTCTCCCTTTGATTCTCTCCCTCTTTCTCCTTCTCCCTCTGTATTTACAGGTTATCCTAACATTTGTTTGCATGTTGACAAAGGAATCTGTAGAAATTACTCCAGTGCCCTATACACTGCAAGTCCATCAGGTAGCTTTTGATGGAAGAGACCCCTCCAACCCCTTGAGGAGAGAAAAGAGGCAGGTGCAGTGTCAACTAGGACAATACCTACATCCCAGAAAGACCCACTGCTGCATGAGGTGCCATGCAGGTATGTAAAATAAGTACAGTAATAGTGAGCTTCACCTTAGAGGCACTTGTCCTGCACTCCTAAACTGTCTCTGTCCTACAGCTACATCTATGCTCCCTTTCCTTGGTACCTATCCCTACCCAGCTAAATTCTTATTTGTTGTCACTTCTGGGCTGTCAGTGTCTTTCACACTGGTGAGAGTAAGCATACTTGATCCTTACACCATCAGCTACCACGGTTTCTTTGAGGAATCAGTGATTTCCAGCCTCCCGTGTACAATGCATTTGCCTTCCTGTCAGAGCTCTGTTAAAGTATTTTCTTGCAGGTACCTACAAGGAAAAAGACTGTGATCGGCCTGACCTGGCTCCTGTCTGCCCTTCATGCCCTAATGGCACGTTCACAGCTGTTGATAACACCATGTCTAAATGCTTCCCGTGTACATACTGCCGTACAGGTGACGTATCTATAGGACCTGAACAAAATGGGTGGCAGTTGGAGGGGATGAGCTGGAGGGGATAGCAAACTAAATGAGGAGGCTGGGAAGAGTAAGCAGGTGAATGAGCAGGACAATGCATGAGAAGGGATTTGGGACACAAATTACTACAGTCTGAGACATAGTTTGCAGGCCATTTCAGCCTTTTTTCTGGGAAGAATTGGGGATGACAATATATGTCATTGTAACAGTGCTCTCAGCTGAAGGTGAAGGAGGAAGTTGGAATAATTGCTTCTTTCTTTCCTCAGAATTACAACAGATAGTAGAGAGCCCCTGCACTCCAAAGCAAGATACTGTATGTGGCTGTCGAAAGAATCAATATCAAATTGGCTCATTTGATCTCTTCCAGTGTAGGAACTGCAGCTCATGTGTCAATGGAATTATTGCCAGCTGTGAGTATGGCATGAATATGGCTCCAGTATGGAGGTACTGGCTAGAGTAGATATTAACAGCCCTCTGTTCATTTCATTTCAATGCTGCAGTGCATTGCCCTGAAGTGACTGCAGTTTTGGAACAACTCTTGGTTTTGTCTGCCCCCTCTCCCCAGAAAAAAATTACATTTTTTTCCTGCCTTGACAAATTCTAACACAATTTCTGCCTTCCTTTTGTCCTTGAATGATTTCTCAGTTTTGGCTATTGTAAAAGAGATATTTTCTACTTAATTTTGGTACCTCCACCTTGCACATACTAAAACAATATCTTTGTGCTCTAGAGCAGACATCCCCCATGCCTTCCTTTTCTGTCTTTGTGTGGATGTTTCTCCTGATGCACACTGCATTTCCCTCACCAACTGCTGGAAGTACTTTGAGTATAATTGCTGAAAATACTAGTGGCCCCAGTGCCCAGCTGAACTGCTTGTCAGTTACTGAACCACCAAAGTGTACTGTGCACAGTGTTTTAAAGTAAAGAGCTGCTCAGGTAGTGCTGAACTGTATTCAGCAGCATTGAGTGTGACCTGGAGATGCTTCAGGTGTCTTGGAGAAGTACCCATGTTAGTTGTCCCAAGCTGCCTCATCTCCAGTGAGGGACTGAAGATCTTAACCAAATATTGCATGCTGCTCTCCATGCTGTAATCTAATTCTGTTCGTGTCCATAACCGATAACCTTGTTATTCTAAAGCTATCCCTTCTGCTTCTCCTGATTCCTTTCCCATCTCTTACCCTGTCTAGTGTGAGGTTTGCTGTCTCACTGGTGGATGTGTTGCTCCCTCTGCTCATTAATCTTCCTCTGTCACAGTTTCCACGCTTAGAGCTATCCTCAAGGGTCATCATCGTGCACTGCCCTTGAGCAATTTCCTCCCTCATGGCTGATGTAGAATTGTTTTGGTCCTGTCCCTCACTTGCTGCAGAATGCATGTTGTTTGTTCTAGTACCCTTTTTTCCTACCCTCATGCATATTTATGTCCTTCCATCACTGTTCTTGTCTGCTCCTTCCCACACCTGTTCTATTCCGTCTCCACACTGTGACTTGCTTAGATGCAATAGCTCTTTAATTTCTTAGCCCTTCCACTTAGAGCATAGCAGTTCACAAGAGTAGATATGTGTCCTATGGCTTGAAGTGTTTTCTCTCTGCCCAGAACCGACTTCCTCACCAGTCCCAGCTGCTCAGGGACCACTTCTTCCTCATCTTTGCCTGACTAATGTAATTTCCCCTTCCTGTCCCAGTTGAACTCAAATGACTTTCCCTGCTTTTGCACTAGAGCTGTCGTTACTCAACAGAACAATTTCAGCTGCACTGTAATTTTATTCCCTTTCCAAATCTCTGCAGAGGTCCCTGGCCTATCAAGATACTGGTACACTTATTTTGTAGTATTTTTATCCTCCTCCAATCCTGTCCTCAAACATAGACTGAATCCTTTTTCTCTTCTTCAGTAGCAGTTCCCCAGGCTCTAAGAGGGATAATC
Source organism: Indicator indicator (assembly GCF_027791375.1). Classification (NCBI taxonomy): domain Eukaryota; kingdom Metazoa; phylum Chordata; class Aves; order Piciformes; family Indicatoridae; genus Indicator; species Indicator indicator. The sequence goes on along the minus strand of NC_072010.1, from coordinate 92,843,282 downwards.
CTCCTCCTGTCTTGGAGTGGATTTTCTCCTTACGTTTTTCTTCTCTGTCCAAATATGGCAACCATTTCTTCTTTTCTCTACAGGTTCAAAGGACAGAGACACAATTTGCAGGTGTAAGCCTGGATTCTTCCTGACACTTAGTAATGTTTGCAAGCCTTGCAACAGGTGAGATTTTTTTTTTCTCTGTATGCCCCTCCACTGAGTAGGAGCAACAGGAGACACAAGCCCCACAGGAGTAGGAATTTTTTCTCAAGACTCTGTTCATCTTAACACAGCTACAATATTTTGCCTTTCTGGGACAACTGAGTCTTCCCCTTTGCCATCCCGTGTCTTCTCTGTGTAAGCATCAGCTCACTGAGAACCTAAAGTCTAGCCACACTGCATTGCAGGCTCATCTTGATTTGTCTGTTCCTTTGGATTTTTGTAAATGGCTGGTGTCCCACTTCATGCCTGCTCATTCTTGATTTGCTCTTTCAGCTGCATTGAAGAAGAATGCTTGCAGTGTCATAGCCCAGTGACTACCCTGCCAGCTTCATCTGGGCTGAGTAAGTACTGAGGGAACTGAGGGACTGCAGAATCTTTCCAGTGTGGGCTTTTGTTCTGATAATGCCTTTTGTAAACTGTTATTTTCTCCACTCTCTCACACCATTATTCATTTTCTCACTACCATTTGCACATCTGCACTTGCTGTTCTTTCTCTAGCACTTACCTTCTCCTTTCTCAGTCACTCACTCATTTGCCCTCTTCCTTTTGTCCAGATGGGAACCTTATCCTTGGCACCATTGTTGCAATATTTGGAGTTATCTTTGTCCTCTACATTGTAAACAAAGTAGCAAAGCTGGTGCAGCAAAATGGGATAGTGTCATCTTTCTACTCCTGTGGTGAGTACAGCAGCATATGCAGGAATTTTAATTGGGACAGACATCATTCTCTGTGTGTTTGTGCATGTAAAGGGAAAAAGGTGGGATCCCATTGCTCTGCTGTAAGGCCAGAGGAACACGAGAACTTGACAGCTGAACTTACTGGTGCAGTTGTTAGAACTCTACATCCATGCTCATAGCTGTGACTGAAAGTACATGTGAGCTCATTGCTGTAATATCTTTTTGAGGGCAGAACTGTGATAGCTACTTTCCTCTTTTTTTCTGGGATCAGAGGAAGTGAAAATAATTTCTGCTTTCCTTTTTCCTTTTTTTTTCTTTTAAAGTTTCTTTGCCACAGACAACCAAGGAGCCAGTATCTGAGGTAAGCAAGATGATGCGTATAAGAGCTTTCCTTATGCTCTCAACAATGTTAGTCTGAAATCCAGAGTAATGTTTGTTTTTTCTTTTCCCATGGGGTGGTTTTCAGGCTTTTAATAGGGTAAGAGTAATAAAAGAGCTGAGTAATAGGGCTGTTTAATTCTCAAGTCTTTTGCTGTAGAGGCTGGAGCCATTAACAGTTTACATCTCTTCCTCTAGGGGATGCTTTTCAAACTCTTGGCTTTTTTGCTCTTTCTGGATGTTTTTTTTTCCCCAGACAGCTGGTCCTTAATCCCTTTTCCTCCCTATATACCCCAAGTATGGAGGGTTTAACGAATTATACTTCACTGCAGATCTTGACACCCCCCAAGCTTCTCAGTGCTGCTTCACAATATTCTCTCTGGTCCAGTGTTGTTCTGCAATTAAGAGGGCCCAACCAGTAGCTGAGGTGGGGTTTCCAAAGCCTTACAGAGAAGGCTGATGGCAAAAGTGGCATGTGGTGCTTCTAGAATAGTCATCATTTCAAGTCCTGGGCTTACTTGATTTTGTGAAGAAATATCTTTTTCCAGATTACTGCTTTTTTATGCCAAAAGTGAGTTAAAAACTCTGTGGGTTCTGTTAGAAAGAAATGTTTGGTGCCTTCTGCTCAAACAAGACATACAGGAAGAACTAAAACCTCAGCAGCTGCTCCCCACCTATCTTGGATGTATTTTAGTATATAAAACTGCCAGCAGATAGGTGCATTTTGCTGTTGCAGCTGGTTCTAGACTAAAAAAACGTGTCTTCCAGGTCGAAGTAAAAAGAAATGAAATTTCCATCCTTCTTCCTGAGTCTCAGAAGGAGACAGAATTCATAGTGAATGCAACACCACCAACTGCACCTCTGCCACAGAGTTCACATGAGCTACCAGACTGTGTCAGCCCTGCCAGGAAGACACAGCTTCCAGACAGTAAGTTTTCATAGAAACATAGAAGTGAAACTTCTCCTACCTTCCCTCCTTCCCTAGGGAAATGAGAATTTGATTATGGAGATGGTGCTAGGAGGATGTTGGAGACACCTTAACAACCGTACATGACCTGCGTGCATACTTCATGCTTGGCACAGTACAGTGGCAGAAGCATGCGCAGAGCCTGTGTGGCTCTATATGCTAAACATGTCTGCAAGGTGCTTCTGTTGTCCCTTTTCCCTACCATCACAATGGATTGTCATATGTGGTGACATACTGTCACTCTTAATGCCACAGGCATGATGGCCAAGAGCATTCTTTCTGCAGGAATGAGCGGCAGCAAGGTCCTAAGCAGGTGTGCTCAGCTCTGCTCATAATAAGTCTGTGTGACTACTCCATAAAAGTCATAAACAGGAGGGAGCAATTCATGATCCTAAAGCACCATCCAGCCCTGGATTATTCAGATTCTCCTTAAGGTTGCAGAACCTTAGTTCTCACACTTGATTTATTCTCTTTCCACAGACCCTTCTATTCTCTACACTGTGGTGGATTATGTACCGCTCTCTCGGTGGAAAGAGTTTGTGAGGCGTCTGGGTCTGAGTGACTATGATCTGGAGCGAATTGAGGCGGAGCATCGGCATTTACGTGATGCCCAGTATGAAATGCTTAGACTGTGGCAACTACGGATGGGCCATGCTGCAACTGTGGAGCACATCAGCTGTGTGCTCAACCAGATGGAGCTGAGTGGCTGCAGCGAAGCTATTCAAGAGGCTTTGCTAACCCAGAACTCTCCTCAACCTTGTGGCCTCCACAGCCATCTTTAATCTATTCTGCTTTAGTTGCTTTCACTATGACTGTTAAGAGAGGATCCATAACTCTCTTTCCTGTCTTACAATATCTTGCTATCTTTCTAACACTCCTCAGCTGGGTTTATTGGAGACAGCAGCAGATGATGCTGGAGAAAAGTTGAGGATTGCTTCAAAATCTTCACATAGTTGAACACATTTAAGCAAAGAGAGACGTCTACAATAACTCCTTTCCCAAGGAGGGAAAGCACCTCATAAAAGAAGTGGTTTGTGCACTCTGTCCAGGATAAGTGACTTGATATCATCAGCTGCTTTATGGACAAACTTGCTGAAACAGGTGCTCCACCCACCATGTGGTGGGTAAACTTGTAGGGTGACTTGGTTAAGATGGCAGTTTGGACGGTAAAGTACTTGCTCAATTCTTGCAGATCTTTTTTTCCTGCAAGATCAGACAGTCAAACTGGCTCACATTGCAGCCTTTCAATAGCTAAATCTGGCTTAAGGGAAGTGGTAGGAGGACATGCCTATTTCTGGGAGCAGGAGAGGATTGCCCCCTTTTGGTATCAACTAGTGGTCGCTGTGTCAGAAGAGTCCTGGAGCTTCAGAAGTGGTGGCTCTGTGAGAAATGGGAGTGTGTTATCCGTTCCACACCCCCATTTCCATGAAGTTCAAGAAGAAAAAGGATTCTTAGCCAGTGAGTCAGGTGAGAGGACTGGTGCTTTCTTCTCAAGTTATTTTTCTATATCTAGAACCCATGTAAAATGGCTTTAACAAAACACCTGCCTGTGTGTTTGTCCAGCTGCAGAGGGGAAAGGAATGTGCATGTCTGCCTGGGTGAGAAAGTACCTGTGTACTTGGTAGTGTGAGTGCCTCTGCAAATTTGTGCTTGCATGCAGGTCGGTAGGCTTGTGTCTACCTGCTATCTGTCTTTGAATGATTCACTGAATCTGATCTAACTGCAAATGGGACTATGTATGTGTACATATATATATATTTTTAGGAGCTGTTGAGTAACTTCACACTACTTTCTGGACTGCATTCTGTGATTGCTGCTTAAGTGTGAGAGCTGTTTGGTACCATCTGCAAGCTCTTACCATCACTTTCTCGTGGGTATTACCTTGGGTGAAGCAGAAGTAGCAAAAATCAGTTAGCCTGCATCAGGTGCAGGTTGTCCCCACGTTGATTATGTGGATTCTTTTTTAGTCTCTCATCCTTTTACTAGAGAGAAATTTTCTATTGTAAATGCACTAATTGCTATGAATTAAAATTTGTATTTTTTATCTCTGCTTCTCTTCTGGTTTTGTCTGTATCAGTTTGTCTTCTGTGACTGTGAGTGGGAACAGAGAAAGAGGAGTAACCTGCCAAAGTGGCAAGAATGGGCTGCAAGAGTGGGTGGCTTCATGGTCTGGTGAATTAAAAAAACAAAAACAGCAGCAAGTTTTATGAACTTTTGTATGTAAAGTTTAGCTACCCTCAGGTCACAGGGAGCTGGCTGAGGGCAGGAATTATCATGGGAATTAAATCCTGATTTAGGTCTTCTCAGATATTCCAGAGTTAAAGGGGATGCTAGCATGTTTAAAGGGAATTTTTAAACCACATACAAGGAACCATTTTGATTTGTATTTGGCTTTTAAAAGAGTAAATTAAATAATAGATTATACTTTAATGCTAATCTTACAGAAATGAATTTTTGTCTGAGGAACCAAGCACTGTATTAAGGCAGTAAGAACCACTCTTACTCCACCAATGAGAAAATGTGAAACTTGGAAGACCATGACAGTCAGTGACAAAGCCAGGAACTAAAGTCAGTTTGAATTCTAAGTTTGAAGCTTTGTTGAATTTTTGATGAATTTTCATAGAACCATAGAATTGTTTTGGTTGGAAGAGATCTCCAAGATCAAGTCCAACATTCAACCTAAGACCACCATGGCCATTAAACCATGTCCCAGAGTGCCATGTCCATATGTTTCTTGAGAACCTCCACTGGTGTGGTCTATGGAGCAGCAGTGGTAAGTGCCACATATTAGATTGGGCTTGGTCGAGCCAGACAGAGGCTTTGCAGGTAAAGGTTGAGCAGGACCCAGAGCACAGCTTCAGCAGGACCTGCCAGCTCTTGCGAACACATGAGACTAATGTGGCTCTGAGGGGGCGTTGCTATGCTGCAGCGCTTGTCATTTAAAACGTGACACTTCCAGCAATAACCAGTGACCATGGGGGACCAGCACTGGCATGATCTCTGGAGCAGCAATGGTAAGCGCTGCAGGTTGGATTGGGCTGGTTTGAGGCAGATGGTGCCATTTGCAGGTAAATGACAAGCAGGCCCCAGTGCACAGCTGTGGCAGGACCTGCCTGATCTCACAAGCTTGTGAGACTGATGTGACTTCAAGGGGGTGTTTCTGGGACCCAACATTTAGGAAGGACAGAATAACAAGATGAGGGGGTGGAGTTGTTCTTTATGTCTCTAAGCAACTAGAATACATTGCACTGATCCCAGGTGGGGATGAAAGTGTTGAAAGCTTATGGGTAAGAGTTAAGGGACATGCAAAAATGGGTGATGCTCTGTCTACTACAGACCACTAAGCCAAGACAAAATTGTTGATGAGGGCTTTTACAGGCAGCTGGAAGTAGCCTCAAGATTGTGTGTGCAGGTGCTCATGGGTGACTTCAATCACCTTGATATTAATTTGAAAGATCATACAGACAGGCATACTAAGTCCAAAAAGTTCCTGCAGTGCACTGTTGACAACTTTCTGACGCAGGTGAAGAACCAACAAGGAGAGGTGTGATGCTGGACCTTGTGCTAACAAACAAAGAAGTCTGGTCAAGGACATTAAGGTTTGGGGTAACCTTGGCTCTAGTGACCACGACATGGTAGAGTTTAGTATTGTTAAGGAAACAAGCAGGGCATATAGTAGAATTTCTACCCTGAACTTTAAGAGGGCTACTTAGAAGTGTCCTGTGGGCTAGGGCTCTTGAAGTTAGGGGGGGGGGGGCCCAAGAGAGCTGGTTAATATTCAAACACCATTTCCTCCAAGCTCAAGATAAGTGTACAGTCTTGAAAAAATAAAATCCAAGTAGAGGTAGCAGGACACCTGCATGGATAAGCAAGGAGCTGCTGGAAAAACTCAACTGGAAGAGGGAAGTTCACAATATGTGGAAAAAGCATCTGGTCAGTTGAGAGGATTATAGAAATGTTGTCAGAGTATGTAGAGATGCAAAAAGGAAGGCCAAAGCTCTCTTGGAACTAAATCTTGGCTACAGAGGTGAAAGAAAACAAGAAGGGCTTCTTTAAATACATCAACAGTAAAAGGACGAATAGGGGAAAAGTGGTTCCATTGTTAAATGAGGTGGGAGCCATGGTGACAGATGATGCAAGAGATGGTGGAATTATTGAGTGCCTTCTTTGTCTCAGCCTTTACTGCTAAGACCAACCCTCATGAATTCCAGACACTGGAAGTGAGGCAGCAAAACTGGAGGGAGAAAAATTCTCCACTGGTCAGTGAGGACGGGGTTAGGAATTGTTTGGATAAACTGAAAACGCACAAATCCATGGGCCCCAATGGGGTGCATTCATGTGTGCTGAGAGAGCTGGCTGATAGCGTTGTTGAGCCACTCTCCATCATTTTTGAAAGACCGTGGAGAATGGGAGAGGTGCCTGAGGACTGGAAGAAAGCCAGTGTCACGCCAGTCTTCAAAAAGGACAAGAAGGAAGACCCTGGCAACTACAGACCAGCCAGCCTCACCTCCATCCCAGGAAAGGTGATGGAGCAGCTCATTCTGGAGGTCATCTCTAACTACATGGAAGACAAAAAAGGTTATAATGATTAGTCAACATGGATTCACTAAGGGGAAGTCTTGCTTGACTAATCTGATAGCCTTCTACAAAGGCATGACCAAATGAGTAGATGAAGGGAGAGCAGTGGACATCATCTACATTTACTTCAGCAAGGCTTTTGATACTGTCTCCTACAACATCCTTGTAAGTGGGTTAAATGATTGGACTGTGAGGTGGATTGGAAACTGGCTTAACAACAGAGTTCAGAGGGTTGTGATCAGCGGTGCAGAGTCCAGTTGGCCTGTGGCCAGTGGTGTTCCCCAGGGATGAATACTGGGTCCGGTTTTGTTCAGTATTGTCATCAACAACCTGGATGACGGGATAGAGTGTACCTTCAGCAAGTTTGCTGACAAAACTCACAAGGATGGCTGTGTTGCCATCCAAGGAGATCTGGACAGGGTGGAAAGCTGGGTGAAGGGGAACCTCATGAAATTCAAAAAGGACTGAAGCTGGGGAGGAATAACATCAGGCACCAATACAGGCCAGGGGCTGTCCTGATGGAAAACAGCTCCATGGAGAAGGAACTTGGGAGTCCTAGTGGACAGTAAGTTATCCATGGGACGGCAGTGTGCCCTTGTGGCCAAGAGGGCCAATGGTATCCTGAGGTGCATCAAGAAAAGTGTGTCCAGCAGGTCTAGGGAGGTTTTCCTTCCCCTCTACTTTGGTGAGAGCACACCTGAAATACTGAATTCAGTTTTGGGCTCCCCACTTCAAGAGACATAGGGATCTACTGGAAAAAGACCAAGGGAGAGCTTCAAGGATGATTAATGGACTGTGAAGAATGACTGAGAGATCTGGGTCTCTTTAGTCTTGAGAATAGAAGGCTGAGAAGGGATCTTATTAATGTCTATAATATGAGAGGTGGGTGTCAAGATGAAGGTGACAGTCTCTTTTCAGTGGTGCCCAGTAACAGGACAAGAAACAACAGGTAGGAGCTGGAACACAGGAAGTTCCACCTCAATATGAGGTGAAACTTCTTTACTGTGAGGGTGATGAAGCACTGGAGCAGGCTGCCCAAACATGTGGAGTCTCCTTCTCTGGAAGCTTTCAAAACACACCTGGATGTGTTCCTGCATGGCCTGCCCTAGGTAATCCTGCTTTGGCAGGAAGGCTGGACTAGATGATCACTAGAGATCCCTTCCAACTCGTAACATTCTATAATTATCTAACTCTACCAAGTCTGGTGCTAAACCATGTCCCTTAGCACCACATCTCTGCATCTTTTAAACATCTCCAGGGATGAGGACTCAACCACCTCCCTGGGGAGCCTATTCCAGTGTTTGAGAACCCTTTCAATGAAGAAGTGTCTTCTAATACCCAATCTAAACCACCCCTGGTGCAATTTGAAGCCATTTGCTCTCCTCCTGTCCCTTGTTACTAGGGAGAAGAGACCATGTTACTAGGGAGAAGAGACCAACACCTACCTCACTCTGACCTCCTTTCAGGTACTTGTAGAGAGTGAGATCTTGCCTGCAGTCTCCTTTTCGCCAGACTGAAACACCCCAGTTCCCTCAGCTGCTCCTCACCAGACCTGTTCTCCATACCCCTTCTCTTGACCTACTCGAGCAACTCAATGTCTTTCTTGTTGTGAGGGCCCCAAAACTGGACCCAGTACTCAAGGAGTGTCCTCCTCAGTGCTGAATCCAGGGGGACAATCACTTCCCTGCTCCTCCTGCTCCCGGTATTCCTGATACAGGCCACCCGGGCACGCTGCTCCCTCTGCAGAGCCTTCCTGTCCTAACCTGGATAACACAGTGACCTCATGCACCAAAATAATGCTACAGAAATCCCTGACTATGAGGAATTTCAGAGAATGTTAAACCTCCCTCCGAGGTAACGAAGATGACAGCACGCATGTAACACGTGTGAATATGAACACAGGCTGAGCCTGAGCAGAGCGGCCACCAGAAAAAGAGAATTTTGAGCTGCAGTTTTGCTTTCTCTGCCTTCATTACTCGTCGACCTTGTCACCCCGAAGCGATGACAGCCGTCTATAAAGTATCTAGCAGCCGCTTCCCTCTTCCGCGGCGGGCGATGGTCTAACCCGGGCCCCACTCGCTTCGCCCTGCCCGCCTTCCCCCGCCACCTGCTGCGCCTTGGTACGGCCCGACGAGGCCGCGATGCGCGTTGGGAGCTGGGCGGGCGGCGGCGCGGAGGGCTCCTTAACCTGCTGCGTCCCGCCGTGTTGCCATGGCCCTTAACAAGTCTATGCATGCACGCAACCGCTACAAGGACAAACCGCCCGACTTCGCCTATCTGGCCGCCAAATACCCCGACTTCCAGCAGCACCTGCAGACCACCCTCACCGGCAGGGTGAGGTAGGGCCCGGCCGCTGAAGAAGCGTCGTGAGGGAGGGATGGGAGGGACAGATGGATGGATGGGACGGACGGATGGATGGGAGGGCAGGGTAGGCCAGGCCGCTTCCGGGGGCTGTGGAGCAGCTCCCGCCGCCTGCCGAGTGCCTTTGCCCGTGTGTGTCCGCCCCCGGCATGCGGCGAGCCAGGTGGCGCTGGCACCCGTGACCGCTGCTTGTACCTTTCAGCCTGAATTTCAAGGACCCTGAGGCAGTGAGAGCTCTGACGTGTACCCTTCTGAAGGAGGATTTCGGTCTTACAATTGACATCCCCGTGGAAAGGCTTATTCCCACCGTTCCCTTGAGGCTGAACTACATCCACTGGGTGGAGGATCTTATCGGTCACCAGGATGCTGACAAGCAAGTCCTTAGGCGTGGCATTGACATAGGTACTGGGAAAGGCAAAACGTGCAATTCCTTATTTGTTGTCAAGGAAACTAGTAGATTTTTTTTTTTTTTACTTATCCATAGAAAAATGTAAAGTTTAAGAAGCAAAAAAGATAGGAATTGTGCTTGTTATGGTGAAACGGGCAATCTGACTGCTGGGGGATTTCATTTGGCTTCTTGGTGGGTGGGATTTCTCAGCACTAACACAGGAAGGGCCATAGCAAGCAATTGCTTGGCTCTCATGGTCTTGAACTCTGTACCAGCAAAGTTTTGTGTAGTGTAAAAAAAAAAATGTGCTGTTAGTAATACATGCAAAGTGTCACTGTAAGGGAATTCAAAGAAAAAAAAGATGGTATTTTCAGTCTTCTAGTTAGCGAATTACATTAGTTTTGCTTTTGGATGCCTGCACAAGAGATTTTTTGAGTTGCATGACAATGCTTTGTAGCATTCCTTTTAAGAAAATTTATTCTGTGGATTTAGGTGTATTTTACAGACGAATCTGCCTTTTTAAAACAGATTTCTTTTGTTGTCATATAGGAAAAAAAGCCTAAAAAGTTGAAAATTTACTAGAAAATTTATTCCAGATTATTAAATTTGCTTAAAGGGAGTATTTAACAATGCCGTATTTCAAATTAAGAAAATAAAATCCACTAAAGAACTAAATAATAGATGATCAGTAATCAGTGTTTTCTTGAAATTGGTTCTTTTTGTTGTAAGAAGTGCCTTGCATCTCTGTGTATGACACCAGAGATTTTGTTTGCATTTCTCATGGCTTTTCACTTCTGCAGGGACAGGGGCATCTTGCATATACCCATTACTTGGAGCAACCTTGAATGGCTGGTATTTTCTTGCAACAGAAGTGGATGATATGTGCTTCAATTACGCCAAGAAGAACGTAGAACAGAATAACTTGTCTGATCTTATAAAAGGTAAAATGTAATAAGTTATCATACAGTTGTTGTGACCTATTTTTTCTACCTTCAGTGGTGTCTTATTCCAGCCAAATACACCCTCAGTTGTTCTTCCTCAGGTTAAATGTTTACTCAAGACAGGAAGTAACAGATGGTCTTGAATGGAATGTGTGAATGGAGAGCTACTCATCCTTACACCTGAAAGTTAAACTTCAGCCTGGAATGTTTTCATCTCTCCTTTTTTTTTTTTTTTTTTTTCCCCTTGTTACTGAAATATTTCTTAGGATTTGTGCCGCTTTTGCTGCTGGGAGACCTGGATTGCTCCCCACAGATAATTTACATGACAGTGCCACACTGTCTTTTGTACAGAGAGAGTCCTTCATCCTCATTTTGAAATTAGGTTTTAACAGTGCTTATGGTAGTAGCAGTATGCCAGACTTGGTCTGTGGGTGACCTTGGAAAATTTTTTTTGTGGGAACTTGGTACGTTAAAAAGCAGGTTCATTGTTCAGGTCTGAAATAAAAGTTTACTCCTGCTGGATTTTGGAATTGTTTTTACCAAAATGTTGTTGTCTTGGTCTATCTTCCATTTCAGTTTTAAAGATGCAGAACTTGATATGGAGAACTATGACATTTTGTTTGTTTGTTTGTTTGTTTTACTGGCATCATAGGGATTTTAGTGGTGTTTCACCATCCTGGAAAAACCTCCGTCAAAGGTAAATGCCTTGTGAGGCTGCAGTGCCAAAGTTGATAAGCTGGAGTGAATGACTGCTGGTGAGCGGAGCCACAGGCAAGGGAGTACCACTGGTGGTACTTGTAGCCAGATGCTGCTTGGGAATGATCCAGCTTGCCATGTTTTTTAGCTCCTAGGCCTGAGTTTTTTAGCTAGAGCTGAGTATGCAACTATAGCTACTGACTTGTTGAGGAAGACATTTTGGAGTCAGAAACCTTTCTGGGCCATTGTTTTTGTGTGTGTTTGTTTGCTTGTTTTTTGGTTGGTTGGTTTTGGTTTTAGATAAAACCCACCACAACACAGACCTCATTATTTTTGTGATGCTCTGTGTGGAAATGTTTGCAACATAGCATCATTTAGAGATGATGTTGGTATAAAGCCCTTGTTTTTCTCGCTTTAATGAAAGTAAAAATAATTTTTTCTTAGTAAAACCAGCAGTAATGTTGTGATGATTTACTAATTGCACCATAGCTTCTTTTTTTCCTAGATTAAAAAAAAGGAATATTTTTTTGCCTGGAAGTGAGATACTGCTTGCAAGAACTTTCTTCCAAAGGGAGCCTTTCCTGTCTGTGGAAACCAGAAACTGAAGAATGATTGTAAATGCTTAAAGAATTATGTGGTGTTCTGAGTTATCAAACAGTGGAATAGGCTCCGCAGGCAGGTGGTAGAATCCCCATCCCTGCAGGTGTTTCAAAGACGTGGAGATGTGGTGCTGAGGGACATGGTTTAGCACCACCTTGGCAGAGTTAGATAATGATTGTACTCGATGATCTTAAAGGTCTTTTCCAATTGATATGATTTCATGATTCTTGCATATTTTATTGGAATGGGATGATGCCAGAATTGTCTGTTGGTATACCAAAAAAAAAAGTCAGTACCCTTTATGTAGTGGTAGGTTAAGAGGTATTCACCAACTTGGGCTCTGGGAATTTTTTAACTACTTGCAAGTTAATTCAGTCTTGCTCCATAACATGATTCTGAACATAGTTTCCTTCCTGTTTGTTTTATTTCCTTTCTTATTTCAAAGTGAAACTGCATGCTATCAGTCATGCTAGCAATGTGGTATTCTTTGATGTTCTCTTCTAAGTAACTTTACAGTAACTTTAGAAAGGATGTGCAATAAACCATGTGTTACTGCTCAGATTACAGAATCTGTTTGAAGAATTGTGCCTGTCTTAAGTCTTTCTCTGCGCTCAAAAATAATTCCATGGGATTGTTTTGCTTCGGTGGGTTTTTTTTCTCCCTTCGTAAAACTGAAAATTTAAACTAAAATTGAAAAAGCATTGATAACAGGAAAAGCAGTGAAATCCTCTGGTAACTGTGGCCTGAAAATTTCAAAACATTTATATAAATGTCGCATTTATGTGCAACAGTGTCTGCTGATTTTGCACTTTGGTGCCAACTATCATAGAATCAGTCAGAGTTGAAGGGACCACAAGGATCATCCAGTTCCAACCCCCCTGCCATGGGCAGCGACACCTCACACTAGATGAGGCTGGCCAGAGCCTCATCCAGCCTGGCCTTAAACACCTCCAGGGATGGGGCCTCAACCACCTCCCTGGTCCAAATGACAGCTGAAGAACTTTTGACTTTGACTGTGATGTGTAACTGTAACTAGTAATTTACATTTAGTTATGAATAATTATCAGTGACTACTTTTATTTTGTTATACCTATTGTTCTTGCTCTATATAACCTGAACTTTGGTAATTGCCAGATACCTTACGAAGTTTGTATTCTTAAGATGATGATACCCTGTAGTACTACGTGTTGGGAGGAGAGGCATGGCTTCCGCCTCTCTTCTAAATATCTCTGTTCTATATACGTTATCCTTGAGTTACTGGTAAAGTCTGCAAGAAATCCTGCTTGTATGCTTTAACTAGACTTCATGCATATTTAAGCACCTGCTCCTTGGGCTGGTGTTCCTATGGTCTTCAGAAGATGTGACTTGACCACAATTTCCAAGGAAATTGTATAACCTTTGGGGAAAGACAGTTGAGATCTGTGTGGGATGTCTGCCTTCGTCCTTGTTATGAGTAATAAGTTGGTGGACCCAAGTGGGTAGAAGGTTTATCCAGAAAAGAAGTCTAATGTTTTTTGTTGTTGTTGTGATTCTTTTAACTTGTATAAGATGGTAGTTCCTGTGCAGGGTACATAGTATTGCTAACACAGGGATTCTGTGTTATTATAAGGTTGGGTGTCTGTTTTATTGTAAAATTGGGTGTAAAACTAATCTTGTTGCTGTGTAACCTCAGCTAAGATACCTTTATGTTAGTCTTTCTCTTTCTTAGCTTTTCTTTTTTTTTTTTTTTTTTTTATGTCTTTCGAAAGTGTAAAGAAAGACCAAACAGAATATTTTCTTGAGTGCCATTCTAGCATTCTGTATCTTAAAAAAATTCTTTAGGTGGGTATTTTTTTTTCCTCTGAGTAGTCTGTGAGGTAATGACCTGACACTTGTGTTAATTTTTGGAAGGAGTTAAAGTGTATTTCTAGTTGCATCAGAAAAGTCATTATAACTTAAGTAGTTCCTATTTTAAACTGACTCATATTGGTGTTGGAAGAATAGAGTTAATTTTTGGCTGAATAAGCTTCCACTGAACTGGTCTGAAACCAGGATAACAAGAATGAAAGGCCCTTAAGACTAAATAATGGGACAACCTTGAAGGTTAAAATAACCAGAATAAGATGTAATTAAGAGCAGTATCTAAAGACAGTAGAATTCTGTCAACTTTTATAGATAATGCCTTCTGACAGAAACCAGAAGCAGATCTGGACTAGGATTGAATCATTGAGGTGTCTCCTATATAACCTGTGGGGATTTTAATAATAAAACACACGTCTAGGAGGAGAATTTATGTGTAAGTGTAGGACCACCTTAGTGTAATGAATTAGGTAATTATATAATGAATTAGGTAATGGGTCGAGCACACGTACAAAGATTGATGTGGTATCACAATATATTGGGGGCTGGAAGGGACCTCAAGAAATCATCAGGTCCAACCCCCCTGCCAAACCAGGATCACTTAGGGTAGTCTGCACAGGAATTCATCCAGGTGGGTTTTGAAAGTCTCCAGAGAAGGAGACTCCACAACTTCTCTGGGCAGCCTGTTCCAGTGCTCCATCACCTTATCTGTAAAGTTTATCCTCATGTTGAGGAGAAATCTTCTATATTCAGTCTGAACCCATTGTTCCTTGTCTTATTACTGTGTACTACCAAAAAGAGCCTGGCCCCATCCACTTGACACCCACCCCTCAGATATTTATAGATACTGATGATATCCCCTCTGAGTCTTCTCAAGACTAATTAGCCCCAGGTCTCTCAGTATCTCTTCATAGGGGAGATGCTCAAGTCCCCTAATCATCCTAGTGCCTCTCTCTTGGGCTCTCTCCAGCAGGTCTCTGTCTTTCTTGAACTGGGGAGCCCAAAACTGGATGCAGTATTCCAGGTGTGGCCTCACCAGGGCAAAGTAGAGGGTGGAAGAACTTCGCTAGACCTGCTGGACACACCTTTCTTGATGCATCCCAGGATACCATTGGCTCTCTTGGCCACAAGGGCACATAGTTCCATGGAGAGCTTGCTGTCCACCAGCACTCCAAGGTCTTTCTTTGCGGAGCAGCTTTCCAGCACGGCGGGCACCTGTACAGGTTAGGGGCTGTTGTTATTCCTCCTCAGATGTAGGACCCTGCACTTGTCCTTATTAAACTTCATGAGGTTTGCCTGCACCCAGCTCTCCAGCCTGTCCAGGTCACATTGGATGGCTGCACAGCCTGAGGGGGTGTCAGCCAACCCCCTCAGTTTTGTAGCATCAGCAGACTTGCTGAGGGTACTCTCAATCCCCTCATCCAGGTATTGATAAAGATATTGAACAAAACTGATATAAAGTCATCATATAAAGTCATACGTAATTTCTTTGTTTTTGTACTGTTTGAACTAATGGTGGGATAGCTTTGCAGAACTACCTCCTAGCACCCTTTTCTATGCAGAACTGGAATAAATAAAATACTTCTGCTTGGTGTCTGTCTATATAGGCTGTTACACCCTGAGTAAATGATCCTGCTTTTAGAATAACTAACTACTGTGTATAAACATACAAGCTGCTTGTATGCTAGTCCTTAACTGAGGTCTGCATTTGCATGCTGATAGTTGTTACATTTTTTTCATAGACAGAAAATGCTCTTTAGAAAGGACAGTTTTGATATGGTGTATTGTTTTAGCAAGCACTGATACGTCAAAGGTGTTCTAGATAAAAGAAAAAGTTCTTTACTGACCGAACTTCTGTTTTTAATTAGTGGTTAAGGTACCACAGAAGACTCTTCTAATGGATGCACTGAAAGAAGAATCTGAGATTGTTTATGATTTCTGCATGTGCAACCCTCCCTTTTTTGCCAACCAGTTGGAAGCAAAGGTAAGTTAAACTAAATGCTGCTTGTACTTTGGTGAGGGGGAGGGTAGCAACAGTGTAACCTCTTCCCTTGAGGAAGGTTGAAAAATCCCAAATCATAATCATAGATTCATTTCAGTAGGAAAAATCAAAAGACTGGTAATAGCTTTCATATAATGAAGAAAAGCCTTAGAAATCTTAATTTAAAAGCAAGAAAACTTTTGACTTTATCCTTAAAGACAGAATCATAGATTCATAGAATGATTTTACCAAGTCTAAGTGTGTCCCTCAGCACCACATCTCTGCCTCTTTTAAACACTTCCAGAGATGGGGATTCAACCACCTCTCTAGGCAGCCTGTTCCAGTGTTTGAGAACTCTATGAAGATGTTTATAGTAATACCCAACCTACACCTCACTTGGTGCAACTTGAGACCATTTCCTATTGTTCTGTCACTTGTAACTAGGGAGAAGAGACTGATGCCCACCTTGGTCCAACCTCCTTTCAGTAGAGAGAGAAGGTGTCCCCTCAGCCTCCTTTTCTCCAGACTAAACAACCCCAGTTCCCTCAGCTGCTCCTCGCAAGACCTGTTCTCCAGATTCTTCACCAGCTTTGTTGCCCTTCTCTGGACCCACTCCAGCACCTCAGTGTCTTTCTTGTAGTGGAGGGCCCCAGTACTCAAAAGTGTGGCCTCGCCAGTGCTGAGTCCAGGAGGACAATCACTGCCCTGGTACTGCAGATACGCTATTTCTGGCACAGGCCAGAATGTTCTTCACATTCTTGGCCACCTGGGCACATGGCCAGCATAATGAAAGAGTATTTAAGTCTTCTCCCTCCCCAAGCCCTACCCTAAAGGAATTTTGAAAAACCTACCTTTCCTGAAGTGAGGGAGGACCTGTAGAATCTTTTCACAGGTTCTTACAGGCTTAGAGAATTAGTCTGAAAAGTAGACAGCTAGTAAATCTGAAATCAGGCTGTGTGATACATAATAGTGGTATAGGGGAATAGTTTCTGGCATTGTCCCTGTCTATTATTTCTTTTGCCTTTGTGATTTAGGCTATTCATGTAGCTCAGAACAGTTCTTGCAGTACCTGCCAAATATAGTCAAAAACTTAATTTTGTAATATAGGGCAGCAAGAAAAAGATATGTGTTGAAATTAAACTGTGGATTTGAACAGTGTAGATGCATGTAACCAGCATGTCTTACATGTATTGGCACTGCGCATTTCATGTTAGCAGGATACTAATTTGTGACAAGTAAATTACCTAGGTTTAAGACTCTAGGGAATTCACTCAATTTTACTTATTTTGAACATATCTGTTATTATTCATATGTCTGTTATCTGTGGTTCTGATAGGTTGACTAGAGGTGGTGACATTTACTACCCACTAAAGATTGAGGCAGGAAGCAGTGTACAAAGCAGCCTAACATTTCATTAAATGTTCCTCTCAAATGTTCTGTTTTATGCAGGGAGTGAATTCTCGAAATCCACGGCGTCCCCCTCCCAGTTCTGTCAATACAGGAGGGATCACAGAAATCATGGCCGAGGGGGGAGAACTAGAATTTGTCAAAAGAATTATTCATGATAGTCTGCAACTTAAAAAGAGGTTACGGTAAGTGCTTCATTCATTAAAAAACCCCAAAACCCAGAAAACCAAACCTACCTTTTATCTGCTGCTTTGACTTCTGGAAATGCGATAGCACTGGGTTCTGGTTCCACATGGTGCGTAGTTCCAGGAGAAACTTGCTTTTGATTAGTTGCTGTTTGTCAGTCTTGGCAAATGTAGTAGAGAACTCACTGATGTTACTCTCAAGGCAAGAAGTTTTTGCTTTAAAAGGGTGATGTGGAATTCTGAGGAATGGCTTGTTCCTGTATTGCTCCTCTTGACAGTGCCACTCCTCTAAGAAAGAGGAGGGTATCACTTCATCTGATGAACTGATAGCATAGGGCATAGAACATAGCCCCATGCCAAGTGTGTATCATACGTAATTTTTCCTAAGTTCTGTGTGTTTGGAGGTGGGAATGTTTCAGTTCATGTTTTTGAACAGATTACCTTGAAGAACAATTCACTTAAAATACTTCTTTTTATTTTGTTAGAGATAAAGTTTGGCAGCTCTACCAGAAGGCATGAGTAATGAACTGTTAGTAGATAGAGACTCCTTTGGACTGTAAGATGATCTTGACTTTACCCCTATCCCCACTTCAGTTAGGAGTCACAGGCTCAGTATGTTATAATTTTGGGAAGGATGTGTGGTTTAGTTTTGCTAGAAATGTTGAGGTTTAATTTAAGTATTGCTGTGAGAAATTCTGTGCATTGCATTATGCAGGCAGTAAATTAAAAAAATTGACTGTTAATAACACTGATGATATTTATTTACCTTTTTTTTCATTTGCAGTCTATTTCATTTGTATATGTGAGCAATTTTAAAGTGCTTGCCTTCAATTTAGATGCATGGTCTTGAGAAAACTGTTGATAACTGGGAACTCTAATACATGGTATCTACAAATAAGCTTTTGAATGCAGTCATCAAAAAAATGTATGGAAGAGGGGATTGTAGAGCTCTAATAGTACTTTAGCTGAAGAACAGAAGTGTAATGTTTGGAGATACTGAAGAGGTCAAGCTGGGTGGAAGGATGAGCTCCACCAGAAGTGGGAAAATTGTGTTTGTTTTTTTTTTTTTTTCTTGTTAGTTTCCTCATGAAATATGGGTTAGGTAGTGGAAACCTGGGTAACGGCTTACAAATAAGCAGATATGGTAGCCAGTAGGCACAAACGCTTGTCAATAGGTGAATATCCCTTTTTATTCTGATGCATTCCCCAAAGAAAGTGGGGAGAAACTGAAATGAATTATTGTAAGGGGTAATGTTTTCCACGTAACTAAAGTCATCGTGTTTAACAGGATTCTTGGTTGTTTAGGTCCTCTTTCAATAACAGACTTAATGTATTTCCTAAGAACTCAGAAACTGATTTCCTTGTTCAGTCTGCCTTTGAGCCTTATGTTCCAATTCATGTTGTACTTTGTCCTAGTCTCTGTTTAAGAGTGTGATTCTGTTGTTTTGTTTTTAAATCTACTGTTCTTGCAGGCTTTTGATCCAAGTAGTTTTTTCTGGTAGTTACCATTTTCAGTTGCTCTGCATTTGCAAAATACCTTATTAACATGTTGTTTGCAGATGGTACAGTTGCATGCTGGGGAAGAAATGCAGCTTAGCACCATTGAAAGAGGAGCTTCGAATCCAGGGGGTGAGTTTGTGTATAGTGCATGTATAGACTCTATATATTATGTCCTAATGCATGCAAGTAATTACTACTGAACTATTTTACAGAGTTTATTTACAAGAAGAAACTGCAATTAATCGTTAGAGAGACACTCAAAACAATTGAGATGGAATATAGATTCAAAGCTTACAGAGAAGTAGCACATACGGTCTCCAGATTTTTGTCTTTATTGTGGTAGAAGCATTTCGTTGTCCATTCTAGAACATAAGAAATTCTCCTTTAGAATAGCCATAGCAGGGCTACTATAAAATAAAAGTCAAATAATTATTTCTCTTTCCTTTTAGATAACGTGCAATCTAGTGATTTAAGTTGATAAAATAAATAGTAACATTGTTTAAGTGGAAGAAATTCTTTGTGTTCAGTTCTGGCACCAAGTGAAGTTGAACCTTCTCATGCAAGAAGGCTGTGCAAAGAACTTTTTTATGGCTTTCTGGAGGAAGTGTAGTCTTGTTTGATTTCCAGACAAAGACAGTGATTGTGAGATCTGTCCTTATGTATAGTAGAGAGGTGGAGGGAAGAGAATGCATGATGAAATAAGTTCCCATAAAGATCAACTGCAGGCCACAGGGAATCCTTAAACTATGTGACAAAAGAAGATGCTGATCTAAGTACCAGATTTCAAGTATCTGACTTCATGTACTGTTGCACTTCAGTCTGAGGAAAGTGAGAGAAATCCTTGCAAGCCTTGCAGAGAAAAGCTGAGGGTTGGTTTTGTATTTTTCCTGACACTACCAATTTCATTTTGTTCAGATTTTTGATCTTTGTTATAAGACAGATGGGAACATAGTCACTGTAACCCAGCACACACTGTATTGTGGTTCAGGGTAGAATGCAGCAAAAACGTTCCAAAAAGCCCTCGTTATTCAAAGTGTTTTGAAATTTGCTGTATTTATCTTAAATTTTGATACAGTTAGGAATCTAAAAGCAGGGAAAGTTCTCTTCCTCTCTCTTTTTGAATACAATTCACAAAAATAAGATTTTTATTTATTTTTTCTGTGCAGACCTGGGGCTTGTGCTCTGGAGCCAATAATTCAAAGTGAGGTGGGATGGTTGATATTTATCCTTACTAGTATTTAGCACGTTCTACATACATACATACATGCTTTAGAGCATCCATGTGTGGAAAGACTACTTAACGCTAGCATTGGATCTGAGCTTTATATTTAAAGGCAATGTAAGTTGTGGCTTGATTTTTGGGGGCAAAGATAGGCAAGTGTTTCTGGGCACATTTCTGCCATCTGCAGACAGGTTGAGTGGCTTGGCTTCCCAGCCCTTTGCTGCCTTTGTTTTGTGTTCCTTTGCTACAGCAGTGGGTTCAGTAATGAAATGCTGAGCAGGAGCATGTTCTGAACAAGGAGGAAGGATGTGCTTTTTGTAGGGTCAGAATGCATGTGTGCTGTAAGTGTGCTGGATGGCTGCACAAAAAGGGTCATGTTATATGTTGCTGAACTTGGAAGTTCTGAAAGGGCTTCAAGACTTGAAAGGAACCATAGATGTGGCAGGGCAGAGGGGGAGGTCGTGGGCATAGGTACTAGTTATGACACTGACCAGCTTCAGGTGGCCCTGACATCCATGAACCATGTCAGAAAGAATCTCTATTTCTTGTCATGAGAAGATCACTCTATGCTGACTTTATAATGCTTTCAAAATGGAAAACATGTACAGTAAAACAATGTTGTTTATTAATATGAAATGAAGTTTTGTACTGTTTCTTTGCATAGGTTCCTAAAGTTACTCATACTGAATTCTGTCAAGGACGCACCATGAGATGGGCATTGGCATGGAGTTTCTATGATGATGTTCAAGTACCTGTAAGTTGCTTAATTTTGATTTGCTTGTGATTGTATCTCTTATTTGAGCAAGGGCCTAATTGAGCTATAACTGCTGTAAAACAAACTGGTCTCCTTCAGACTGGAACATGGATGGGATGGGCTGTGTGGACAGGCTGGAGAGCTGGGCAGGGAGAAATTTAATGAAGTTCAACAAGGGCAAGTGTAGAGTCTTGCACCTAGGAAAGAACAACCCCATGTATAGGTTGAGGACTGACCTGCTGGAGAGCAGTGAAGGTGAAAAGGACTTGGAGGTCCCAGTGGATGGAAGGGTGACCATGAGCCAGCAATGTGCTCTTGTGGCCAAGAAGGGCAATGCCTTTCTAGGGCCTATTAGAAGGAGTGTGGTAGGTAGGTCGAGAGAGGTTCTCCCTCTCTACTCTGCCCTGGTGAGGCCACATCTGGAATATCGTGTCCAGTTCCCCTCAGTTCAAGAAGGACTCTTTCAAGCAGTTGAGAGAGTCCAGTGCAGAGCCACAAAAATGATTAAGGGATTGGAACATCTTCCTTACTAGGAGAGACTGAGGGAGCTGGAGAAGAGACTGAGGGGTGACCTCATTCATGTTTATAAATATGTAAAGGGTGAGTGACAAGAGGATGGAGCCAGACTCTTCTCAATGATGCCTGATGACAGGACAAGGGCAATGGATGGAAGTTGAGACATAAGGAGTTCCATGGAAACAGGAGGAAGAATTATTTCACTGTGAGGGTGACAGAACACTGGAACAAGCTGCCCAGGGGGGCTATGGAGTCTCCCTCTCAGTAGATATTCAAGACCTGCCTGGATGAGTTCCTGTGTGACCCAGTATAGGTGATCCTGCTTTGGCAGGGGGTTGGACTAGATGATCTCTCAAGGTCCCTTCCAGCCCCTGACATTCTGTGATTCTGTGACAGTGAGGCTTCCTAACTGACTGCCAGACTGTTAGTTGTTACATGCCAGTCATAAATGACCCATGTGTAGGGAGGAAAAAGAAGCCTGTGCAGGGATTTCCTGTGGGTTTCAGTGAAAGGAAGGGTCACTGGTAACACACTTCAAATAGCAGTTTAGTACTATTAAAAATATGCTAAGTTTGGGACTAGATTTGAACTTCAAGCATTCCTTTGAGAACTTGTTTTTAATTTACCATATGGATTCCATTACCAAATAGATGTGAACATATCTAGCTCAGACTTTCCTACATGAATGAAAGTGCAGCTTGTTCACCTTAACTAATGTGAGATGGTTGCTTTTTTTGATCCAGATGTACATATACTATAAGACAGGTATAGACAATAACTAACCTTATTGAGGATGCAAGTAAACCTTCAGCAAACTTGGATCAAAATGACCTCGACCTCTATTCCCAAGAGCAACTGCAGTTTCTCAGCTCACAGAGAGATAGTAGTTTATAGAATCATAGAATTGTTTTGGTTGGAAAAGACCCCAAAGATCATTGAATCCGACCACCAACGTAACACCACCATGGCCATTACATCATGTCTCAAAGTGCCATGTCCACACGCTTCTTGAACATCTTCAGGGACTGTGGCTCCACCACCTACCTGGGCAACTTACTCCAATGCCTGACCACTCTTTCCATAAAGTAATTTTTCTTAATACCCAATCTAAACCTCCCCTGGCACGATTTCAGGCCATTTTATCTTGTCCTATGGCCTGATACTAGGGAGAAGGAGCCAATGAAATTTTTTTGCTAATGTCTGAAGATCAACTCCCTCTATACCTCTGGTTAGTAAAGGGTGCATTATCCTTTTAGCTGGTTTTCATCTAAAACTTTTTGGAGTGAAGTGAAACTCAAGCCATGTCATTAATTGTTTAATGGCTTACGTTGTACTCTTAACCCCAATGTTTTCTGAGTACGAAGTCATCCCATTAACACTACATAGCTTTGTAAACTTTTTTTATTTCTTCTTGTAGTCGCCTCCGTCTAAAAGAAGAAAATTGGAAAAACCCAGAAAACCGATTACATTTATGGTCTTGGCTTCTACAGTCAAAGAGTTATCTAGCAAAGCTGCAGCTATGGGCTGGGATGCTGTAGAAGCTATTGCTGTGGTTAGGGCCTGGGTAGAGAAGATTCTCACTGATCTGAAGGTACAGTATTAAGTATTATATGTTAAAACAACATCCTACTTGAAATTATTACTGTGAGAGGATGGTATGAAGTTCTGCTGTTTTCTGCAATAGGTTCAGCATAAACGTGTTCCCTGTGGGAAGGATGAAGTTAGCCTGTTTGTGACTGCCATTGAAAACTCCTGGATTCATTTGAGGAGAAAGAAACGAGAGAGAGTAAGGCAATTACGAGAACTTCCTCGAGCTTCTGAAGGTACTCTGCAAGCAATGGAAGAGGGAAAAAACCTCCCGAAGAGTGTCAGCAACAATCTGGACTGTGAAAACCCCAAGACTGAAGACTCTGAAAGAGCGTTTATAGCCCCTGATGAGGATGTCCACCCGACCGCAGGGGATGAGCTAACGGAAGACTCTGCTGCCAAAGAAGAACACAATGAGCATGTGAAGGAGGAGGAGATGGAAGCAAATGGGGGAGAAGCGTCACGTGGCAAAGGTTCCAGTAATGCAAAGGAGGAACCTAGCCCTTCAGAGGAAGCTAGCAATCTCACAGTTGACAAAGAACAAAGTCCCAAAGAAACTAGTAGATGTTTTCTCTTTAAGTGTTTAATGAATGTGAAGAAAGAAGGAATTGATGTAGTAGTAGAAATGCACTGGGTTGAAGGACAGAATAGAGACTTGATGAACCAGTTGTGCACATACTTACGGAATCAGATTCTTCGACTGGTTGCTAGTTAATCCTCTTTCCTACTTTGTTAAAGTAAGCCAGTTCTCAAATTTAGTAAACTATTTTTAATAGATTAAAATTTTCAGTTAGCAAAACATGGCATTTTTTCTCCTGGGGGAAAAACAAAGTGTAAAAGGGAGATTAAAGTCCCCTTTAATAGCTTTTTGGAAAGCTACAAGGAGTGCATGAAGTAAGTGTACTTCATTGGACGTGAAGTGATGGAGAAGTAATAGCTTTTGCACTGCGATTGTAAAACTACATGTTGAAACGTGTCATTGCTGTGAGCATTTCAGATACCGATAATGCTTACTCTGGTCTGTTTTCTGGTGCAATAGAGTATATATATTGTTACTAAGTGGAAATATTGACTGAAATATTTTCTTCAATATTTTTTCAATGCTAATGTGGGCAATGATTAGTCTGCTGTGGGAATTGTGTTCTGCAGCAAAGAGTCTTCAACCAAGGATTTAAGTACGCCTCTTCTCTTTAATGCATTTAACCTTTAATCTGGAGAGTAGCAAGACTGATACATCCTCCTCAGTGTCAATTCATTAAAATAATTGCTTTAGAAAAACTTTGTGTTGTTCTTTCCTGGGGCTTGTGTTTTGAGGTGTGGAAGAGCCTGCTATCAGTGTCTGGTTTTGTAAACTTCATTTTAACATTAAAAAAGGGGGTTGAGCTCCTTGGCTTGAAGAGGATTTAACTATGTTGACGGTTCCATTAGCCCATTCCTTATACTAAATTGGAGGTAACTGTCTGAAATGGGAGCAGTATTCTTAGAGGATTTTACTTCCACGTAATCTTGAGAGATTGCTTTAGTGACAGGAATGAGAGCACATGTTCATCTTTGTGGGCCAGAAATTCCTTATTCAGGACGAAGATGTGTGCAGAAAGAAGACAACTGACAAGAAGGTGGCTGCTTCCACACCTGACTCCCTAGTCCTTCTTACTACTAGCTCTTTTCCCAGTGTTTCTGGGCCAGTGACCTGCCACCCTGAGAAGAGAAGCTGAGGGACATGGGCCTCATGCTCTTCAGAGAGGGTACAGATGTGTGTTTGAGATACAAGCTTTGCATGAAGTCAGCCTCCCAAGCTGTGTGACCTATTTCTCTGTGGAGATCTACAGAACATGGAAATAGTTCTTAGACTGGAGTGTGTGCCCCAAAATAACACTCCTGATGGACAGACTGAAGGAAATAATGCATATGTTCATGCTACTGGAACTACTTTGAATGTTTGGCCTTAGTTGTCAAGTTTTCTGGGAAGATTAGTGTGTTTTCTTAAGTTGAATTGAAGACAACTTAGAAAAGCCTTAATTTTCCTCCTCTGTTGTTAACCATTGTGTTTTATGCTTCTTAGCACTTCTCCTGCAGGTGATGGACAAAGACTTGCATTTTTTTGATATTGCATAATTTTCACAATATTGCTTCTGGTATTTGTGTCACTGGGAAGAGATGAAACTAGCCCTGCTCTTCCAGGGTCTGAAGAGGATATTTTGGCTAGGTGAGCCATTAAAAATAGAAGGGTTGTTTGTCCTTTGCACTGTTCCCTGTTTATCATTTCCATTTGCCTCTAAAAGAAGTTCTGCAAAGTAAGCCTGTGTGGTTGTGGCACATCTGTTTTGCTGAAGCAGAAGTCCTTGCCTTGCTTCGTTAATTACCTCTCTTCTGCCACCTCTGCAACATGAACAACGTACCCTCCTGAGCATTGCTTAAACAAAGCCCCAGGTATTTTCAAAGAAACCCAGTAGTTGGTGATTTGGATGACCATTTTAGAAGTTAAAGTGTTGTCTTGGCATTTTATTTAATGACAAAGGTGGGTGTGGTCCTTGGAAAGCTAATCCTGTGTTGGGAAAGAATAGTAATTTTAAATCTGTGAAATTAGTATGAAAAGGTAAATTAGTGTCATCACATGTACAGCAGAGATGTAGCAATTATGGAGAAATTCTAAATTACATGGCCCTGCACTGTGAACAGACATCTTGGGTGCTGTAGGTACCTGCTTTGCTGTGGGATCATCCTCCCCACCTCAAGCCAGCGGAGGCTCTTTCTGGATTGACGGGCTGATGCCAAGTGTGTGAGATTCAACGAGGCCAAGGGCCAGGTCCTGCACTTGGGTCACCACACCCCTATGAATGCTCCAGGTTTGGGGAAGAGTGGCTGGAAAGCTGCTAAGCAGAGAAAGATGGGGTGTTGATTGACAGCCAGCTGAACATGAGCTAGCAAACGCCCAGGTGGCCAAGGCCAACTGCGTCCTGGCTTTTATCAGGAACAGTGTGACCAGCAGGAGCAGAGAAGTGGTCATCCCCGGGTACTCAGCACTGGTGAGTCCACACCTTGTGTACAGGGTTCAGATTTGGGGACTTCAGTACAGAAAAGACATGGAGGTGCTGGAGTGGGGCACCAAGAAGGGCAATAAAGCTGGTGAAGGGGCTGGAGAACAGCAGGTCTTGTTAGGAGCAGATGAGGACATGGGGATTTAATCTGGAGAAGAGGATGCTGAAGGCAGACCTTGCTCTCAACTACTCCCTCAAATGAGGTAATGAAGTGGGAGTTGGTCTCCTCTGTAACAAGTGATAGGTCAAGCAGAAACGGCCTCGAGTTGCACCAGGAGAGGTGTAGGTTGGCTATTCTAAGAAACTTTACTGAAAGTGTTTGCAGACAATGAAACAGGCTCTCCAGGGAGGTCGTTGAATCCTTATCCCTGGTGGTAGATCTGTGGTGGTGAGGGCCATGGTTTAGCACCAGACCTGTGTCACAGTCCAACGGTGGGTAATTTGGCAAGATGTTAACTGCCTTGCGTGCCTTTGTCCTCAGATATCAGAGGGACTGGGTGCGGCTGACCTTAACTCCTGAATGATGCCTAACTGGACATTTAATGTGACTAACTTTACACTCTCAGGAACAGAATTAAGACTCAAATGGAGTCAAGGGTCAAACCGGTTTATCTGACAGGCTGCAGCTATAAATACCGCAGTGGTCAAGTGTGGATGACACGAACAGGGGGGGTGAGCGGGGCCAGGCAGGACGGCAGCTCGTTCTTTGCGGCAGGCAGGGAGGCAGCGGGGTGGTTCTCCACGGGCCCGGTCTTCGGCCTCTGACTTCTCAGCAACCGATTCTTCGCATGCGGTTCCCCCCCCCCCGAAACGGCTTTCCCCTAGCAGCGGCTCCTCTCGGCAGGCAGTGACCCTTCCCCCCCACTCCCCGCCATAGCGGATCCCCAAGCAGCCTTTTCCAAGCAGTCCCTCCCAACCGTTTCTTTCGAAGCAGTTCCTTCAGTTCGCCATACTGTGATGCCGTTTATAGTTTTACATTGTTGCTAAAAATAGCCATCCGCTCTGATTCGACAGCGGAGCGCATGCCTGCTGCAATCTCGGGGGCTCTAAACTGTGTCCCTGCCGCCGGGGCTTCAACCCGCGTCTCTCTCATTATCTCTGCCGCCAGGGCCTCCCCAGGACCCTAAAGTCTCGCCACGGAGCCTCTGAAGCCCCAGAGCCCCTCGGTCAACCAGAGGGGGCAAAGTGTCAAGCTCCCTATATCCCAAACAATTCTCCCAACAATGTCGAGCCATTTCCGGTCCTTCACAAGCTGGCAGAGTTAGAGAATGGTTGGACTTGATGATCTTTTGGCCTTTTCCAACAAAAACCATTCTACGATTCCTCGCTGCCACCGAGGCGGCCGGCAGCGTGCCCACCGCTCGGGAGGCGGCATGGCTCCGTGCCCAGCTGCCCCAGCTCCCGCCGGCAGCCGTGCAGGGGCGGTGCGTGCTCCGCCGTGCCGCGGGGCGGTGCTGGGGTTTGAATGGCGCGGCGGGAAGATGGCGGCGTCGCTCTTAACGGCGTCGCCACAGCCTCGGCTGCGAGGCTCCGCAGTAGCAGTTCGGACGGGCCGGCCGCCTCCCACGGAGCAGGGAGGGCTACCCCGCTCGGCTCCGTCGCGCCTTGTCGGGTTGTGCTGAGCCCCCCTCCCGGCCTCGACTTCTCCCTGCGTGGCAGCGGGAGCCCCGGCACCGGCTCTGCAGGTACCGACGCAGGAAAGCGCGCCCCCCGCCCCCAGCTTCCCTTTCCTCGGTCCTGGAGCGCAGCGCGTCTGGGCGAGAGGGCGCTGGGCTGCCGAGGCCGCGCCGGGGTCAGGGCCGCGGACCTTGGCTGCCGCTGTCCTACTAGGCAACATGGCGTTGAGGTGGTTCAAGCTAATGTAGGGCGGTGGGCCGGGGCGGGCTCCGGGCGGTACAGAAAGGGGTTAAGGACCCTAGGAGCCTCTTCTGGCCCATGTTGCGCTGTCTTTGCCCCGGGTACGACTCGCTGCCCTCGGGCAGAGACGCTGACTCTTCATCCGTTCCTTTCTCCCTTGAGGGCAGTGTCTGCAGCTGAGGTTAAGTGCTTCTGTTAACGGGGGTGGTAGGGTACAAATAGGAAGCCAGGGATCTTCGTGCTCCATTCGCTGTTTAGTTGAGAGGAAGAAAGCGCACAGTCTACGAACGCTTCTGAGATCGGGCTTGTTTCATTTTATGTCATTTGAGAGTGGGCCTTGTTCTTGACTTGGCCTCTAGGTGCTACCATAATACAAGAATCCATACAGTCTGTATGCTTTGGTAAATGGGGTGAGGTTTACCTGTGTTGTTAAATAGATTCAAGAATACAGTAATCTGATAATCTGATCTAGAGGCATCACTTGAAGTGGTTGGTGCCCTGATACCTGCAAATGCAGAGAAGCATAGCAGTGTTTTTTTTCATCTTGCCTATCTGTACAGGATGTTACATAAATGAGCTTGTGTTATATAAACAACTTGTGGCAAGATGTCATATAAGGTGGTCCTGCTACCAGCCAGGACCACTTAAAGTGATGCTGCTAGATGCAATATGTTTTACTAGGTTATTGTGCTTTTGAGTCAGGAGATAAATCAATATGTGTACAACATCAAAGTGTATATAACTTCTAAAGCCAAGATGTTTACATAATGTCTTGCAACTTCATCTCTTTTCCACTTTTTTCTGTAACTCTATAAAATATATACAGCTCTCAGCCTCTTCTCCAGTCATGTCACATCTTCTCCCTGACGTGGTTTATGTTCTGCAAGACACAGTTTTGTCAGGTTCTGCAAAGGGAGCTGAGCAAGGCAATTTACATATTTGAGGGACAGCTCCCCAAAGACCATTCAGTAAGTGGCACTACTGTGTCCAACTTGCCATACATTCCAAAAGGGTTTTCTTTCAGAGAAATCTAATGCTCAATGTTTTTAGCCAATAATGTGTATCTTCCTGAATTTGACTATTTCATAACATTTTTCTATTTGGTAACAAAGAGATTAGTGCTTCTATACGCAGATCTTTAAGAACCCCTAAGGCACGAATTTTCAAACTCGTGTTTAGTGCTAATTTACAAATTTTCTTCAAACAGCAGAAGCACTTTATCTTTTACTCATTCTATCTTTTTACATATAGTTCATTGATTTTAACATTAGAAATCTGAGATTCCATCATGTAATTTTTGTTTCCTTTTTTTTGGCATGTGTTGCTGAATCCTAATTCTGTCATATTAGTCACATTTTAGGACAGACAAACCTAGTCTCCTCTTAAATCCCCTTTGAGAATCCTGTTATGCTTCATGCTGTTATGATGATCCTCAACTTCTTGTGTAGTTAAACTGTACTTTGATTGTACAAAGTGAAACAAAGCTTTCAGAGCCAAGCCGTATCAGCTTTTTATGTGTTTCTGCAAGGGAGAATGATCATGCACCAGTGACAGCTAGGCTGGGATTAACCTCAAGAAGGCAGTTGAAATTTTTAATCTGTTGAGAGTAAAAATACTGGCTGCTTACACATGCTAGTATTTGTGATCTAGCTTGCCCTCATGCTATCAAGAATTTTGTTAATGTACCTATAGAAGGATGGGTACACATGATTATTTATTTTTCATCTCAGTTCAACAATGTCTTTCATAAAATGCTGTCATGGGTGATAAGGGAGGCTTTACTGTGGATCAGAAACTTGATCTTTTTTGTCTCAGATTAAGAAAAGGACAAAAAATTTGAGATTTCTTAATGATCTGTAAAAAGAGAGGAGGAGGGAGGGGAGGAGGCAATATCTGTAGCCAGCACAAAATTATTTAGGGTTGTAAAGATAAGGAATAAGCGGCAAGAAACTTAATTAAGCTAGAGGAACTGGCAGTGTTGATAAATTGAGTAATGCACATTGTATGGAGTAGTTTGAGCTGCTTGTTTGGCTTATGTTGCTTTTTAAATTTATCCATAGAGCAAGAAAAAAAGACTGGGCAGTTCTGTAATCTGTGAGGATTACTGAAGTCTCTGTAGCAGTAGTTTAAAAAGGAAATGGTATGGATGAGGATCAGTTGGGAAATACATTGTAATGCTGTTATATTAATCAGTGCTGAAACTCTGTGTTTGAGTATGTATTTGGTAATAGCTGCATTGTCTCAAAAGCAAATATCAGCGCAAGAGTTTGTTGAAGACATGATTTGAATGTAGAAAATCTTATAGGAGACAAATTGAAAAAATTATATCAGGAGATAAGACAAACTGTGAAACATCCATAGGAAACAGTGGAAAAAAATACAGAGAAAATAGTTTCTTGTTACCTTTTTTCATAATACAGGAGCTTGTAGAGAAGTTTGACCTTTAAGTCAAACCTGACCTCAGATTCAAGGATGATACTCTTAACTTTTTTATTTTCTCTTCCCAAAGGGGAATATCAGCGGGTAAATGTTCCTGAAGACCTAGCAGACAAGTTGCTCCTTGCAAGTTGGAGTCTTCCCAAAGCAGTTCTGGACAAATACCACAGTCTTGGAGTAGTACAGATGTTTGAATGGCAAGCAGAATGCCTAATGCTCGGACAAGTTCTGGAAGGGAAGAACCTGGTTTACTCAGGTATGGAAACACCTGGCAAAAACAGTCCCCCTTAGCATTCCCAGTGCCATTTACAAAAACATACTGGTGCTGAAGGGTTCTGATCTGGCAGATAAAAAGGTTGAGGTCCTTTTTTTCTTTTTTTTTCTTTTTTCTTTTTTTTTTTTTTTGTTGTTTGTTTTTAATGGAGAGACCCCACTAAGATCCGTTCCATTGCTGTACCTCAGACCTAGCTTAATGGACTCCTTTCCAGATGTGAGGAGAGACTTCCCCCCCCTATTTTCTCTTCTATTTTTCCTTTAGAAACTGATAATTAGGAGTCAGTTAATGATTACTTTGTTTTTATTCAAGACTACCTTACCCAGGAATGGAATGATAACAATGTTAGATACAAATACTTTTGAAAATATTATTTACTGTCTACTTTTTTCAATCCCTTTATTGTTTCTTTTCACCTGGTGTACAGTTAGGGGTGGGGGAGGGCAGGGTACAGAAGGAGAAGTAAGGCCAGTGGACTAGAAATCCATGGGAAATGACAACTTGGGTGTCTCCTTTCCATGGGAAGAAGGTCCCAGAACAGCACTGGGAGGATGAAAAACTTAGGAGTGGGTGATTTTTCTTAGGCTTGGATTTCAGTTTTATTTGTTTGATACCAAAAGACTTTGGGCCTGATTACTGGGTAATGGCTATCCCCATGTATATGGCATCTCTCCAGTTTTCTGTGGATGATAGATGACTACAGCAATGCTTGCCAAGCAGGAGGGGTAAATGTATTTATGGGCTAGGTCAGTAAGGACTCTATAGGTTTTGGGGCTCTTTGGTTGGATTTTTTTTCTTTTTGCTTACCACTGAGCTACTGTTGCTTCTGTAGCAGAGATGAGAACACAAGCATGATGGAAGAAACTGAAAGAGAAATGCTTTGCAGTCTTCTTGACCCTTTATGGAGTCAACTGTAAATGTAGTCATAGCTGTGGAAGAGTGGCATCAGTCAAAGAGTCTTGCCCCAAGTTGTCCAGTAACTGCTTTGTATGGTAGTTTTATGATGCTTGTTCCTTAGATTTTTATTATTTTTTTTTTATTTAAAAGATCATTAAACCCACTCCTACTCTTGTTTGTGTTCATTTCCCAGCTCCTACCAGTGCTGGAAAGACTCTTGTTGCAGAATTACTTATTTTGAAGCGAGTTCTGGAGACTCGTAAGAAAGCTCTTCTTATCCTTCCCTTTGTCTCTGTGGCCAAGGAGAAAAAATGTTATCTGCAGGTAAGTAGTATTCAAGGAGATTAAATTTATGGGTTTGTATTTATCGGGCCACTTCTTTTAAACAGTAAGGAGTTTTTGCATGTATTTGAGGAAAGAAAAAAATAAATTTCAGACTTTCTTCACAAAGGATAATTTAGATAATTAAAAAATTTGCTCTCATTCTAAGTTGGAGATAAAAAGAAATTTTTTTTTAAAGTTTCCCTCTTTGGTTAAAATTAAGGAGTTGACTAAAATATTTTGTTTCAACTTTGACTTTTAAAGCATCATTGCGTGCATTTGTTTGCAGATTTTATAATATATGAACTTTAAAGGAATTTTGTAATTAGACATTGTGTCTGAACAATTACAAAGGTGTGCTGGGTTACACCCATCCTGGATGGGGCTGAAAGAACCCAGCCCCCAGGTGGACAAAAGAAACTTAATCTGGGGGCGGGACTTGGCCCCTCCCCGCTCGGAGAAGGGGGGTCCCCTGACTCGAAAGTGGTCTATTCCATTCCCCCTTTCTCTCCAGCAAGTCTATACAAAGGACGGACATCTCGCTGATCACTCTTTCCTGCCTTGTCTGCTCAAAAAGATCACTGCTGCTGCCACTGCCCCCTGCACTTGACCACATGGCTGGGGCCTACTTTCTTCCAACTGAATCCACTGACATCCAGGGCAATACAAGGCCCTCCAGGCTTGGTTTTGTATATTTTCCCATTTACCCTCATCCCTCACCTCTGTGAACCCTCCCTGTTACTGATATATATATATATATACACACACATACACTTTTTTTTTACTTTTTGTAAAAAAAGAAAATTTACTTCTTCTACTTCCAAACAGACTTCAGACTATTTACTTTCCCTCTCCCCTACCCTTTTTTTTTTTTTTTCTTTTTTTCCTCTCTCTCCACCTTGCCGGGAGAAAGGGAGAGGGGTGGGGGAGGAATCTCAATCTGTTATCATTCGAGCTCCTGAACTCCAGTCAGAGCTCAAACCACCACAAAAGGGAAGGTGCCAACATTATCTGAAAGAACAAAAGGGTATTTTAGCTTTTCTTGGAGCGTTCCAACAGGATTTTGTGCCTCTGATTTCACTTTGGCTTTGATAAAATTTTTTTCTGACAGAATGTGGTTATGTCTTGGCCTCTTCACTCCAGCTCTTTAAAAGCAATTACAGTGGGAACAGTGTTTTAAAGCAAAAAAGTTTTTTCTATTTTTTTTCTTGAAAGACTTTGATGTTTCATTTCCATTAGCTAAAATATCAAAATAACAAGGATTGCTAAAAACAAATACAAACCCAGCAGGCATTTTTGTTACAGTTTCAGATATTTAGGGCATTTTAGGTGTTAATAGACTGAGATGGTTCTTAACCTTGTAAATTGGTAGGAAATGCTACAAACTGAGTGCAAAAGCTACTTTGTAGCAACTGATAATGGAGACATGCTTTTTGCTTTAATCTTGTAAAGATGGAGGATTATGGATGCAGTGTTCTGCTACTCCTGGCCTAAGGTTTTGCTATAGCTGCACGTACTTGAAGTCATACAGTATCCTACCCATCTGCTTCCAACAGCTGTACCTTTTGCTAATGCAGAGTGTAATGTGCCAGAGCTTTGGCACTGTAGTAATAAGCCCTGGAAGAAAGAGGCTTATTGTGTCAGGGGAGCTTTAGTTTGGATATTAGGAAAAGTTTCTTTACTGAAAGAGCAGTCAGGCATTGGAACAGGCTGCCCAGGGAGGTGGTGGAGTCACCATCCTTGGAGGTATTCAAAAAACACGTAGACATGGCACTTGGGTAATGGTTTAATGACCATGATTGAACTTTATGATCTTAGAGGTCTTTTCCAATTGAAACAATTCTATGTATGAGTCTATAAGAAGTCATTGTTTCTTCATTTTCAGTGGGACATGTGGCATCTTTGTATTTGAGGTCCCACGTTTGCCCTCTATGTCAGTGACTGGCTGGAATCGGTGGAGCTCCACCTGGGGAAGGATGATAAGCTGCAGGGATCTGCTGGCCAAAATATCAAGGAACAAAGCCATTGAGGGAAGAGGGGCCCAGGACAGTTGGTCAGTGTTCAAGGATCATCTTCTCTGTGTCCAGGAGCAAAGTATACTGACAAAGAGGAAGGCAGGAAAGAATGCTAAGAGATGTGCCTGGATGAGGAAGGAGCTCCTGGGTACACTGTCACACAAAACCAAACTCTACAAAAGGTGGAAGAAAGGACAGCTAGAATGGGGGGCATATAAGGAAGCTGCCTGAGCAGCAAGAGACCTGGTTAGAAAAGCAGTTTAGAATTACATCTAGCCATGGAGATCAAGGGGAGCAGTAAAAATTTCTATAGGTATATTAATGGTAAAAAAGAAGACTAGGGAAGGTGTGGGCTCCCTCAGAAAGGAAACAGGGGAGCTGGTAACAAGTGACATGGAGAAGGCTAAGGTTCTCAAGGACTTCGTTGCCTCAGTCTTCACTGGCAAGGGCTCCAGCCGCTCTTGTGGAGTAACAGAAGATAACGGCAGGAGCTGGAAGAAGGAACTGCCCATTGTGAGTGAAGATCAGGTTCGTGACCATCTGAAGAACCTGAAAGTGTTCAAATCCATGGGACCCAATGCGATACACCCATGGGTGCTGAGGGAACTGGCAGATGAGGTTGCTAAACTGCTCTCTATTATATTCCAAAAGTCCTGTCAGTCCAGGAAGTCCCCACTGACTGGAAAAGGGGAAACATAACTCCCATTTTCAAAATGGGAAAGAAGGATGACCCAGGGAACTACAGGCCAGTCAGTCTCACCTCTGTGCCCAGTAAGATCATGGAGCAGATCCTCCTGGAGGCACTACTGAGACAGAAGAATAATGAAGAGATGATTGGCTATAATCAGCACAGCTTCACTAAGAGCAAATCCTGCCTGACAAACCTGGTGGCCTTCTATGACAAGGTCACAATATTAATAGATGAAGGCTGAGCAAATGATATCATTTACCTGGACCTGAGCAAAGCCTTTGACACTGTCCTGCATGACATCCTGGTGTCTAAGCTAGTGCAGTCTGGGTTTGATGAGTGGACCATTCAGTGGATAAAGAACTGGCTTGATGGCCACACCCAAAGAGTGGCTGTCAATGGCTCCATGTCCCAGTGGAGGGCAGTGACAAGCAGAGTCCCTCAGGGATCAGTCCTGGGACCAGTCTTGTTCAACATCTTTGTTGGTGACATGGACAGTGGCATTGGGTGCACCCTCAGCACTCTGAGCAGACCTTGTTGTGGCCTTCCAGTGTCTTTAGGGTGCCTACAAGAAAGCTGGTGAGGGACTTTTTAGCCTGCCAGGTAGTAATAAGACTAGGGGCAATGGAGCAAAATTAGAAATGGATAGATTCAGATTGGATGTTAGGAAGAAATTCTTCACCATGAGCGTGGTGAGACACCGCAACAGGTTGCCCAGGGAGGTGGTAGAAGCCCCATCCCTGGAGATTTTTAAGGCCAGCCTGGATGTGGCTCTGAGCAACCTGATCTAGTGTGAGGTGTCCCTGCCCATGGCAGGGGGGCTGGAACTAGATGATCCTTGAGGTTCCTTTCCACCCTAACAGATCTGTGATTCTATGATTGGGCTTTTGCCCAGGGTTTCTCAGGAGCAAGGCTTCTTTGTAGGTAACGTTACATAACATACTGCACCATATGATCTGTAATCTTTGAAATAGTAAATGTTTTTATATAAAACAGTGATCTCCATCCCTCTTGCTCCGTTATGTGCATTGTTATCCTGCAATATATATTGTGTAGCATCTGTTTTGGAAATAAAAAGTGTCAGTAGAAGAAAAAGAAAAGGTAGCGATAATTGTCTTTAATCTGATCAGTTGGTGTTACAAATACTGGAAATTGTGGTTGTAGGATGCAGGCTTTTACGTGATTACAACAGGTGCTGGTCAAAATGTACTTGTAACCTTGGCATGACATTCTGTATTCTTGGAAAACAGGCTCTGTTTCAGGAGGTGGATGTGAGAGTTGAAGGTTACATGGGAAGCATGTCTCCTGCTGGACGTTTCTCTGCCCTGGATGTTGCTGTCTGCACCATTGAGAAAGCCAACGGTCTAATCAACAGGCTAATAGAAGAAGACAAAATGGACTCACTGGGTAACATACTAAGGCTTGATTGACCATTGTGGGGTTGAGGATTATTACATACTCTGAGTACATGCAAAATCATGGGATACTTTGTATTTGCTCAGTTCTCTATCTGGCAGATATGTCATATAGGAAATTGAGCTATTTTTCTTCAGAACACCTCTGGTTTGGCTTCAGGAAGGCAGCCAGGACTGTTCTATACTGTACTCAGTGACTGGAATGGGTAGCTGGAAGCTGCAGATTTTAGTGTGTCTGAGATGGATGGCTGCCAAGGATGGTGATTAGATGCAATAAGCAGTGATTCCCATAGCTAGAAAATGTCTTCTAATTAATGAAATTGATTTAAAGGTCTGGGATAGGTTTGAGTTCAAGAATGTACGTATATTCGTTTTGGACAGAGATTGTGGCATCTGTGGTTTATCTTCACTTAGCTCAAGAAAGAGGAGGAATTATGTTTGGTGCTCATCTGGGTACATAAGTGGAATGAATAGAGAGCTTTTGTGGGTAGGCATGGTGACTAGAAGGGCTGTGACGTTAATTACTGTCTTGTAATTTGCTCACAAGTCCTCTGTCCTTGTAACATAGTCTTCTGGGTCACTGTGGCCCTGATGGCCACTAGATAATGATAGTATTCATTTAGTGTTTGAGAGGAGATACTAAATCTGAAGAAGCCTGATGTTTTCAGTGTGCACTTGGAGAGAAATGTGCTTTCCTAGTCCAGTTCGCTCTTCTCTTTGTTTCAATAATATTGTTTCTGCTCAATAAAGCTGTACCTAGTTATATTTTACATGGTAATCCCTCTTGTCTTCACGTAACATAACTGGCTTCTATTTTAAGAATATAAATACTGGAAAACTAATTGAGTATCAAACTTCTCTGAGAACTCCACCTATGAAACTGCTATTCCATGTGCATCTGGTGTTGTAATATTCTGCAGCACTGTATACCACGAGAAGCTTTTGAACACAAGAGAGAATAAGACAAATAAAGCCTTGTAGGCTTTTTCAGAGTGACATTGTGGAATAACACATTCACACCTAGGTCTGTAGGGGCTGGGTCACTGGGAATGCTTTAGGCTGCCAGTTGCCTGGAAGATGAGTAGGTAACTGTGGTTATGCAGTATTTAAAGCTCATTTGAATTGAGGCTTCTGCAGTCTAGCCCAATCCTTGATTGTTTGTATACAGCCCTTTCCTTGCAAGAGAACTGGAGATTATGCAGTTAGTTATTTTCAATATATGACTATTTATTCATTTATGCATATATGTATGTTTTAAATAGGATTAGTTTGATCCTAGGTCACTACACCATACAAGATGCACTGCCAGCATATGGCAGACAGTGGGGTCATGACGTCCGTATTTGTATTGGCTTTGTGTACCTTGGAAGCATAATCAGTATACTAAAATGTACCATTTAATGCTATCTTTCAGAAACTGGAGATATGCCAGAACCCTTTAGCTGGTGCCTCCGTTCCATTCCTGTATTTTGGTGTGCTGTCTAAAATAAGTACACCTGAGAACAGTCATATAACTATAACCAGCCAAGTGATTATGAGATTTGAGTTTGAGTATGTGTGCTCAACACTGACACCTCCTTAAAGGGTGATGTTTTTGTGTCACCATTTGAAAACACCTCTGCTGCAACCCTCTGTTTCCCGTGTGCCCCAATATGACTGTATAACCAAAGTACAACCTTTTTCTTTATATATATATGTATTTTTTTTTTTAAATTAAATTTGAGTTTAAAATCAGTCTTAAAGAAACTGACAAAATTTCTATCAGGAGATAAGTTTTCAAAGTAGCTGCAAAATACAAGTGAGAGTTGCAAACGCCAGTTTGACTGTAGCCTAAAGCAGACTTGTCTGAAACTGCAAGATTCAGACCTGGTCTTCTAATTAATTCTAAATTTAGACCAGTTTGTAACAAGGGTGATTTTTATCTTTTGAGATGAGTTATTGGGAGATAACTGGAACCCTGGCTGGATTCCATCTCAGGCTTGAGCTGTTTCTTTTGTTGATGTCAAGCCCCTGTTGACAGCTCACCTCGTCTTTGGAAATTGTTGAGAGAACCTCAAATCTTCTGCCTGGCAGAGCTCTCTTTGCTGTATTGAAGCATTTAAAAGCAATTTTGTGTTGCAGATTATGAGTAATGTGTGCCAGTTTGGAACATCCAGGTACTCAGGAGCTGATACACCTCTTATTGTTCGGCCTCTTGAGACAGATGCTGGAGAATTTTTTTGGAAAGTGGATTAGAGAAGAATCTGCTGCCTTCTCAACCTGTCAGCTGGGAATGGATTTGTAATGTGCTGTTCTGATAGTTGTTTCTTTTCTTAGTTTAAACTTGAAATTAAAAAATTACTGGGTTAATTGTATAAAAAAAAATAAAATCCTCCCTACTTGTCATTCAGAACAGAATGTGGACTTAAAGCAGCCTTGGTGTTCTACAGCAAACGTGTAAAATAGCTCTCAGGTACTTTTTAGTAGGTTTCAGCAGTGCTGAGGTCACACTGAATTTGCAAACAGAAATGGAGACTGAGGCAGCCTCATTTTCAGCAGCAATGCAGTGTGATGAAATTCTGGTCTCAGTTGTGCTCCTGAGCAGCTTGTTGAGTAGGAAAATAACATTGCATGCTGGGCCCTGTAGCCTTCCTTGTCTGCAATTCCATTTTAGGATGAGAATAGCTTTGTGAAAAATACTGGTTACCTGATTGCTTTTGCTGTATTATCCCAGTGGGTGTGTTTCAGATACTGCCTGAATAGAGAAGATCACAGCGCATGGGTGACGGTCAGGCCTCACTAGCTTTCAGGCTACCAGGACAACACAGTGCACAGGTTTAGTGAGGGTTTGAACATGTGTAAAGAGCTGGGTAGCAGCAGAAGGTATAGAACAAATAGCAGCATTCCCAGTGCTTTGGCCTGTAGCTACCACTAGTGTGCCATGCTTCAGGAATTAAAATATGCTGCTGTTGGCACAGACTGGGCTGATAACTTACATGAATTTTGCTTTGATAGATATCTGATTACTTTGTCCTGTCTCAGCTTCTGAAAGAATTCAGACAAGCTGTTATATGAGGAAGCAGGAAGAAATCTTTTCTGATAGCCAAAAAACTACATATTTGGTGACCAATGAATTACTGTTCTTTTACAAGTGAGAACAGAATAGAGGAAGTACAGGAAGGAGCTGGATGGGTGGGAGTTTGTAACAGAGGCTCATGAAGTAGTGCAGCATTCTTTTCTAACTTAAGTGACTTGAAAGAGAAGGGAGGGAGAAAACAGAGAGAGAAGGAACACATGTAGGAAGGAGAGAAAAAAATGAGAAGGAAAGACTGCATAGAAACATAAGGTCACATTCACCCTTAAGCTCCTGCTATTTTAGCTGTCCCAATAAGATGTTATATATCTGCACCAACAAGGAAAAAAAATTCCATGGCAGCAGAACTAATGAAGCCTGGTGTCCTTCATGCCCTGCTTTTATTCTCTGTAACCTTTCTTCAGCCTCTTCCATGTCCCTGTGACCCTGTCAGCTGGACAGAAAGGGTACATACTGCTGCTAGTTGTACATATATCTGCAGGAGATGTGCTGAATGGCTGAGTTGTAGTGGCTTTGTTTTTTCCTCAGAGGATCTGGTCTCTGATCTGGTCTGTCATTTCCAGCTGCTGATAGTCAGAAATCTTTTTAGACGTTGTTCTTTTCAGTGTTTCTACACATCTTACAAATATGGTGTGAAGGTGCTGAATGGATTAGAAATTAGTTTGCAGGAGGTAGGATAACAACAGACCGTCGTGTAAAGATTTCTTCCTTTTTTTTTTTTTTTTTTTTAAATTAGCCAGAGCTACATAATAGAGCTCATTTTGGTTTGGTTAGTGAGGAACCATATAATAGGAAGCAGGCTATACTGATGTAATTACGTCTGCTCTAGGTGGTTTGGGTTTGTTTAGTTTTTTTTTTTTTTTCTCCCTAACATTGCTGTGTTAATAAGGAGTGATGTTTTTAACTAAGGCACTGATGCCAAAACAGTGGCTTAACTCATTTGGGTCCTGGAATGTTCCTGTCCAGATCCCGTGAAGCCCTGAAAGTTCTTATTTGCAGAGAGGTTACAGCATAGATGCTGCAATACTGTTTTGTGTGGTGGCCACACTTAACTACTCAAGCTGTTTACGTTTGTGATGGTGGTTTTTGGTTTTGTTTTGTTTTTTTTTAAAGCTGATGGTGTATGTAAAGTGGTGGAGGGTGTAAAATGTCATGACACTGGTCATGATTTGTCTTTATCAGAAGAATCGGTGACAAAAGGAAGCCAGAGTTGTGTTGGTAAGCACAACTCTATTTGTGAATATAAGTTTCAGTTCATCACGTGGAATGTAAAAGGGTTTGAGGCTATCTGTTCTGCTTGCTTCCGTGAGATTTAACCTGAGTGCTTCTCTTTATCAGGAGTGGTGGTTGTGGATGAGTTACACATGCTGGGAGACTCTCATCGAGGATATCTGCTGGAACTCCTTCTGACCAAAGTTAGATATGTCACAGAGAAGGTTGCAAAACGGTGTGTAGTCCAGGATGTTTGTCCTTTAATTGTGAATTACTGATGGCTCCAAATATTTTGTTCTCTGGGTGACTGGAAATTTGGGTTAGCTCCAGAGTTTTTGTAAGAGTAATGACCTAGACTCTGATTATTAAGGCCTCATTATATCATCTCTCACAGCCCTACCATTGTAATCAAAACCTCTTTATCTGATGGTTTTCAATTTGTGTGCTACCATGGGATTCACTCTGTCAAGAAAAGGAGTAAATGAAAGCTTTGACCTTACATTTTTAGCCTATTTAAATTTGTTTAAAAGTGTAAACTACTTTTACAGATTTTGCTAGTGGACTTGTCCTGTTTAATTTTTCAATGTTGCATGGAATGGAGTATTTATCCTACTGAAGTGTTCAGGGATTGCAGAGGACTGGTCATGCTGTTAACTTGTCAGTGGTCAATTGATCAGAAGATTTAGGAGGATATTCCAGTAGTTTGCAACTTAGATGGTGAAGTTGTGCTAGCAAATGCTTAAAGATCCCACGTAAGAGAGAGTCTGCCTCTCCACATCTTTCTCATCAGTGCCTAGCCTTTTTAACTCTAGCTTCTAGTCTTGTTTCCTCTGTCTTGGCTTTGTTAGTATAACCAGGATCTTTTAAGAAGGTTCAGACTGTTTCTGAGCTTACACTGATTTGTCAGACATTTTTATTTTTTTAAAGTCTCAATTTGTCACTCAGTGCAATTCCAATGAATAGTTCTAAAATGTAGACTTAGGAGCAAAAAAAAAAAAAAAAAAAGAAAAATCACCTACTGTGTGGATGTAAAAACGTGAATTAAGATATGCATTTGCGTATCTAAATTAGTGGTTTGTGTTTTCATGTCTGTTAAGAGTCCATTGCTTCATGCTGCCTTTAGTGGAAGCTGCTGTTCAGCACTTTGAGAACTGAAGCTGCCTTCTTTGCTGAACCTAAGGGCTTTGGTTCCCAGAAGGACCTTAGCTTGGTATTATTTGTTCTGAAATTGAAACAAATAGAAGTGTTTTAATTAAGGCATTTAAGCTTAGAAAGACTGCAGTTGGGACCGGGCCATTGCTTTGTTCCATGTTTTTGTTAATGGCAAGGAAACAGTTCATTTATTTGTTTTCAGTTTCTCCACATATGCAGTTAGTTTTTCTAACTGGAAGAAGCATAAATTTTAGGTTCAAAGTGATAAAAAGCTGAATTGCCCTGTTATCAATGCATAACTTGACATTGTGTTTGCTAAGAATAGAATATGGCTTGTTTCTTTTTCAAGAAGCTGAAACAAAAATTGCAAACTTTAGACTGCAGAGGGAAGTAGATTAAGTTGTTTTTTCTGAGTCCTGTTTTCCAGTACATTAGCTTGTGGTGTCACTAACTTTCATTTTCTTTCAACCACCCCCAGACAGGCGAAGATGACCAGTCCTGGGTTTAGTGGGATACAGATAGTAGGCATGAGTGCTACCCTCCCTAACTTGGGGCTCCTAGCCTCATGGTTAGATGCAGAGCTCTACTGTACAGATTTTCGCCCTGTGCCTCTCAAGGAGTGGGTGAAAATTGGCAGCAACATTTATGACTCCTCCATGAATTTAGTGCGTGAATTCCAGCCCAAGCTTCAGCTGAAGGTAATAAAACTTTGAGCAGTGGCTCTGAGATAACACCTTTTGTACAGCTAAAGTCAAGAAGACTGCTACTGGTCTGGCTTTAATTTTCTTTGAATTGATGACATTCTGACATCATTGTGTACTTCGTAAGTTACATGCTCAAACTGTTGTTGAAACTGCTAAATGATTTAAATTTGTCAATGATCAGAAGGCAGATGTCCGTCCTGATTCTTCTGAATCTGTTTTGAGTATTTAGTACTGTTGTGAACTTAAAAAGAATATAAAAAGGGGTAATGCTCTATAATGATTTGAAAGAACCAAATGAGTAGAAATGTGAAATTTGCACTTCCTACTTGTAGCTTCCTTTTCTGTGGAGTCTTTGAAGGGTGAATCCTTTTCCCACTCCTGTCAACTCCTCTGTGTAGTACTAGAGTAGTTGTTGGGCAGTATGGGCTGAATGCCAGCAATGCTTTAGACTATTTTGCACCCAAGTTCTCTTTGTGCACGAATGTTCTGTTGTCACTAGCATGGTG
Organism: Indicator indicator; assembly: GCF_027791375.1. Classification (NCBI taxonomy): domain Eukaryota; kingdom Metazoa; phylum Chordata; class Aves; order Piciformes; family Indicatoridae; genus Indicator; species Indicator indicator. Next base: position 92,800,913 of record NC_072010.1, on the reverse strand, counting down.
GCACAGCAAAGAAAAAGGTTCCTAGAAACAAAAGGAAATGTTTGTTTCAAGAATATCTGGAAGTTTGCTTTTTTGTGGCTATATTGGGAAATGAAGTCTATCACTGGATTTTCAGACTTCTGTGCCTCAAACTGGCCCAGGAAAGGAACTTAATGACCATGCCACTTGTGCTGGATTTGGCTGAATCCTCGCTGAGCTTTTGATGTGTATATGCAGTTCCTGCCATTGCTCCCCTGTTTTCATTTGCATTTTAGTACTTTTTATTTCTTACTGTATACTTTTTTCTCTTCCTCCTTTGGGCTGCTTGCTGGAAGAGAATCTGGCTTAGCCAAGCAAAACAGATCAGTTGCAGGAACTCTTAGGATTTCAAAACCAAAAAAGACAAGTTGTAAACAGTTGGATTTTGCATGTGCATCTCTGTAAGTAAACACAAAAGCCTTCCCCTGTGCTCTGAACACTCGCAGTGTTTGGTGGGCAGTGCTAGCTGGATGCATCTTGTTAGGGATGACTGTATCTCATGCTTTTAGGTCAGACATCTGATAAGTCTTACTCAGTTACTGTAGAGGGGTATTTTCCCTCAGGGCTCTTCTCACTTCTTCCCCATTGCTGTTAGCTGTGACATGGAAGCTGCAGTAATGTATTGTGTTTTTTGGGGTTTTTTGGTGGGTTTTTGTGTGTGCACTGTGTGGCCTTCATTAAGAAACAGATTTATGAGAGCAAGACTTTAAAACCTAAGGTTTTTTCATAGATAGGTCTAGAGCTGTCTTCAACAATGTGGTCATACTAGCTCTTGGACTTCCTAAAGCTGGACAGAAACTAATGTGACAGTGCTTTGTCTTCTTTAGTCTTCTTTCTGACTTGAATAGAAGATTCCTACAGCAACACAGCAAAATGACAGCATTTAGAAACCCCATTCAGTATGAGAGTGCATTGAAAGTATTTTGTCTCAATTCAGGGAGATGAAGACCATGTTGTGAGCCTCTGTTATGAGACTGTTTGTGATGGCCATTCAGTCCTGCTTTTCTGTCCGTCCAAGAACTGGTGTGAGAAGCTGGCAGACATCATTGCCAGGGAATTCTACAGTTTGCAACAGGCTGAGAGTAAGAGGAAAGTAGTTAATAGAAGACTGTAGTCTGCACAGTGCCTTTAATTAAAAATTAATAGAAACTATAAAAATATTTTCTCTCTCAAGGTTCTGCGAAAAACTCAGCCTGTGCCCAAACTGTTGTGGCTAGAGAAGGGATTGAAGAGGTTCTGGATCAGCTGAAACGTTCTATCTCAGGCCTGGACTCTGTGCTCCAACGTACTTTGCCATGGGGGGTGGCATTTCATCATGCAGGTATTCCTGAGTATCTTGGTCTTGAATTCTGTAATGGTCAGGACATATGGGTTCATTTTACTGTAGTTACCAGCAATTTATCAGTTGCTTTTGCAGCCTTCTGTAGCTTCTAACTATATTAAAATTAGAGTATCTCACAGTTAGAAATAAGCTTGAAATTATTTTGTTCTTTAATTCTTTAGTTTTTATTCAACTGGTTTTTATTTTACTGAATATTGTTAATCCACTAATTGTTGTGATAAATCTTTGCTTTATTGTGTTGGATAACAGCAACTTTCTAAATACAACTTAATTTTTGTGTGTGAAATGCCTGAAAAATTAGCTGATTTGTAGCTCAAGCATTTTCAAATTTTCCCTAAAGCTGCTGGAGTATTTCAGGGCAGTTTTCCTCAGCTTAGTACTGAAAGAGATGAGTAAATAGGAGATGTATAAAGATGACTAAAATAATAAAAGGAGCAAGTGCCATGTGCTAGATCTTTTATTTCATATGTAAGACCTTTCCGATCATTGAATTCAACCATAACCCAAACATGACTAGTAAAAGACATCCTGAAGCACCACATCTACATGCTTCTTGAACACCTCCTGGGATGGTGACTCCACCACCTCCCTGGGCAGCCTGTTCCAACGCCTCAGCACTCTTTCAGTAAAGAACTTTTTCCTAGTATCCAATCTAAACCTCCCCTGACACAACTTAAGCCCATTTTCTCTAGTTCTGTCATCAGTTGCTTGGGAAAAGAGACCAGCACTGGCCTCACTACAGCCTCCTTTCAGATAGTTGTAGAGAGCAATAAGGTTTTCCCTTAGCCTTCTCCAGACTAAACAAACCCAGCTCCCTTAGCTGTTCCTCCTATGACATGCCCTCCAAACCCCTCATCAACCTTCTTGCTCTTCTCTGGACGTGCTCCAGGACCTCAGTGTCTTTCTTATACTGTGATGCCCAGAACTGAACACAGTACTCATGCTGTGGCCTCACCATGGCTGAGTACAGGGGCACCATCACTTCCCTGTTCCTGCTGGACAGACTGTTTTTGATACAGACTGGGATGCTATTGGCCTGTATGTTCTATTCCGTACTTAAGGAGGTAATAGTGTGTCACTTGTTCATCCACTGAGAGAAAAGACTGACTCTGGAACAGAGAACGGTAGCTGTGGCATTGAATAAGCTATGACAACTTCATGAAGTTCAACAGGGACAAGTGTAGACTTCTCTGCCTGGGAAGGAATAACCCTCTGCACCGGTACAGATTAGAGGCTGACATGCTGGAAAGCGGCTCTGAGGAGAAGGACCGGGGAGTGTTGGTGATTAACAAGTTCACTGTAAGCCAGCAATGTGCCCTCATGGCCAAGAAGGCCATAGTATTCTGGGGTGCCTTAAGGGAGGTTCTCCTTCCTGTCTACTCTGCCCTGGTGAAGCCATGCCTGCAGTATTGTTTCCAGTTCTGGGCTCAACAGTTCAAGAGACAGGGAACTACTGGAGAAAGTCCAATGGAGGACTATGAAGATGGTGATGGAACTGGAGCATTGCTGTTACAAGGAGAGGCTGAGAGACCTGGAGCTCTTTAGCCTGGAGAAGAGAAGACTGAGTTGGAGGTCATGAGGGTGGGGTTGGGCTCTTTTCAGTGGTTCCCAGTGACAGGACAAGGGACAGCATGTACGAACTAGAGTACAGGAGGTTTCACTTGAATTCATGGAGAACCTTCTTTCCTGTGAAGGTGCCGGAGCACTGGACCAGGCTGCCCAGAGAGGTTGTAGAGTCTCCTTCTCTGGAGACTTTCAAAACCTACATGGACATGTTCCTGTGCAACCTGCTCTGGAAGAACCTCTGTTAGCAGGGGAATTAGACTGGATGATCTCCAGAGGTCCCTTCCAACCCCTACTAGTCTGTGATTCTCTGATATGTAGGGGGAATAATTTCAGATGCTTATAGGGTGTGGATTTTTTTCTCAAGTAAAATTGACCCAGAGCCCCCAAGGAGATGTAGCAAGGTGAGTATTAGACCTGTATCCTAGAATGGAAATAAAGAATAATTTCACAGTCAGGACAGCAAATTACTAAATCCTAGGTTATACTATTACTGTCAGTTGAATCATAGAATCATAAAATCTTAATGGTGAAATTCTGCTTCACTGATGGTTGAAAAGAAGTTAACCAATGTAAGTGTTGCAAGTCTCATTCCTAATACTGAGTGGCAAGTGGTCATTAAGTTTGTTTATTCTACCCCTTGCTTGACATGCAGGACAGAGATGTGATGCTGAGGGATGGGGTTTAGCACCAGACTTGGTAGAGTTAGATACTGATTGGACTTGACGACTTTAAAGGTTTTTTTCAACCAAAACAATTCTGTGGTTCTATGAATATTGTTAGCTCTTAAATGCACTCTCACCATTACTAGGTTGGCTGAAAGTCATGTCTCCTCAGGTCTCACTTTTGAAGAACGGGACATCATTGAAGGAGCCTTCCGCCAGGGCTTGATTAAGGTTCTAGCAGCCACCTCCACGCTCTCATCTGGAGTGAATTTGCCTGCACGCCGAGTAATTATACGTACGCCCATGTTTGGTGGCAAACTGCTGGACGTTCTCACTTACAAGCAGATGGCTGGAAGGGCTGGCAGGAAAGGAGTAGACACAGAGGGTAATCAGAGGCTTTATTAACATTCTCTGAGAACGGTGTTAACCCAATTAAATCCAGGGCAGTGCTTCACAATTAGTGACTAATCATGATGAATTCCTTTGGTATTCAGTATGATTAAGTTAATCAAGATGAATTTGTTTGGTATTAATGGAGCAGAAATTGTAATTCCCATGTGATTCTTTTCACTGCATAGGACTTACTTTGGTGTTTACATATCAGTTGCTTCAGGAAGGGATGATTTCCTCCTTTGAATTCTTTTTGGCTTCTAAAGCTGGGTTGTTCATTTGCATTAATTTTGTGATTCTGTCAGTTTACTAAAGCAGTTATAGTTTCAGTGAGAAAATTTACAGTAAACTATCACTGGACAGACCTAAAATGTAAGAAATGCATTTAAAGTCTATAACCATAATTTGATGAACTTCTGTGTCTGGAGTTTTGATTTGTATTTATTAAATTCCACTGAACATAACTTTCATGGATCTAGAAAGTAGTAATGTGACAGAGAGACAGGGAAATAGGAGCAGTAGTTCATAGAGAATATGGTGTCTTCATGCATGCAGCATAACTGTTTGGTATCCAACAAAATAACCCTGCCCATTGTTTTAATTTGCATTGGAAATTTATCTTCGTGGATGATGTTTGGAAAAATGGTATATAATACCATTATTAAGTATTAAACACAGTAGAAAATAAGAAATTCAGCAGAAGCGGGAAGTGGGATTTGGCATACTGATTGTCTGATTGGTGCTTGCTGGAACTCCATGTAAGCAGACTGTTCTTACATTTAACTTTCTATTTTTGCCAGAGTAGCATAGCAACAGAGCATTTTGTGACCCATATCTCTGAGCTATCCCTATGTGTTAAAGAAAAGGGCAGCTGCATGCTGTATTTTGAAATTTTCCAGACTTTGTCATTTGATTGTAGCTGGCAACTGTAAAATCACATTATTCCTTGAATTTTGTTTTTTAAAAGATTTTCCTTCAAGTTACAGTAATTGGTACCCTTTTATTGACAGTTCTGATGTGGCTGTGTTTTGCACAGTAAGCAGTTGATTTTATGCTGATGAGCTTCATGAATGTACCATTTTTTTTCCACGCCACAGAGTCTCTTGGGTGAGAACATAAGCTACAATACCAGCTGCTACCTTTTTACAGAGTAGGGGAGACTGGAGGGCAGCAACTTCAGCTGGAAAAAATGCCTTATGTGGATATGAAATTCAGCTGACAAATGATAAGTGCTGTTGGGTTGATTACCTTCTCCCTTCCCAACATTCTAGTGTTGGATTGCCTCAAGTTTTGGTATTTTGAATGTTGTGGGGTTTTGATTTTTTTTTTTTTCCCTAATTTGATGGAAAGTAAAATCCAACATTTTAGTAAATGAAATTGGATTATTTTTGCATTCATCACAACTGTTGTGTTTCCACAGTGAAATAGGTAAAGGTGAACAAAACCTAGAAATATAATATGGCCCTTTTTGCTTTTGATGGAATTTTATGCCCAGATAGCCAGAGTCATCTGATGTTTGTCTTGTCTGATGCTAACCTAGACTACACAGACTTCTGCTGTCATCTAAAATGTTCAGTAAGGTTTCTTAGAACAATTTTGGTTTTTTTGGTTTTGTTTGTTTGTTTTGGTCTTTTTTCCTGTTTACTAGGGTGCAGTTATTGGCTTTAATTTCTCAGTGACATCGTGGGAAACGATTTCCATCAAGTCTTGAATGACTGTGAGATAATGTAGAGCCAAGTGATTACCCAGTGAGATTTATCACTTCGAAGAGTCAAAGTTTTCAGGGGGAATTAGAGGTCATATCAGAATCAAATACGAGATGAGTGAACGTTCTTTGTTGCTAAAATCAAAGTAAGCTTTGCTTTCATAAAACAGTGCTTGCAGGCAGTTTATCTTTTTTTTTTACTCTCAGCTCTGGCAAAAATACATGTTGAAAGTTTCACCGTGCAGAATAAAAAGATACCAGGGATGCATCCTCTGAGCATGCCTTTCATCCTGTAACTTCTTTATATAATCGTATTTAAGCTTCATTTGATTACTCACCTACACTGCAGTTGTGGTTCTTATTCTGTTCATTAATTAATAATTTAAGTGTAGTTATGTTTTCATTATTTCTAGATTTACTAATTATCATAACATTCCTAGAATCTTATCAAGATATCTACTACCAACTAGCTAAGTCTCCTGGGGACCAAGCTGCTTTGTAATGGCTTTGTTGAAAAATATTTCTTTTATATGACCGTTGCATTTTCCATTGGTTGCCTGTACTATTACTGTATTGTTAAATGAATTGGCCTATTATTCTTAGTCTTGTTTCATGGCTTTGGGACCTTTTTCTTGTCTCCCACAGAATTTCTGTAGTTAGGGATTAACTTAATGTCTGATAGAGGGTTTTAAGGTATATTTACAGATACTTCCAGTGAAAACCATTCAGGATACATAAGATTTTGTGTGTGTAATGTGTTTATGCATATAGGAAAGTTCAGAGAATACATAGTTACTTAAATAACTTTAAATTTTATTTACTTTGGTATCTGTGTTAATTGATTTTGGAAGTGGAAGCTGGTTGACAACACAAACTGTCAAAGTGCTGTGCAGCTTTTATGTTTTCTTTTTGCTTTTGAGATTCTATTCAGTTTTGAAGAAACAGAAGAAAAATGGTTGTCACTGTACATTACTGTTCCAGAATATTCCAGAACAAGAAGTTAGAGTGGTTCAACAGCAAAGCAGATGCACAGAGAGGCTATGGAAGATCCTTAGCTGATTTGGCAAGACCCTAACTAGCCTAATGTAACTTTGAAGTTTCCTCTGCTTTAAGTTCTTACATGTTATGCATCTGTTGAGTTCTTACATTGCAATGAGTATATACTGCTCAAGGTTGCAAAGGTTTTTTTCCCTTTTGTTTTCTTACTTCAGCTTTTTAAAAAATACTACAGTTTTCCATTCCAATAATGTGTCCTTGATGAACTGTACGTAGCTCTTACAGTGCTAAGGTGTAATACTAAGGTCATAATTGTTTGTTTGTTCGTTTGTTTTTCCTGTAGGTGAGAGCATTTTAGTTTGCAAGCCTTCAGAAAGATCAAAAGGGACTGCTCTACTTCAGGGATCTCTCAAGCCTGTTTGCAGTTGCTTGCTTAGAAGAGAAGGGGAAGGTGTTGCTTCTAGCATGAAAAGAGCAATACTTGAGGTACAGGACACGTGGAAAGGAATTAGAATTGTGGTTGCACTCTTGTAATTGTAGGATGGCACTTTTTGTGTCACCACCAGAGGTTTCAGTGCATTTCTTTTTCTTCTATTTCCTCTCTTGTCAACCCAAGCATCTTCAGAAGAAAATAGGGTTCTCAAACACTGTAATAGGGTCCCCAGGGGGTGGTTGATTCACCGTCCCTAGAAGTGTTTTAAAAGACAGAGATGTGGTGCTGAGGGACATGGTTTAGCACCAGACTTGGCAGTTAGATAATGATTGGACTCAATAATCTTAAAGGTCTTTTCCAACCAAAACAATTCTATGCTTCTATGAAAATTATTTGAGTTTGCCAGCTTGCTTCAGTGTTCAGCATTTGTTTGGTGTGTTTCAGTCTCTGCTTGCTGCAGATCAGGATGTGAGTGCAGTCAAAGAAGGGATACTAAGCTTTGCTTTTGCATTTAGATATACTCAAACTGCAGGCAAAAATTAGTGTAATTAAACTTTGACAGTCTTAACTGGGAGATGCTTGTAAATTACTGATCCCAGAGGCTTTGTAGGTAGAATTGGCTCATGACATTTGTACAGCCTCATAGGGTCCATTATTTCCCCCCTCAACTTCCTGCACAGAATACTCTTTTGCACAGAAATTACAGAAATTTTGTAAATAACGTTTTTGGTGAACAAACAGATCTAGTCCTTCTAGCCTGCCCTCCTCTGTCTAGATTAATGGATTCTTAGAACTGTTTCATCTGAAAAAGACCTCTAAGATCTTTGAGTCCAACCATCCACCTAAGAACACCGTGGCCATTAAACCATGTCCTGATGTGCCCTGTCCACACATTTTGTGAACATCTCCAGGGATGGTGAGTCCACCACTTCCCTGGGCACCCTGTTCCAACGTCTGACTACTCTTTCAGTAAAGAATTTTTCTTAATATCCAATCTAAACAGCTTGAAACCATTTCCTTTAGTCCTGTCACTTGACACCAAGACGAGGCTGGCCACCTCCTCTCTCCAGCCTCCCTTCAGGTAGTTGTAGAGAGCGATGAGGTCTCCCCTCAGCTTCCTATTCTCTGTACTGAACAACCCCAGCTGCCTCAGATGCTCCTTGTAGGCAATGTGCTCCAGGCCCGTCACCAGCCTTGTTGCCCTTCTCTGGACACATTCCAGAACTTAATATAGTACTCGAAATACTGCTTTACCAGTGCTGAGTACAGGGGGGCTCTCACATCCCTGTTCCTGCTGGCCACCATGTTTCTAATACAAGCCAGGATGCCATTGGCTTTCTTGGCCACCTGGGCACACTGCTGACTCATATTTAATCGACTGTCAACCAACATCCTTAGGTCCCCCTCTGATTCGCAGCTTTCCAACTACACATCCCCAAGTCTGTAGCTTACCATGGGGTAGTTGTGACCCAGATGGAGGACCTGGCACTTGGCCTTGTTAAACTTCATACAGTTAGCCTTGACTCATCGATCTAACCTGTCCAGGTCCCACTGCAAAGCCTCCCTACCCTCTGGTAGATTGACACATCCACACAGCTTGGTGTCATCTGCAGATTTACTGAGGGTGCATTCAATCCCCTCATCCAGATCATTGATAAATATATAAAAGAGAACAGGCCCCAGTACTGAACCTTGGGGGACATCACTAGTAACTGGGCGCCAGCTGGTCTTAACTTCATTCACCACCACTCTTTGGGCCTGGCCATCCAGCCAGTTTTTAATCCAATGCAGGGGGTTCCTTTCTGGTGGCGTTACTTTATAATATTAAAAAAATGCATCAGAACCACAAAAGAAAATTTCTTATCTAAACACCTTACTATCTTGAGGAAGAGACATGCATGGAAATGACTCACAAGAAAAAAGCAATTATGTGAAAAACAAAACAAAATTCAAGGGCAGAAAAAAATCACTCAATCGAGGAAATAGTGATGGGGTGTATAGCATTCACATTTTATAAGAGAAAACTTTAGTATGCTGAGGAGCCTTGGGACAACTTCTTCCTGGTTTGCTTTTTGTCTTCAGAAATTTGCAGTGTGTTCTAACAATTTAAAAGTGTTTCACGGTGTTGACTGAACAAAATGCCGAGGGATGGTGTCAAATACAAATTTCTACAATGCATAACTCTACTATCAAAATAAGACTTTATAATTCGTTCTGTCCCATGGCTTAGTCCTCTTACTTCTACCTAAACTGTCTAAATTCTTGCCAAGAAAAGTCCTTAAGGTTTGGCAGTTGTTTTGCCTCATGTTCCCCTCTTGTACTGATTCTTTAAAACTTTAGATAATTGATGGGTCGGGATCTTTCATTCTCTGATACGATGTTTTATCCTACTGCTTCTCAGCCAATATGAACAAATCGTTTTCTTCAACAGATCATTGTGGGAGGAGTGGCCAACACTCCAGATGATGTGCACACCTATGCTTCTTGCACTCTTCTTGCATCCAGCTTAAAAGAAGACAAAAGGGTTCATGAGAAAGCACAAGATAAGGCACAGACTGGACCTATTGAAGCTTGTGTGGCATGGTTGCTGGAAAATGAATTCATTCAGGTTCTGGACTCTGGCAATGATGTGGAAGGTAACATTGGTGTTCTTCCCTGTGACTGCAATTGGTGGTTTTGAATGAGTAAATCTCCATCTGGATAGATGTTCAGTGTAACTTTATAATGAAAACTTGAATGCATTTTTATTTTGAAGTATTGTGTGTATCAAGTTTTTTTTTTTTTTTTTTTTTTTTTTTAGCTTTCTAGAGGGTGTCTTGATACCTTCTTTGACATTTTTTGCATGCATGTATTCTTGGAAGGCCTCTCTGCACATCGCCTCTAAGGCTGATGTTTCCTAGTCTACAAATTCCAAGATACGTTTAACCCAGAGATTTTTATTGCAGGATTTGTGCATGTTAACTGTAGACTGTGTGTTTTGTTTTTCTGAAGAAAAACCAGTATATTCTAAGAGAGTGCAATTTTCTTCTAGAACTGTTTGGTTTACGTGGTAGCACTTCTTCCAGATTTTTGGCTATTTTCTTAAAATTACTAAGAGACTGTTACAGTAATAATAAGAATCTTCATTACACATTGATTTGTATCTCTTTTTTAGCAAAGATGATAGGCAATATTTGGTATTCCTAAGAAAGAAATACATTAAATGCTAACTCCCAGGCAGGGTGGCAGATGAGATCCCAGTGTTTTGGTTCTACCTGTTAGTTTGAGTAATTAGAGGGATCTGTGCTTGTGATCTGGCCTCTATAAAGGGCTAATTTAGATTTAGTGGAGTCTAAACTTTTTATCGTTTCCATTTTCTGGTCTTCAAAACTGAGAAATATGCAAATTTCTTCTTGTAAAAGCAGTTGGGAAAATGTAGTAGAATGGATAAAATATATTGCAACCTGAAAATGAGGTATAAAGTTGCACTGAAATGTTTCTTTGTGTGAGGTTTTGATGTTGTTGGTTTTCTTTTTCTTCAACAGCAAAGGTTTATCATCCAACTCATCTTGGCTCAGCTACTCTTTCCTCTTCTCTTTCGCCAACTGAAGCCATGGAAATTTTTGCTGACCTGCAGCGAGCTATGAAAAGCTTTGTTCTGGAGAATGATCTTCATATTGTCTATTTGGTAGGTTCCTCCTTCTACATTTTGTATTTTGTCCTGCCAAAACTAAAGAATGGAGAGAAAACACAAAGCAGAGTTCTTGAGAGCTCCATGACTGTAGGGGGTTTTTGTGTTTTGCTTAGCTCATCCTTCATGAAGAAGTTTCTAAGTTGAATTATTCTCCATAACTACTCTGTTTCTCCTCTTCTCTGTACTGACTGAATGATAACAGAATTGGTTTTCTTTCTAAAAGTGTGAGAATGCTCTGGATGGCTTTTTGTGTTAGTGTTAATAGAAGCTGAGATTTCTTGTGTGCTAGGTAAATGAATGATTCAATGAGTTCTACCAAAATCTCTGTTCCCTCTTGCTTTATCAGAGGCTTTGGCAATGAATAGCATGGTTACTAGTGATTTGAGGTTGATAGGTATCTCTCAGTTTACTTAAAAAAGATAATGCAATTTAGTTTTGTTAGCAGAGAATAAAGATGCAACTTAAAAATCTTCTTGTGGCCTGGATTTAGGGAGCAATCTGACAGAGATTCCAAATAGTTTAGTCATTAGAGTACCCATATGAGTCAAGTCTCATCAGTACAAATAGTAAAAAACTAGGTTAGACGAGCTTTTACTTCCTTCAGGGGTATGTGGTTATGACTCAGTGCCTCTAAGCAGTGTGTAGGATGCTCTAACCACATTCCCTAGGCTGTATTTCTGTTTACTCAGAGCTCTGTTGTGGTGTTCCTCTGAAATAATTTTTTGCATTATCTTACTCTCTTTAGGTCACCCCGGTGTATGAAGAGTGGACCACAATTGATTGGTACCAGTTTTTCTGCTTATGGGAGAAGATGCCTGCCTCAATGAAACGTGTGGCCGAGTTGGTGGGGATTGAAGAAGGCTTTCTGGCACGCTCTGTAAAGGGTGAAATCAAAGCTAAAACAGAGAAACAACACAGACAAATGGCCATCCACAAAAGGTAGCTAGAAATGGTTGTGAATGTACGAAGACTAGAGGCTACAACATATGGAGTGGACAGACTCTGTGTCTGTTTTTGGGAACTGGCTGTCTCTCTGAGTGAGCTGATAGCTCAGGGAACCCAGACCTGGTCTGCTCTGGACTGAGAACAAGATGTTTGTGCCAGTGTTTTCTTGGAAGCCATCTTCTCTGTTTCTTTTGTGTGCTATGCTATACTATGTTAATTCTGTCCTATTCTATCAGTGCGTTTTGCCACGTAGACTAATGTGCCCTGGACGATGATTTTATTTCCTTATGTAATTCTACAGGTTTTTTACCAGTCTTGCCCTTCTGGATTTAATCAGTGAGGTTCCCTTGAAAGATATGACCAAGAAATACGGCTGTAGTCGTGGCCAGCTTCAATCCTTGCAGCAATCTGCTGCCACCTATGCGGGTGAGTTGCCTGGGCAGAATGTTCCAGGAGTCTTGGACTCGTCTGTTTTCTTTCCTTCCAGATATGGGAAGTGTGGTACTAATAGCAATCAGTCTTGTAAAACCATGTCCAGCTCTACAGCCTAATCCATGGTTGCCCCTGTTTTGAGATGGAACCACAGAGTGTGCTGTGGGAAGAGGGTTAGCTGAGTGGAATCCAGCTATGCCATAGCACACTGAGGTCTGTGGAAATCATCTGTGTACTCTGCAGGAATATAATTTGTTCAGTGGTAAGGATGGAAACAAAGGCAGGTCCATTTTGAAGCTTTACTATATCAGGAAAGAGTACCTGTCAGCACGGGTAGAGTTTGGAGTCTCTAAGACTTAGCATGGCTTTCTCCTAGTTGCAAAGTTAAGTGGCTGGAAATAAGATTTTAGTGTTCAAAATAAAGCAAGTAGTTTCTGGATCATTTTTCACCAGATAACAAGAGGTCAGATAGCTGTCACCTTTAACTTAACTTCCTGAAGAAGGGTGTGTAGGAGTAGAAGCAGCAGCTTACCATGTGACTGAGATATTTTTGTTTTCTGTTGACTAAATCCTTCATTACTCCACAAGTGTTTCTTCAATTTTTCAGACAGTTTTAGCTCAACTTGCGAAACCCTATGTGTGGGTTGCAGCATGAGTCAAAGCCCAAAAATGAAGAGGTCATGCCAACTGATGCAGAGTGGTTTAAATTAATTCTGGTGGTATAAATAACCTTTTATTGTAGCAGTTTCATAATTCTCTATTCCCAGTGTTAGTAATTTTAATGAAAGTCGTTTGGGAAGTAAAATAAGCTGTTGGCATGACATATAGTTAAGAGAGATGATAGAAGTTGTATCCTATAATCACTGTAAAAATAGTGAGGCATGCTGTGACTTTGTTGTTTTCGTACTCTGTAGATGCGATCTGTGAGTAAGAAACTGTCTTTTGCCTGCCTTTTTTCCTCCTCTCCTGGGGTCTGCAGTTGTAACCTTTATCATGGGCTTTGCTACTTCCTCTGATGCTCTTAGTAACTGAATTTCTGCAGGCCAAGTTCTGCTTACTGCAGCTTTCCTCAAAGATATGTGGCTTCTCTTAGTGCCTCAGTTCCTGCTTATTTTGCATACCTTTCTTCAGTGTGTTTACTTCATAGGGCTCCTGTTAGAGGATTTGCACATGCTTCACGCTGAAGATTAGCATCTGTGGAAAAAATAGTGTAACTCAGAATTTCTGCTTCACTGATAAACTAGGTAATTCTAGATTGAGTTCTGCAAGATCAGCTCCTGGTCACACTTATAATAAACATGAGTTAGTTTCTGTAAGTAATGGAAAGGTGAAAAATGTAAAGTGAAGGCTGATGCAGACGAGGGTGGGGAAAAAATAGATCCAGCTTAGCAGAACTGGAGTTGGAGTTAATACATTAATGTAACTTCTGTGTTCCAGGAATGGTGACTATTTTCTGTAATCGACTGGGCTGGCACAACATGGAACTGTTGCTCTCTCAGTTCCAGAGCCGCCTCACTTTTGGGGTTCAGAGAGAGCTTTGTGACCTGGTACGAGTGTCTCTGCTGAATGCCCAGCGTGCTAGGATGCTTTACAGCGCTGGATTTGTCACCGTGGCCGATCTTGCCAAAGCCAGTCCTGATGATGTGGCAACTGCTCTGAAGAATTCAGTACCATTCAAAAGGTGAGAAATCATTAAATCCAGAAGTCAAGTAAAGGAGTTTTAGTAAGCTGAAGGATTCCAGGGTGAAACCTCCAATAAGATCAAATCGGGTAGACGTGCTAGGAGACCTGCATGGCTGAGCAAGTTGCTGCTGAAGGAAATCTCAGGGAAGAAAGAAATTTGTAATTCATGGAAGAAGAGAATTGTCACTTGGGAGAACTATAGAGAAGCTGTCAGAGCATGTAGGAAGGCAACAAGGAAGGCCAAAGCCCTATTAGAACTGAAACTGGCAAAGGCAGTAAAAGAGAACAAGAAGGGCTTCTTCAAGTATATCAGTAGGAAAAGGAAGAATAAGGAAGGTGTGGGCCCACTACTGAACGAGGAGGCAGCCCTGATAACTGAGGATGCAGAGAAGGCAGAGTTGCTGAATGCCTTCTGTGCTTCAGTCTTTACACCCATGACTGAACTCCCGTATGAATTCCAGTCCCTGGATGAAGAGAGGAAGCCTGGAGGAGGGAGTGCTCCCCACTGATCAGTGAAGACTGGGTTAAGGATCAGTTGCACCAATTGAATATTCACAAGTCCATGGGACCTGAGGAGATGCACCCAAGAGTGCTGAGAGTACTGGCTGATGTTACTGCACTGTCACTCTCCATCATTTTTGCCAAATCCTGGCAGACAGGCGAGGTGCCTGAGGACTGGAGGAGAGCCAATGTCACTCCAGTCTTCAAAAAGGGCAAGAAAGAGGTTCCCGGGAACTATTGACCAGTCAGCCTCACCTCCATCCCTGGAAAAATGATGGAGCAGCTCCTTCTGGAGGGCATCTCAAGGCACTTGGAAGAGAAGAAGGTTTTCAGGAGTAGTCAGCATGGATTTACCAAGGGGAAATCCCACTTGACGAGTCTGATAGCATTTAATGATGCTATAACTGAATGGGTAGATTCAGGGAGACCAGTGGATGTAGTCTACCTGGACCTTAGCAAGGCCTTTGACACCATCCCCCATGACATCCTAGTGAGTAAGCTCAGGAAACGTGAGATGGAAGAGCAGACAGTGAGGTAGATCAGGAACTTGTTACAAGATACAGTTCAAAGAGTGGTGGTTAATGGTGCCAGGTCCAGCTGGAGAGCTGGAACTAGTGGGGTCCCCCAGGGGTCAGTGCTGGGTCCAGTGCTGTTCAGCATCTTCATCAATGACATTGGTGAGGGAACAGAGTGTCTACTCAGCAAGTTTGCTGATGACACCAGTGTGGGAAGCTTGGCTAATACAGCTGAATGCTGTGCAGCCATCCAGTGTGACTTGGACAGACTGGAGAGTTGGGCAAAGAGGAGCCCAGTGAGGTTCAAC
Source organism: Indicator indicator (assembly GCF_027791375.1). Classification (NCBI taxonomy): domain Eukaryota; kingdom Metazoa; phylum Chordata; class Aves; order Piciformes; family Indicatoridae; genus Indicator; species Indicator indicator. The sequence goes on along the minus strand of NC_072010.1, from coordinate 92,785,744 downwards.
AAGGACAAGTGCAGAGTCCTGCATCTGGGGAGGAATAATAAACTGCACCAGCACAGGTTGGGAGGTGATCTGCTAGAGAGCAGCCCTGTGGAGAGGGACCTGGGAGTCCTGGTGGATAACAAATTATGCATGGGACAGCAATGTGGCCTCATGGCCAAGAAGGCCAATGGGGGATCCTGGGGTGTATTAAGAAGAGTGTGTCCAGCAAATCAAGGGAGGTTCTCCTCCCCCTCTACTCTGCCCTGGTGAGACCTCATCTCGAGTACTGCATTCAGTTTTGGGCTCCCCAGTTTAGGAGAGACAGGGATCTGCTGGAGAGGGTCCAGCGGAGGGCTACAGGGATGATTAGGGGACTGGAGCATGTACGTTATGAGGAGAGGCTGAGGGACCTGGGGCTTTTTAGTCTGGAAAAGAGAAGACTTAGAGGGGATTTAATAAATGTTTATAAATATCTGAGGGGTGGGTGTCAGGAGGGAGTGTCAGGCTCTTCTCACTTGCTCCCTGCAATAGGACAAGAAGCAGTGGGTATAAGCTGCACCACAGGAGGTTCCACCTCAACACAAGGGGGAAGTTCTTTACTGTAAGGGTCAGAGAGCACTGGAACAGGCTGCCCAGAGAGGTTGTGGAGTCTCCTTCTCTGGAGACTTTCAAGGCCCATCTGGATGCATTCCTCTGTGTCCTGAGCTAGATTGTATGGTCCTGCTCTGGTATGGGGGTTGGACTCGATGAGCTCTTTGGGTCCCTTCCAACCCCTGACATCCTGTGATCTGGAAACCTTTTGGACTTGGTGCCAAACGTTAGTTAGAAATAACTCGTATGTCTCTGTGACTGGTCACAGTCATTCTGTGATTATTTTGAAATTAATTAGAAGCATGTTTTGTTTGCAACATAAATCTGTTTAATGCACCGTTTAGTCCTGGGTAAATTGAAGATGCTTTCTGGAGATTCTTTGCTGCTTTTAAAAGGCAGCCTCATGTATGATCAGATGATTTGATGATATATTATCATTTGAGGTTCTCTTGTGATTTTCATGTGAGTGCAATGACAAGCTTCCTTGAACAAGTACCTGTTGGATTGTGGCATGACACCTGTCTGGTTCATGCTCCTAAAGTTTCCCTTCTTTGGAAAACAGTGCATGGAAGAGGATTGATTCAGACCTGGCTCTTGCCCTAGCAGGGAGTTTGGACTCATCTGAAGTACTCCCAAAGCCGAGTTACATGTGATGATAGGAGCAACCCCCCTCACTGAGCCAGCTGATCTCACAAGAGAGGCGGGTGAGGTGTGGGCAGAGCTGTAGCGGGCTATTTAAATGCTCCAGGAGTGCAGGGACCAAAGATCCCTGTGCACTGAGCAAGGCTGAGGTGAGGAGTGTGGTGAGTCATCTGAGCATGCCACAGCAGTTTGTGCAGAAGGTTGCATGGGCAGGATCAGCCGTGGTTGCTACCCAGGTGAAAACTGATGGAGCCAGGCTCTGGTCTCCCTGAAACAGAAATGGGGGCACCTGTCTGATAGTACTCAGGATCAGAGAGCCCCTGTATCCTGACATTGTCAGACCAGAGGCGGTAGCCTGGATGAGGGGGAACAAATGGAAGCAGCAGATGACCTCCTTCCTTGCCCATCTTGCCCCTACCAGATGCCACTGAAAACCAGGTATGAGGCTTTGGTTGGGAAAGACCGGCCAAATGCAGGCATGGAGGATAGGCACCCTACACCAGAGGTAGGTCCACACTCAGAAAAGCCCACCACCCCTATCACAACATGATCCACAAGACAAAAAAGAAGGGTTATAGTCATAGGTGACTCCCTCCTGAGGGGAACAGAGGGTCCAATATGTCAGGCAGATCCTTTCCATAGGAAAGTGTTCTGTCTTCTAGAGCCCAGGTTAGGGATGTCACTAGGAAGTTTCCTAGCCTGATGTGGTCCTCAGACTATTACCCGTTACTAAGCTTCTGTGTAGGTGGAGAGAAAGTAATGACTATGAGCCCAACAGCAATTAAAGAGACTTTGGGACCTTGGGATAAGTAGTGAAAGATTCTGGGGCACAGGTCATTTTTCCTTCTGTTCTTCCAATCACAGGCATGCCATAAGAATGAACAATTGAATCTGGTCCATTAATACATGGCTCTGTGGCTAGTGTCACTGTCACAGATTTGGGTTCTTCAGCTATGGTATGGCCTACATAGCACCATGGTTGTTATCAAACAGGAGACACCTTTCTTGAAGTGGGAAGAGAGTCTGTTGTGAAGGGTGCCTATGCCCAGAATTATTCCCCAGATATTGCCAAAACTTGTCCCAAAATGTTTGGGTCACATTCCCCCTTCTCCATCCTTTCTGGAGTCGGTGCTCAGCCCAGAGCTGAGAAACAAAGGCCAGGTATCAACCCAACCTGCCTTGTTTGGGGTAAACAAGATTATGAGCCCACCTTATGGGATGCATATGCTATGCCCATGCTCCTTGCAAGTTTGGGCATAATTCTAGCCACATGCTTTGGTCATAGGCTGAATATCTAATCAAGGTTGACCATTGGCCCAATTCAAGGCTCAAGTAATGTGTAAGTATTCACCAATGGTAAACAAGTCACTCTTTGCCTGAGCCCTTTGCTCTCTGGTACTAAGCTCCTTGCTATTGCTTCGGCTATTAAGCTCTGTCTACGTGCACTCATACTACCGGCCTCTGCAGTCCAGGGAGAAGCCAGCAACCTGGGAGGAGCCACCGTGCCTCAGTTTACTCAGAAGCCTGCAAAGACTCCTTTGCAAGCTGCTTCGCAGCTACAGCCAGCCTTGCATCACATCTCCCAGTCCTGCCAGTAAGAAAAGAGTGCCATCGTGCCTTAAAGGGATTGAGACCCCAGTGGTAAGATTTGCCATTACGGGGAGGGAACTAGCCTGAACCTCAGCAGTTCCAAGCATCTGCTACAGGCATAAGCCACAGACCTGTGAGCCAAAGCAGCCTTTGTGTGCCTGCTGGCAAGGGACCGTGCTCAGTTGCGGGAGAGAGGAGTTGCTTTGCCGCTCCACAGCCCTGTAAGTGCCAGGGTAATTCAGAGCACTTTCTCTGCCCATAATTCAGAGCTGGGATCACCTGTGGGCGTCCGTACAGTTTCACAAAGGACCATCCTGTGGCCTTAGAAACGGGAAAGTCGTCGCTGTGAAGAATTGGCTGCTCACTCATTTTGAGCTGAGCCAGGGGAAAAGCTGTGCCGCCTCCCCCACGCTCACTAGCAGCTCCAGGAGGGAACCGTACCCCGAGGGAGCCACCTGAGCCTGTCCAGGGAAACCTGCCTGATCGGCAGAAGTCTATGCCTCACACCCCCCCTGCAGCCACAGGAGGAGAAAGCTGCCCCCACCGCCATGTCCAGAGTAACTGCCTCAGGAGCCAGCACTCAGGAGCCTGCAAGCCCCTGAGCTTTGTCAGTGATCGGCCACAAGCAGCAGCTTCTATATGTGCAAAGAAGGGCAACATTACACCTGCTTTTAAAAAGGGTGGAGGACCTTGGGAACTACCAACCTGTCAATCTCACCTCTGTGCCTGGTGTGCTGCTCATGGAGCAGATTCTCCTAGAAGCTCTGAAAAGGAACACAGAGGCCAGGGAAGTGATCAAAGACAGCCAACATGGCTTCACTGAGGGCAAATCCTGCTTGACCAACCTAGTGGCCTTCTATGATTGAGTGGCTATGTCAGTGGACAAGGGGCAACCTGTGTATGTCATCTATCTGCATTTTTGTAAGGCCTTTGACATGGTCCTTCACAACATACTACTTGCCAAATTGAAGAGATATGGATTTGATGGGTGGACAGTTCAGTGGATAAGGAGTTGGCTGGATGATTGCATCCAGAGGGTCAATGTGTCAAGTCCAGATGGAGATTGGTGAAAAGTGGTGTTCTTCAGGGGTCTGTACTGGGACCAGTGCTGTTTAATGTTTTTGTCAGTAATATAGACAGTGGGATTGAGTGCACCCTCAGCAAGTTTGCAGATGACATCAAGCTGAATGGTGCTGTCATTTTGCTGGAAGGATGGGATGTCATCCAGAAGGACCTGGACAAGCTGGACAAATTTGCCCAGGTGAACCTCATAAGGTACAGCAAGACCGAGTGCAGGGTTCTGCAGCTGGGTTGGAACAATCTTCATTATCAATACAGGCTGGGGGATGAAGTGATAGAAAGCAGCCCTGCAGAAAAGGACTTGGGACTTCTAGTGAATGAGAAGCTGGACATGAGTCAACAATATGCTCTTGCAGCCCAGAAGGCAAATCATATCATGGGCTACACCAAAAGAAGCATGGCCAGCAGATTAAGAGAGGTGATTCCCCCACTTTGCTCTGGTAAGACCTCATCTGGAGTACTGCATCCAGTCCTGGAGCCCTCAATGCAGGAAGTACATGGACCTGATGGAGCGGGCCCAGAGGAGGGCCACAAAGATGATCGGGGGCTGGAACACCTCTCCTGTGAGGACAGGCTGAGGGACCTAAGGTTGTTCAGCCTGAAGAAAAGAAGGCTTCACGGAGACCTTATAGTTGAGGCCCCATCCCTGGATCTGTTCAAGGTCAGGCTTGACAAGGCTCTGAGCAACCTGATCTAGTGGAGAACGTCTCTGCTTACTGCAGTGGGGTTGGACTAGATGACCTTTGGAGGTTCATTTTAACCCAACCTCTTTTATGATTCTTCATGTTTGAACACAGAAATCTGGGAATGCTTCTTGGGTATGCAGCCAGTAATATCTTTCATAGAATGACTATGGTTGGAAAAGACCTCTAAGATGATCAAGTCCAACCATTATTTAAATCTAGCAGGGCCAATACTACACCATATCTTTGAGCACCATATCTAGATGGCTTTTATATACATCTAGGGATGGGGATTCAACCACTTCCTGGGCAGCCTGTTCCAGGGTTTGATAGCCATTTTGGTATAGAATTTTTTCCTAATGTCCAACCTAAACCTTCCCTGGTGTAACTTGATGTCATTTCCTTTTGTCCTATCAGTTGTGAGAAGAGACCAGTACCCACCTGTCTACAGCCTCCTTTCAGGTAGTTGTAGAGAGTAAGAAGGTCTCCCCATAGCTTCTATTTATCCAGACTAAACTACCCCAGCTCCCTCAGCTGCTCCCCATAAGACTTATTCTCCAGATGCTTCATTGGCTTCGTTGCCCTTTTCTGGACCTGCCTCAGCACCTCAGTGTCTCTATTATATTGCAGTGCCCCAAACTGAATCCAGTACTGAAGGTGTGGCCTCATCAGTGCTGAGCGTAGGGGAACAATTGTCTCCCTAGTCCTGCTTGCATCAATTCACATATAGAAAACTGAAATAATTAATTCCTATTAAATGTGTTATAATTTGGATATAGTGCTTCTGTGAAGCTAGGAACCTGTGAAGCTAAGTGAAATAGAACCAGAGCAGAATAGTGGCAGCTTCTTGTGGTGTTTGTTATTTTCTGCAGGAGTGTTTACATCTGTCTGTTAACTTTCCAATAGTGCTCGGAGAGCTGTGGATGAAGATGAAGAATCAGTAGAAGAGCGTCGGACTGTGCGCAGCATCTGGATGGCTGGAATGAAAGGCTTAACTGAAAGAGAAGCAGCTTCCCTCATTGTGGAGGAAGCCAGGGGACTTCTCCAGGAGGATTTGGCACTGATGGGAGTGCAATGGAACCCAGAGTCTTTTCTTGAGACTGATACATCCTCTATGATCAGCAGTGAGTCAGAACTTGAGGAGAGACTACATAGATCAAGTGGAGAGCTGTCTTCTGAGTCTTCAAGGGTGTTCAGTAGAAAATGGTGTAGAGTGCAATATCATAATGGCCTTGGTTTTCAGACTGGAAACTTATTGAATATTAAAAAGGGATATAAAAGGAGACTAAGCAGTAGTACAGAAAACTCCAGACTTGAGAGTGAAGTCCTAGGCAGAAGACAGATTGAAGCAGAAGGCGGCAATGATGATATTGTGTATACCGCTAGGAAGCGGCCAAACATGTGCAAAGATAATGAAAATGCAGAAGGAATTTCTCTGGGCAAAACCAAGACAGATTCCACAAGATCAGTTCCATCGCTCCCTGCTGAACAAGTTAAAACACCGACACTGAGATCAAAGTCTCCAGCTTCTAGATTGGTAAAAAGTACGGGCATGCATTTAAAACGGACAAGGAACAAAAATACTGCTTTGAAACTACAGAAATCACTTCTTGAAGACTCAAATATGCTTGGCATAGACATACGAAAGCTGCCTGGTTTCCACCCCACCAACCCCACTGACAATTTTTTTCCAGACCAAAATAATAAGGAATTTATGGACACAAGATCTGTAACTCATGAAGTCTCAAATTCTGTACCGATGAGGGAAATCAATCCTGGGAGGAAAGATAAAATGGAAGGGTTTTGTACAGAGCCTACCACCAGTTGTGATGAAGGTATGCCTAAGGGGAGAGTATGTTTTCAGGCACCTGTTAGAAGACCGAATACTCCACACCTCAATGTGGAAACACATAGTATTGTAGGAAGTCTAGTAACACCTAGTAGTGCTGGGACACAGAGAAATGAATATACTGATGATAAGCAGAATAAAATTAATAAAATTCAAGCAGATGTGAGCTGTGCTGAGGTGATGGTTGGTAAGCAGCAGATGGCTTTGGGCACAGATCATTGTAATGTAGTTTCTAGTTGCTCTGGAAGTAGATGTGTCCATCATGGCAGCAGGATACAGAAGCCTGTATGTTTTTGTCCTGGGGAAGATAAATCCTGCTCTGTTCAGATTCAGAATAGTTACAAAAATGGTAGTGAAAAGCCTAGTGGAATATTGTTACAAGCTGGAGTGCTGCAGAAAGTCAACAGTCATCCTAAGGATTTTGTGAAAGACTCTCTAATAAAATCCAGAGGTGTTTGTTATGCAGATGGTGTTCAGAATGGTCCATCCTCTGCTCTGTTTTCTGACTCTAGAGACTTTGAAGACAGCTTCCAGTTGGATACTCAAACTGAGATGATAATAAAACAGGAGGGAGCAGCTGGAATCACAGGACAGCAGGGAAAACAAGGTTCAGAACTGGCAGCAATACCACTGCAGGCAGTCTCTGAGAAACTAAGCACTTTGCGAACTGACAATGCTGTTGCTGAAGGACTGGCTCCAACAGTTAGGAAACTGGGCTTATCCAGTCCTGTCACAACAAATAATGTTACAAAAGACACAGCTCAGCACTACAGTAATAAAGTTTTGGATTCTGGAGGCCTTAATTTACAGCCTGTAGCAAATGAAATAGAATCTGCACTTTGCCTTAAAGAAAGCGACTTCTCAGTGACTGACTCCCAGCTACACAGTTTTCTACAAGATTACCAGACCCAAAATTCAATGAAAGGAGAGAGTGTGTCTAAAGACTTTAAAAAAGCAACCCCACTTTCTGGTAGGGAACATACTGTACAAGTAGAATGCCACCCTGTACCTGAAACAAGCCTGAATATGAGTGATAGCTTGCTGTTTGATGATAGCTTCAGTAATGTCAGTGACCTTTCAGCTGTTCACATCATGGAAGCTGACAGAAAGGACCCTGTGGAGAAGCAAGAAGGTTTTCTTCCTCCAGATGGTCTTTTGCAGAGCCTAAGGTCTGTTCAGAATGAAATTGACTTCCATGGCAATCAGAAAGAGCATGAGGATCCTGCTCAGTGTAATAATGTGTCTCTAGCATTTTCTGATCTAATAGCTGAAGTTTTAGATCATGCAAACTCTCCGTCTTTTTTGGAACACCTTTCTTCTACATGTTGTGGTCAGTCAGGATTAAGAAAGCCCCCAGTGATTTGTAACAATGACTCCAGATCAAAGGATTTATTAGGAGATCAAGGTGAGAGGCTCCAGAGAAGCCAGCAAGCTTTAAACAAGAAAACCAATCCAGTGGTGTGGACTGACCACTCTTTTGAACTGAGCCCAGCGTTGCAAGATGTGTTAGACAAGTGGCCTAGTCCCTCAGGCATTGAAGCAGTTTCAGCAAGCTGCTGTTTGAAAGGACAGTTAGTTGCTCCTATTGCTAATCAAGAGCCAGATCTAGTTTTTGAATCTGACCATTGTCAGCCAGAGCCTAATGGGCTTATTCCTCCAACACCACCTGAAGAGCTTTTTCTAAAGAGTTCTGTTTCTCTGTCTGTGAAACCTTCAAGGAAGAGACAAGTTGCCTGCATGAGCAAAGGGCAGCTGATTCAGCCACAGCAGAGGAGAGGGGGCAATGCAGAGCAGCCTGTAAAAACACTCCAGCTCAATCTTGGTAGTGTAAACCCAATTGAGACTGATGAGATAAAAGATGATTCCACTATAGACCAAGGCTTTTCACTGCAGCTGTCTCAAGACGTGTTTCCACTCGTTCCCTTAAGTGCCGAAAGTTTCACTATTATTGATGTAGCCAGCGACAAATCACTGTTCCAGACTTTCATTGCTGAATGGAAGGAGAAAACCAGATTCTCCATCTCGGTGGCATGTGAAAGAACAAAATGCCTTTTGTCTCCCAAATCAACAATTGGTGGCAAATTCAAAAAAGGTCAGTTCTGTGTTCCAGCACGTTGGTTTTGTGAGCAGCAGGGTGACATCTTTAGCTTAAAGTAGAAGTAGGGAAGGAAAGGGTTTGCAAAAAACAAGGAAAATGACTGATATTAACTGAGTATTGTCAGTCTCAATAAAGCAAAGGAGCTGAGTGCTAGTAGAGGATAGAGGATTGGTGTCAACCATTTCACTGCTAGGTCTTTAGTGTTAAGAGCTTCAATTTATGTGAGGGTAGCTAAATATTCTTAAAACTTTGTTGTGTATCTCATTTGAAATGGATCCTTGTGCAATGTCATTATCATGTGTATCTTTCCATGTCAGACACAAGTTTTAGTATAATTTAAAATCAATAATACATTTAAAAATAAACTGTACAGATCGTTCCATGTCTCAGCTGAGCAGTGTTAGTTGCAGGACTGTCTCTGAACCAAGGTTAAATGTTTTTGAGTCTGCAAGAAGTAAACTTGGTTCAATATACGCCTGTGTGAAATTCAGCTCAGTCTCCAATTTGTTCAAATGTTACTTCAATGTTTTCCACAGAATTATTCAGATGCTGTAGTTTGCTACTGCAGCTGTATACTCTTCTGTTAAAATGAGGTTAAGCAGAGTTAGATTCTTTACTATCTACTGTCAGTTTCAACATATATTTTTTTACTGACAAATGTGAAATATTTTTCAGAGTGGAAGAAGGGAATACATTTCTGTCTCAGTTCTTGAAGAGATTCCTAAGTATCTCTACAGTTTTGTAGATTTTGTGGCTCATAGAATTATAGAATAATTAAGGTTGGAAAAGACCTTTGTGATCATCAAGGGCAACTGTTAACACCACCATGGCCAATAAACTATGTCCCAAAGTGACATGTCTATACATTTTTTAACATCTCCAGGGATGATGACTTCACCACTTCCCTGGGCAGCCTCTTCCAATGCTTGCCTGCCCTTTCAGTAAAGAATTTTTTCCTAACATCCATTCTAAACCTCCCCTGCTGCGACTTGAGGCTGTTTCCTCTCATCCTATCACTTTTTACAGGGAGAAGAGAACAACACCCACCACCAGGTGATGGTTGTAGTAGTTGTAGAGAGTGAGAAGGTCTCATCCCCAGCCTCATTTTCACCAGACTAAACAACCCCATTTCCCTCAGCTGCCTTTCATAAGGTTCTTGCTGTTAAGAGAAAGTTTTGCTATTCCAAACATGGATTTTTTTTTTTTTGGGTTATGCTGTTTTGTTTGTTTGTTTTCTCAAAAGATACACATATTTTTCTCCCTAAAGATAAAAATCACGGTGTATGTTAACTTGTAAGAAAATCAGGCTCAGATGTATGTATTTTTCCAATATCCAAGCTATTCTGTATTTATGAATGCCATTTCATAACTGTAACTAAAAAATTATTCCTTTAGTAAGTTCTCCTCAGTGGATGCAAGATAAAGACGATGGATTTCGTGTCCAAGGCTGTGAAGACATCTTAGTAGTTGGACTAGCAGTATGCTGGGGTGGAAAAGATGCCTACTACATCTCTTTGCAGCAGAGACAAGACCAGACTGGTAAGTGAGCATACAGGCTCTGCTGTGTTAATGACGCTGCATTTCAGGAAACTATCTGCAGCATATGGGTTTTTCTGAAGAGTTTTGAGTGTCTTAAACCCTGCTCATCTTGGTTATTGAGTGACTTAACCCTTTTATTCAGCAGTCTTAAGTGCTGAAGACCTTTGGATATATTGCTGTGGCTACTTCTATGCTACTATACAATAAGACCAGGTAATTCACTCAAGTGCTGGACTGCTGGGCATGCTTATGGCTAAAATGTTATGGGTGCCATGCTATCTTTTGCATACTTGCTTTTCTCTTTCCACCTTTTCCAGTTTTTGCTTTCTAGAACAAATGTGACCAATGGGGTTATGTGCTGAGCATAACCCCGTATGTGCGCTCATGGCTAGGGTTTGATTCCTGGCTCTCCTTTGTATAGTAGTACAGGCATAGCATGTTCCTTTGGGGCATCATGGCTGGTTTGATAAAATACGTAGTATCTGTATGGATTAGTTGTTGTTTGTTTAGACTCCAACTGCAGGTGTTTATGCTTTAGGTGACTGTGTTCAAGACTTTTGCCATTCTTACCACACAGCGGGTAAAAAGAGGATTTTTTTGCTTCTATTTCCTGTCTTAGAAATCAGTATGAGTTTGGCACCACCACCTTTGGACAAGAACCTATCTGTAACAGAGAGACTGTATCACCTGCAGCTGTACCTTCAGAAGAAGCCCAAGCAGGAGCGCTCTCTTGTCATGTATAACTTCATTCAGCACTACAAGACTCTGGTGATGGCTTGTGGCATCTCTTTGGAAGGAAGTTTTGAGGACCCAAAGGTTTACAGGCTTAATACATTTAGCTTGGGTAAAACTTCTAGTTTAAACACACCAATGGGAAGACAGGAGTATTTGGTACTTTCCTTCTGGTACTTGGATTTGAATGTGCACTGCTGTCAGGGGGTTTAGTGAAATTTTCTTCCAGTGGCAAAGTATTTAGAGGAGAATGCTTTTGCTATGTGTGTTCGTAGTGCCCACCAGAAAAACAGAGCAGGTTCAGTTGTAGGTTAACACATTAATCTTTTATGCCTGATTGCTTGGGTGGGAAGAATGAGGTTGAATCTCTCCCCTGCCCAAGTGGACAGTGCTGAACTCTTTATTTTGTTGCTGTAAGAAGCTTGGGACTAAAATGACAGAAGTGCTTTTGTGGTCAGATGGTTGATTCTGAGAGAAGAAAACTTTGTAAGCAAACGATTTACCTGCTGTATGTAGACCACCTTGCTTCCAGTTATTTTCTTAAAACAAAACAAAGTCTACATATAATTTCAACAGGCTCAGGGTAGCATTTGTAACTCAGATGAAACACTAGAAAGAGGTAAAAGCCCTTTCTTGTTAGGGAAAGCTGTAGGTGCATAGAAATTTTTGGTGTTGACTTTTAAAGCTTGCATCACACATGGGCTGAACATCATTCATGGCAGTATTTGAGTCTGCCGGTCGGGTAGTCAAGGTATTCAACACAGGGATAAATTTAGGTTTTCATAGTTTCAGAGAAAATTAAAGAGCAGTAAAAGTGGCACTCTACCATGGACTGTTCCCTGTATTAAATGGAGCCATATTCATATTTATTTCAGTGATGCAGTGAGTATATACACAGTCTACTTGTGGTTTTTATCTTCTGCTTGTATGGCAGAGACAATGTAGAAACCTGCGTTTTATCCAATTTTGACACAAGAAACTGAAATACAACTATAAGCGAAATCACTTTGAAGACAGTTGGAGGTATGAGGCTTACAGAGAATAAAATTTGCCTTGCAGAATTCTTGGTGCTAGTGCTCATGTGCAAAAAACAGGAGAGCTCAGCTTGACCGGTATTATAGATCAATAGCAAGTTTTGATTCTTACAAAGTGAATTTTCAGATTAAAGATATTTTGATCCTGATTTTCACATTTAATCCTCTTGGTGTTAGGTTTCAATAAATAAAAAAACCTTAGGACAAAACTTTGAGATGTGTTTATTTGAGAAAGGGTAAGGTTTTCAAATATACAGAATTAACTTTGTGTGAGAATTAAGCTTTTCAGTGACTTAGGCTTTCTTGTAGGTTCTATCTGAAATCATGTAACTTTCCCATAAATTATTCCAGTCTGCCTGCTAAATCAAATAAAACAATCTGCGCATTTAACCCTCAATTAAATATTTACACTGTATTATGACTGATGTGGAAGAAAGGTCTCATTGAAGGCTTCCTGTTTCCAGGTGGCATGTTGGCTGCTTGATTCCGGCTCTAAGGAACGTACACTTCACAACATGGTGACTAACTTTCTCCCCAGTGAGCTACCTCTGCTGGAAGGGGTAGGCACTGGCCAAGGTGTGCAGAGCTTGGGGCTCAGTGCCAGTGAAGATCATACTGGGCGTTACAGAGCAGCGGTAGAGTCTGTGCTTGTCTTCAATGTCATGAACCAACTCCATTCTGAGTTACAGAAAGAAAATCTGACAGGTAAAGAGGGCTCCTCTGCTTGAGGGCAAAGATGAAAGGTAAGGGTAGCTGGGTTACCACAGGCTGAAGGATCAGTGGAGAAGAGAGGAAATTTAGAAGTTCTTATCTAAGTATATTCTGTGGCAACATGTTCATTTGTTAAAAGAAAAGACAGAGCTTCTCGTGGAAGTACATTTGTTTTGTAAAAAGTAATTTTCAATTTTTTATTAAATTTATAATTTAAATACAATTTGTATAGCCCAAATATCCACCTGTTCCATTGATTAAGGCAATAGCAGAATCTCTCTTAAGTTTCTGAATCAAACAGATCTCTACTTCTCAGGTGAGTACCCTGGGCATTTGGAGGGGACTTGTAGGTCTGTGTGGTTTCTCATGAACATTATCAAAAGCTTTTGGATTTCCTTGTCAGAAGCAATTCCTAAAGTCCTCAAATGTCTTCTGAAGGAGATTTCTTGCCCTTTGGCCTAGCCATATAGCATTGATTGCTATGTATGAGTTTTATCTGTGAAACTTTTTTGATGCCATAGTGAGTGATTCGGTATCTCTGCACTAATATTTGCTGAATTTGTCTCTATTTAAAAACTAGCCAACAATAAAGCCCCCAAAAGCACATACCTATTGATAGGGTTTATTACTGTTTCACTTCAATTGTACACAAAGTCTAAGACTATATCCAGTGTCACTGAAGTCTTTTACTGCAAGTTTACCACATCATTTATGATCATGACAGCTAAACTTTAGAAAATTTTTTAAAAGATGTGGATGGTGGAATAAAGTATTGTCATGTTAGAAAGCTGACATTAAGCATGTTTGCAGTTTATAAAATGCTGATACATAGAGAGATGTGTGCTTCCTAGAGAAAAAAAATGATAGAAGTTGTCCTAAATACTTTTGTGATTAAAAGCTCTGGAATACTTATTGTTCTGAACTACTTCTTACTATGAAATATTCTGTAAACAAAAGTATTTAAATTTGATTAATATTAAAAGAATTCAATACATCAGGACACTGAGGATTTTAAAAACTGAGGATTCCATGTTTGGGTTTTTTATGAATCCGTTGATGTGCAATTGATCTGTTTTCACTGTTAAATAACTTTAATTGGGGTTTCTTCTTACTTCAGCCATATTTTCTAACGTCGAGATGCCCACCCATTATTGCTTGGCTCTGCTGGAGCTGAATGGTGTTGGTTTTAGCACTACAGCATATGAAACCCAAAAACAGGTTATGCAAGCTAAACTGAGTGAGATTGAGACCAAGGCGTATCAACTGGCAGGCCACAGCTTCTCCTTGACCAGCCCTGATGACATTGCAGAGGTTTGTGGGGGTTAGGGTGGGAGGGAGAGAACTTTCTTAGAAGTTGCCCTCAACAAGCTTTTTCTTAGACTTAAGGAAAAACTTTCTTGAGCAGACTGTGTATGAAGAAAGACAAAATGAAAATCGAGCTCTGCTCAAGGTTGATTTGTCTTTATGCTTATTTTGAGGTTGCTGCCTGCAAGGTGCTGCGTATTTCCTGCTTGTTACTAATCATTCTGATGTCTTCTGACTTCAGCAAAAATAAGATAGGTAGAAGTAAAATAAGCACGTTGGAAATGAAAAACAAGTGGCTTCTCATGGTACATGAGGTGGTCTGTCAATTAAATGGCTTTGGCAATATTTTGGGTAAGAGATGCTTTTTTTGCCATACCAGTATCCTGCACATGAGATTGTAGAATTATAGAACGGTCTGGGTTGGAAGGGACTTTAACGTCATCTAGTTCCAACTCCCCTGCCATGGGCAGGGACACCACCTACTAGATCAAGTTGCTCAAGGCTCTGTCCAACCTGGCCTTGAACACTTCCAGGGAGGGGTCATCCGCAACTTCCTGGGCAACTTGTTCCAGTGTCTCACCACCCTCACTGTAAAGAATTTCTTCCTAATATCCAGTCTAAATCTACCCACTTCCAGCTTAGATGTGATGTGCTTTCATGTCATCTAAGAACAGTTGCACTAAATAAATTGCGTTGTTACTCTTGACCCTATGCAGACATGAAAGAGGAGGAAAGACTGCTTTAAAATATTTGGAACTGCTATCTGGTTTTGAGACCCTGCATAGATTTTTTTTTTTTTTTTTTTTTTTACAGCCCAAGAAACAAATTTCTGTGTAAGTTAGCAATACTTTTATTCCTCAAGAACTTTGGTTTATATTTAATGTACTTTACATGGCATCATAAGAATGGATTATAATTGCTGTGCATGCCTTTCTTCCCACCCCCCCCCCCTTATTTCTTTTACATATATTAATTTCTTGCTGAGGAGCTCTACTTTATATGGAAATAGTCAAACTCTGTGAGCAACCATCACTAAAAAAAGTCTCACAGAAATAGTCCTCCTTTGTTGCAAATGCAGAAGTTTTGCTCAGTAACAGTAGCCTGAGTTAGAACTCCTCAAATAATGCTTGTCTCCAATTTCATTCTGCTTCATGAAAGAGAAGGGGAAACTTTAGTCTGAAATACTGTTCTCTGAACTAGTTAAGCTTGTTTCTCATGTGGAAATTTTGTTAGGAATCATGTGAAGTTTCTTGTATGGGTTAGTAGAGCTTTACCCTTCTAATTTTGTGTCACAAAAACTGTGCTATAAAAATGCGAGAGAGAAAAAGCTTCTGTTCCCTTCTGCCAGCTGTGAAGTGAAAGACAATAGCTGCTAAATAGTGTATAATAGTACATAGAAACATGGAATGAAAAATGAAGAACTGTGTTCTGTCTGTCAACAAATGAGCATATATTTAATTTTCCAGTTCTTGGCAATTTTTTAGACAAGCTAATATTCAGGCTGTTCTATAAAAGGTATTTGTGACCACCACCTTTTCACTCCTTTGTTTCGCTCTGAATCCTGCTCTCTGCTAACACTCCCTTTTTTCACCAATGTTCTTCCCACTTTTAGACCTCTTAACATCACATTTTATTACAGTTGCCTGTCAGCAGTAACCTGACTTACTGGATGGAGTTAATTACCTTTTCTGAAAACATACCTCTGAACTCTAACTTACAGTGTTTAGAAAATGAGATTTTAGATTGCATTTTGTAGTTAATTAAAATGAGGAGGAACGACTTTGATAGCAGAGATCTTTAATCAGCTTTTTAATTACCTGAAGCATTTGTACTATCCTTTGGTTGGAACAAGCTGTTTAAGTGCTCACTTACTTTTTGTTTTCTTCTGGGAGCAGTGTGTAGAAACTGATTTGAAATGATGGCCTTTTCCAGGTTTTGTTCCTGGAGCTGAAGTTGCCACAAAATGGAGATGTAAAAGTTCAAGGGAGCAAGAAAACTCTGGGTTACACCAGAAGAGCAACTGCTAAAGGAAGCAGGGTTAGGTTGAGCAAGCAGTTCAGTACAACCAAGGTACAGTAAATTCTGGTTCTCATCTGAAAGTGACATTAAAAATAACTCCTTATTTCATCCATCTGCTGCTTGGATACATCGGACTCAGGTACACTGACTTAAATGAAAGTACATTTTAACTGCCATTTGCTCCTCCAGTTACCAGTGGAAATTCAAACTACATTCTGCCTTCTCTGTTGGCAGAGTTAACTCATTCTGTTCTCCTAAAGTCTGGGTATAGTGAGGACATTAATAGCAGGCTATAGCAGGACTACAAACAGCAGGCTTCAATAAGAATATATCAGGCAGAATTTGATTTCCCAAACCATGTTTAAGACCAAAATAGCACAATAATTTTGTAAAGCAGATAGTTGAAGAATTTTTCAATGTCAGCTTGAGAGGTACTTAAATACCAGAGTGATTAAATACTATATTTTCCCCTGCCTGGTGGTACCATATCTGTATTTTGTCCTTCAGAGAATTTGTCTTCCAAATGGCTGCTCTGATGTCTTATCAAATTCGGTTTATCAAAAGCTTGTATTTCTGGGAAGGCTACTGACATGCTTGCCAGTTGATAAAATATTGTGGAGCTGCATTAATACCAACTGATTCAGGCTAATGGTGGCTCTTGCCAGATAAGTGATATTAACATGTTCCCTGCTTTCAGGACTCGTTAATCTGTGTTGTTTTCTTGGTTTTCCCTTGTTCAATTTACTCAGACAGGTATTGATTTCTGAAACTCAAGTGGTAGTGAAGGAGTGAGCGTGGTAGTGGTGGCAGATCAGGGAGCAAGAAGCAAAGTGAGGATTTCCTCTTGTTATATGGAGGAATGAGGCTGCAGCTGCCTGCTGCATACAAAAGCAGTATGTTGTTTTGAGAAATGTTTGCATGCCAGTCTTTTGAAATTCTTATTAGTGCCTTCATATTTCTGATTTAACTTGAAAGCATTTGGTTGATACAGCGATGAGCAATCCTTTCAAGGAGCACAGTCAAGGGTTTCATTTTGTGTTCCAAGTGTGCAGATAGGAGAGAGCAGGGAGAAAAATATGCAAGAAGATGGAGAAGGAGCATTAACGTTGGGCAGGAGGAGACAACGTAGGGGACGTGTGGCAAGTGATGCTTCATTTGATCATTTCAGGTGATATATTGGTTGATACAGACTAAGAACTGTAATGAGGATGCACAAATCCAAAGAGAAGTGATTGTCCTCTTGTGGGTAACAATTGCAGCTGTCTCATGATGCTCTGACTGCCCAGGTGGAGATGGTATAAGTGGAGGGGTTATCCATTTTATTTAAAGGCAGTGACACTGGAAGCTCACTGTGGGCAAAGGAGTCAGTTTTTCCTGTAGAGCTGCAAAAATTTTATTTATAAAGCTTTAAAGGCTGTTGATTATAGTTGTGACCTTTTCTCCCCACAAGGATATTTTGGAGAAATTAAAGAAACTTCACCCATTGCCAGGGTTGATACTGGAATGGAGGAGAATCAACAACGCCATTACCAAAGTAGTCTTTCCACTACAGAGAGAAAAACGATTGAATTCTGCACTGGGAATGGAAAGGATATATCCAGTATCACAGACTCACACAGCTACAGGTAAAGAAACGTGTGCAAAATCCTCACTACTTACTTTTCTTACAGTAAAGCCTATGCTGTGTTTATCAAGCAGTATTATTAATTTCTTGCACATATTGACATGTAGATTTCTGACACCGGAGCAAGGGCTGGATTTAGGAGTTTCTTGTTAGTGATTGTCATGGGCTGAGTTGGGTCTGCTGATGATATTCAATACCATGCTGCTGTCATGCTAGCTTCAAAATTGAAGTGCTGACAGGAGCGAAGTACCATGGGGCTTGAAGCTCAAATTGTAACATGAGAGGCTTCCTGTTCCAGTTGCTGTTTCTGGGTTTTGGGGCTGTTGGTCTTTTCTGCTGTGCTGGTTGCTGCATGCTTGGGTGGAAGGAATTGTTTTATCCCTGGCTTTTGCTGCTGCTTCTGCTTTTTACTAAGGTAACTGCATAACATATTATCTCATTAAACTCCTTATCTCAACCCAGAGGTTTTTTTTTATTACTTTCCCTCCCATCTGTGGTGTGGGGCTTCCCTTGCAAAGTAGACTGTGAAACCAGGGACGCTCTCCTTCCTGATCTATGGCCAGGGAGGGGGCTTGCTTGTAAGAGGGGACCATGTAAACCTAGGACAGTAATACAGAAATGCTGCAGGGAAATCATCTGAAGACCATTAAACCCTAATTATTTTTCCTTGTCTTCAATTTTCTCAGTGATTGTGTCCTGTCCTGCACTTCTGTCCTTTGTCTTTTGGAGATGCAGATGCGTGTTTGGTTGTGTTGAACTGGAGAGACTCCTTTTGGACTTTGATTTAGTTCTGCCTTGTCATCCTTCTCAGGTCGAATAGCCTTCACAGAGCCAAATATTCAGAATGTGCCAAGAGATTTTGAGATTGAAATGCCAACTGTGGTTGAAGAAAGCCCACCCTCCCAAGCCCATGGAATTCTTAATTCTCGTGCTGTTTCTGGAGGCAGGTAGGAGAATCTTGGCAAAGCTGCTGCTTGTGCTTCTGATCTTCATGTGATCAAGTTGTCATATTTATCTTTTCTGACTTCACCTGTGGCTGCTGTCAGTGTGAGTTGTTATTCAGTGTTTCTTTTACAGTTTGACGGAAATAAATACCTAAAGATTGGTGACTAATGAAAGACCTAATAGTACTTACGGCATGTGGCTACGTTTGCTTTTGGAAACTCTTTAGGAAACCCTACAGTGAGATTGGCATTTATGCTCCCAATGGTTGGATGAAAAGCCTGAGTAACTAAAGTAACTAAACTGAAGTTAGGATCTGATTTGACTTTCTGAGAGCTGCTTTGAAAGAGGATGCGATATTGTGGAAGAAGCAGAAGAAAGTTCATCTGGTTTATGCCATGAAGCTCCCTGTGTAAGGGAACATGAGTGAACATATACTTTGTTAATAATTTCATTTTTGATAATGATCCTGCAAAAACTGCCAGGTAACAGAAAAAGTGCTCAGACTTACAGGACTTTTCAGGATGGTTGAAGAGTGGGCTGGGTTGTTAGAGTGTTTCCTGTAGAGAAGCAGCCCATCAAAGGAATGGAGTGCTTGCTGAACTTTGAGAGAACTGTGCTGCTCAGGCTGGCTTTTGGGACTGCATTCCTTAGTTAAGCAGCCACTGTGGATGAAGATGGGTGATGAGGATGGGACTGGGCTCTTCTTAGTGGTGGATGATGATAGGACAAGGGGCAAAGGGCAGAAACACTTGAACTTTAGGAAGAAGTTCTTTGCTTTTAGGGTGCTGGAGCACTGGACCAGGCTGCCCAGAGAAGTTGTGGAACCTCCTTCTCTGGAGACTTTCCAAACTTGCCTGAACAAAGCAAGAGGGCACCTACCTCAAAGTGAAGTGGGTGTTGGTGTCTTCTTCCTAGTTGCGACTGACAAGATGAGAGGAAATGGCCTGAAGTTGCACTAGGGGAAGTTTAGGTCGGATATTAGAAGAAACTTCTTCACTGAAGAGGTTTTCAAACACTGAAATAGTCTTCTCAGAGAAGTGGTTGAATCCCTGAAGGCTCTGGGTAGACCTTGTAGTGGCCTTCCAGTACCTGAAGGGGGCCTACAAGAAAGCTGGGGAGGGACTTCTTACAAGAGCTTGTTGTGACAGAACAAGAGAGAATAGATTGAAGCTTTGAGGAGGGTAGATTTAGACTGGATATTAGAAAGAAATTCTTTATGATGATGGTGGTGAGACTCTGGAATATGTTGCCCAGGGAGGTTGTGGATGCCCCCTCCCTGGAGATGTTCGAGGCCAGGCTGGATGAGACCTTCAACAATCTGATCTAGTTGATGGTGTCCTTGCTCATGGCAGGGGTTTTGGAACTAGGTGTTGTAGTGTGGTGGGCTGAAATTCTCCTCCCACATTAACACCACCAGACTAGCTGAGTTCAGAAGCAAATGTACAAATATACAGTATTTACAAATATGTGCAATTAACAGAAACAGCACAAAACCCTCCTGGCCAAAGCCAGGAAAGCTGCCCCCCTGCTTCCCCCTCCCCTGCCTTCCCCAGACCCCCCTGACAGGAGGAAGAAAGACAAGAGAGATTGTTAGAACTTAGCTTTTCAAGGTCAGTATGGCAGTATGTTATCTTCAAAAGCAAAGCCAGAAGAGAAATGCAGACTGCCCAGCAGAGAAATACCAGACAGGCTAACAGATTGCCTGTACTTTGTTTTGAGTATTGAATCTTAAACATTTCTATCTTTCCAATGGAAGTGTTTAGAATAATCATTCTTTTGCTTTCATATACCCAGTTGTGATTTATTTACATCCTTTTACTTTTTTGCTTGAACTCTGTGAAAAGAAATTAAAGGCATAGCCTTAAAACCATCACACTAGGTGATCTTCCAACCCAAACCATTTTATGAATCTCTGAATGAAACTGTTACCCTTCTCTGGACCTGCTCTAGCACTTCAGAGTCTCTTGTAATGATGACCCCAAAACTGAGCCCAGTACTCAAGGTCTGGTCTTACCAGTGCTGAGTACAGGGGCACAATCACTTCCCTGGTCCTGCTGATACACACTGGCTCGTGTTCAGCCTGCTGTCAACAAGTAACCCCAGGTCCTTTTCTGCTGGGTGGCTTTCCAGCCAGTCTTCTCCCAAGCCTGGAGTGTTCATGGTGTTGTGACCCAAGTGCAAAACCTGGCACTTGGCCTTGTTTAACCTCATACAACTGACCTCAGCCCATCAATCCAGCCTGTCCAGATCCCTTTGCAGAGCCTTCTTACCCTAAGCAGATCAATACTCCCACCCAATATAGTGTCATCTGCAGCCTTAAGGAGGGAGCACTCAATTCCCTCATCCAGATCACTGATATTAAACAGGCTTGGCCCCAATACAGAGCCCTACAGAATGCCACTTGTGACCAGCCACCAAGTGGATTTAACTCCATTCACCACCACTCCTAGGGCCCAGTCATCCAGCCAGTTCTCAACCCGGATCCACCCATCCATGCCATGCGCAGTCAGTTCCTCCAGGAGGATGGGGGACACAATGTCAAAGGCCTTATCAAAGTCCAGGTAAACAACATTCACAGCCTTTCCCTCATCCAGTGATCAGTTCACTTGTTGTAGAAGGAGATCAAATTCATCAAGCAGGAAAGGGAGAAATGTGGAGTGTTTTACGAGCATGTCTTCAGCAACTTCTGCTCTGCTTTTACAGGCTTACTTGTGTTTTTGCCAGCATGCACTTGTGCCTGATGTTGTGGGGGAAATCTTTTCTGTCTCTACTAGGTGTAGGCATTATGCATGTGAGAATGATGTTTGAGGGAAGACTTGACAGTCAAGGTGGGGTGTTGAACTTTTAGGATTCCTGTGGGACTCCTCTTCTATCTCTCTGGGATGCACCCATCACAGATCTGGGGCATTTCATCTCGCTGTTTTGGAATGGACTTATCCAATTTCTGGACTGAATTCTGCATGTACTTGGAAGATTTATCCCTAAATCTGTTTAGAGTCAGTAAATTCCAATCCCAGGTGCAGAGCTGTGTCTGATTTCCCCATGGTCAAATGTAGGTATGAATTGTTCAAAATAGTGGAATAGAGGCTACTGTCATAGCTTCTTTTCACTGATTCACTGTACAAAAAAGGCGTGGACAGGCTGGAATGTCTTCAGAGAAGGGCCACAAGAATGATCAGAGGTCTGGAAGACCTGCCATATGAGGAAAGGCTGAGAGAACTGAGTTTGTTCAGCCTTGAGAAGAGAAGGCTTAGGAGAGACCTTATTACCATGTACCAGTATGTAAGGGGTGGCTAGTAAGAGGAGGGAGGCTCCCTTTTTACAAAGAGTCACATGGAAAAGGTAATAGGTACAAGTTACTCCTGAGGAGATTCTAATTGGAATCCAGAAGAAAATTTTTCATGATGAGGACAGTTAGACATTGAAATAGTCTTCCAACAGAAGTAGTGGATTCCCCTACATTGGCCAGCTTTAAGGCTCAGCTTGACAGGTTGCTGGACCATCTCATTTAAACTACACTATCACCTAGAAAGGTGGGACTAGATGATCTGATGGATCCCTTCCAACCTGGCATTCTGTGATTATGCACCTTTAAGTGTTTTAGAAATTGGTGAACAACAGTGATTCTTTGTCTCCACAGATTTAGAAAGCGTTCCAGTATTTTGCCTAATGGCCTAAAGGATCAGGCTGAAGACAGATCCAAAGAAAGAGGAATACCTTTTTCTGTTAGCATGAGGCATGCTTTTGTTCCCTTCCCAGGTAATGCCCAGATCCTGCTCTGTAGCTATATTCTAGCTATAAGAATATAACAAAAAAAAAATCCTCAATCTAATGAAGAGCTGGGAATGTCAGTAGTTATCATGCTTTCAAAATGATTCACAAGACTGTACTGGAGAGAGTTTGAATTGGGGGGAGTATTTAAATGCTATAATTCAAATGCTCACACCTTCATTTCCTGTCTAAGAATGCCTGTTTTTTAAAGAGGTCGCTTAGGCATCTCTTAATACACATATCACACTCTTACTTACTGTTCTTTCTATCCAAATGTCAGTTTTCATGTTGCCTGCCCTGGCTCAGTACAAGTCTGCTGGTCTGATCTCTGCTGATCATTCCTTTCAGGTGCTAGGTTTTTGCACAAACACCTGGACACGTTCTTGGCAGTGTGGTTTTGGTGGATTCTAGATGAAGGGGCTAGGTGGAAAGCAGACACTGGAGAAACAAAATTTGTCTGATAGAAATGGCTTTGGAAAACTTTCAGAGCAGAAGCTGCCAGGACAGTTTCAGACCTTCTTGCTGGAGTGTTGGGATGTTGTTAGAGTAACGTTATGAAATAATGATTTCTGCTTACTTCCTGATTCCAGGAGGCTTAATCTTGGCTGCTGATTACTCTCAGCTTGAGCTGAGAATCCTTGCTCACTTGTCTTGTGACTGTCGACTCATTCAAGCCTTGAAAGGAGGTACTGATGTCTTTAAGAGCATTGCAGCAGAATGGAAAATGATTGATCCTGAAGCTGTTGGAGATAGGACCAGACAACAAGCTAAGCAGGTAATTTTTAGGAAAAAAATTTGGCAGCAGTCTTCTGGGCTGGAAGGTTCAGTGTTCTAAACATCAGGGAGTCACAAGAGTTATGTTTTTTTGCTTGGATTTGGGTGTGGTTGTTCAGTAATGTTGTGTACTCCCACTCTTGATATGTTCCAGCTCGAGCTGTCTGGTTTTCAGGGGGCTGAGGATGGATAAAAGCATCAGGAATGGCTTGGACTCAGAGATAGTCTCTCTTCTTGAATGCTTGCCCTTTTTCTCATATACCTGTCTTCCAGTGAATCATGTTTTGGTTTGGCTCTGCTTTCTTTGCGTGGCTCACCATACAACTGTGATTCTCCATGCTGTGTTCCGGCAGATTTGCTATGGAATCATCTATGGAATAGGAGCAAAATCTTTAGGCGAGCAGATGGGGATTGATGAAAGTGAAGCTGCCAATTACATTGAGTCCTTCAAATCAAGATACACAGGTTTGGCTATGGCTGTTTGGGAGCTATGAGGTGGTGGTGGTGGTTGTTTTAAACCCTTCTCTCCCCATCTTTTCAAATCCTAGTATTGTCTCAGCCTTCTGCTGCTACTGTTTGTTTTGAAAAAAGCCTTTCCTTTTGAAAAAGTCCAGTGCATGAACACAGCAGTGTGATGCTCTGTAAGGTTTTACTTTCTGCTCTCCTTTTCTTCATGTTTAGGACATTGCCTGTTTGTTTATTAGAATAATTATTTTCTTGTTTTTAAAAATTATTTAATAAGACCTGGGGATTAGTTTTAAAGCTCTTAACTTTCTGAATAAGAATCACTCTTTTCCTTGTTAAAACACAGCTTCAGAGGATATGCAGTACACCTTTAGACGTCATTTCTTATAATCTTTACATGTAACAATCTGTCTCTTCTATTCTTGTCTTCCACTGAGTTTTAGATTGTTTTGCATATAACCCTTACATTTTTATCCAGCTGCTCAGAGCAACTCTGTAAAATTTTGTAAAAGGACATTGTTGCATCGCTAAGCAGCATGTTAATTTTTAGGAAAGCTGTAGGAAGAGTAAAGCTGCAATAAGACAATAAATGGAGGGCAAATGGGATGAGAGACAGCTAGCTCTAATCATAAAACTTGGCAATGAGCTGGAAAATGATGTTCTGAAGATTCAGGGTCTGTTTCCTTAGGAGACAAATGCTGAGAAATGCTGTCCTATTAGGAGTCTATTTAGTCTCCAGTAATTTCTGGATAGTCTATACTTGATGAGCTCCTCCCCATCTACTCAGCCCTAGTTAGACCACATCTGGAATATTGTGTACAGTTCTGGGCTCCCCAGCTCAAGAAGGATGAGCAACTACTGGGAAGATTTCAATGGAAGGCTATGAGGATGATTAAGGCACTGGAGCATCTCTCTTACAGGGAAAGACTGAGAGACCTGGGGCTGTTTAGTCTGGAGAAGAGATGGCTGAGAGGGGACCTTGTCAATGTCTACAAGTATCTGAAGGGTGGCTGTCAGGAGGATGGAGCCAGTTGCTTTTCAGTGATAACCATTGATAGGGCCAGGGGTAATGGATGTAAACTCAATCACAGGAAATTCCGTTTCAACATGAGAAGAAACTTTTTTACTGTGAGTTTGACAGAGCACATAAGAGGCTGCCCAGAGAGGTTGTGGAGTCTCCTTCTTCAGAGATCCTCAAAACCTGCCTGGGCACGTTCCTGTGTGACCTGCCCTGAGTGATCCTGCTTTGCCAGTGGGGTTGGACTCAGTAATCTCTGGAGATCCCTTTCAACCTGTAGCATTCTATGATTCTGAGAAGTAACTTCCTGCTTGCTCCCTTTCACTACATGTGCATACATACGAACTCTGCAGTGTACCTTATTTTGTAACTTCACTTCTTGTGAATTTTCAATTATGCGTACTGCCAGGCTGATGTGCTAAATTACAGACTCGCTAATGCTGTCTTACAAATTGTTGAATAGAATCATAGAATTGTTTAGGTTGGAAAAGACCTTTAAGATCATTGACTCCAACTGTTAACCCAGCATTGCCAAGTTCACCACTAAACCATGTGACTAAGCACCATCTTGAATAGCTCATTCTACATCTTATGTTCTTAAACCTTGGATGGAAACTGAAGTTAACTTTTTCCACTGTAGTGCAGTAGTTACGTGGACTTGCAGTGAAAGAGGCTCTTCCCTGTCTCACCTTTCTTTGATCTAAAGTTTCTTTTTAACACCTTTGGTGGATTCAGCCCTTCCCTTGCAAAGTGCAGGTGGGTGTGTTTCTTTCATCCTAGAATCTAAATTGACACAAACTCAAGTCAGGTGGCATGAGGCATCAAGGGCTCTGACTTTTGCTTTCAACTTACTCCCTTCCTACTACTTGTCTTTCCGGTGCTGGTCAAGGTCCTGACCTCTCCATTATTAATAATACATGTATGATCCTCTGTGCCTTGGCACTGTGCAGAATGGACTTCCAGCCAGATATCCTGACACTAGTCACTCTTTTCCACCTCAGAAGAATTAATAAGTTTCCCAGCAGAGCTGCAAATAGGCTGAGCAAGCCTTGTCTGCTGTCAGAGTCTAGGGAATTTAAAGGATTGCCTTTATGCTGCTTGGGTGTCCTGGACTGCTTTCAGTCACCCCAGTGATAAGTCAACATGGACCATCAGCTGTACTAGGGAAAATTTTCTCTTTCCTTTCCACAGGGGTTCAGAAATTCTTGAGGGAGACAGTGAGGAGCTGCAGGAGAGATGGGTTTGTGCAGACCATCCTGGGAAGACGGAGGTACCTGCCAGCTATCAAAGATGCAAATCCCTACAGTAAAGCTCATGTATGTTGAATGCAATACAACTTCCATTTTAATTTTTCTTATTATTTTTACACTTTTTTTTTGGTATTTTTAAAATTTACTTTTAAAGCATGGGACTTTTTTGCATATCTGTGTCTGTGGGTTTACAGGGTCTGTGAGCCATCTTAATTATGATCTTCCACTTCTCAGTTCGTTGTTCCCTCAGTTGTTCTCTGATTAACAGAGCTTTTGTCATGATCTGCTTGACGCAAGTCTGCTGGGACTGGGTGTGCCGCTGTCGTCACTCTGCTAAACCTCTCTTCAGAACTCCCACATTGGAACTGGAATGAGTAATTTATTGCAATAAGTGGACATGATTTTTAAAAGCCTCCACACAGTGATGTGCTTTAACTCTTCAGGCAGAGTTGCTCCCACTCAGCAGCCTTTGTATGCTATACACTGTTAGCATTTGAACAAGAAAGGGCATTTTGGGATGTTTGGGGTTTTGTTTTTTTTTTCACCTCAAAGGAAAATTGTAACTTGTTAGATAAATATTTACTTAATAATATGCCTTTGCATTGGCATTGGTTTGTTTTTCAAGGTCATTTCAGGCACAGCTGTCATAGACCCTACTTCAGTAAGAGTGAGTTGACTCCCTGGGGAGATGTTGTTGCCTTTCTGCGGGAAGAAGCATTATCCTTCTCTGCAGGAAGCTGGATCAGCTCATGTGGAATTAAAGACTAGAGTGGAAGAGGGGGGAAGCGGGGGAGTGTTTACTCCAAGTAGTTGAAAGGATGACAAGAAGACTTTAAAAGACTTTTGAGATCATTTGACTATTAATCTGAAGATGCACCTTCTATTCAACTTCAATATGATTTTAAAGAATAAATCAAAGACCAATTAATGAACTAAATTTACTTTCATTTCAGCTTCCTTGTATTTTTTGCACACATTTCAGCTCTAATCAAAGAACCTTTGAATACAGTTTGGTTTTATTTTTTTTGGCTGAGGAGGGGATTAGTAAAAAAGTTGCTTGCATGGAAAAAAGTCATTGTGTCGTAGAATGGCCTGTTGTGGTTTTGCACAGCTGTAATGCTCTGATGGTTTTGAAGATAGGCAAAAGTGTCTCATGGTACTTGGATTAAGTGTGAGATTTTTCTGATCCTTATGAAACTATGACCACGTGTATATGCTTCTCTTTATTGTGGCTTATCACTACCCTTGATGTTAATTTTAAATGTATGGAAATCCAGCTTTTCTCAGTCACCTGAAGAAATACTGTCTCTGAAGCTTTGTTTCAGATAGGTGTAACAAACCTTTTATCTGCATTTATATTGCATGTAATTTTTTATAGGTATTTATTATTTTTAATGACGTACATGTGGCATGCTGGATTTCATTTAGTTTTTTGGCTAGGTTTTGAGAACAGCTATCTCTGTTTAGGCAGAGCGACAGGCTGTGAACACAACTGTTCAGGGATCTGCTGCAGACATTGTCAAAACAGCCACTGTGAACATTCAGAGACGCCTGGAAGCCTTCTCCTCCGTGATCAAGTCCCTTGGACATCTGGAAAGCTCCTTCCAGAGAGATAAGACTGGTATGCTCCCCTTGCACAGGAGAACTACGTTTTCAGCGTTACTAATTGTTTTAACAAAATAATTGCCTGCAAAAAAAGGTAGGGCCTTTGGGCTAGGGGTGGGAGACAGTGATAAGTCTGTGTTCAATGAGCAAGGAAGTCATAAGGAAAGAGGGAGAATGCCTGCTCACCATGCAGCTAAAGCAAATACTGTGATCAAATCAGAAACCTGAGTTGCTTCAGAGCAGATCTTGCAAAGGTTGACAGTGGGAGTTCATATGTGATATGGCCTGTGAAGTCACCACAGAATTGTTCAGAAGTAGGAAGGAGAAACTGAGCAGATACTCTGCCTTTAAAGGTGATGAATAGATCTTTAGAGCATGAAACAACTTTTTGTTCCAAAAATATATTTGTTTTTGGGGAGTAGAATTAAGTCTGGAATTTGTTGACTGGAATTTGATGTACAAAGGCTCCAGAAGAGTATTGTATGAAGCACTTAGCAGCATAATTTTCTTCTGGCTGAAGACCGCAAAGCTGTGCGGGGATATTCCTTCCCAGTGGAGTGCTATGAAGAGTTTTTTTTTTAGTATAGTGTAGACAGTGTTGTGTTCATCAGTCATATTTTTAGAAAGACAGCTTAAGGGATGGAGTGCCATCTTTGATAGTTAATATACTTCAACCTGAAATGTGAAGCTGTCGTCTGACTTGCAGGACTGAGAGGGAAAGATAAATAATTAATTGCCACATCTCAAAAAATATGTCAGGGAGTTTTATTTTAGACAAGATTCAGAGGTCTGCTCTTCAGTAGAAGGTGTTTGCTGGCAGAGCTTCCCACCCCTTCCAGGACCTTTGACCATTGTAATTGTAGGAAAGCAAGTAGATCCACTTGTGAGAGTTTGTCCCCTTCTGATACTAGCTGTTCAAGAACTGGAAGGATTTGTCTTTCAGCAAGTTATGTGCCATCAGAGAAGCATCCTGCACCACGCAGCTTCTTCAACATTGCTGCTTCAGTGTGAGGCTTGTGCGAGGCACTGACGATGCTGCGAAACCCTTTCTGTAGCTGTGAAATGGAGGCCTCCTGTTAGCTAACCTGAGAAATAAATAACTTTTGAGTCTTTGTGTGTGAGGTTGTGTTTGTTGGTTGGTTGTTTAAAAAAAAAAAAAAAAAGCTTTTACCATGAACAGTTTGTTCTGTTTTGTTTTTGTCAGCAAGACTGACCAGGATTCTGTTTTTGTCAGCTGCTTACTTGTTTATGCAAAAGCTGCTCTTTTTTTTTTTTTCCTTTCCTTTTTTTTATTATTTTTTTTTTAATCAGGAGTAGTAGCTACAGTTTAACTGCACTCGAGAGGAGGATCAGTGCCTTTATAGACTAGCCATTTAAATATTTTGGAAGAAGAGCAGAATCCTAATTCATTGCCAGAGAGAATGTTGTAAACCAACTTCTGGTTAAAGTTGACATTGATTTTGTTTAAAATTTATTTTCAAAGCAGATGGTTCTGGAGATGCAACTGTCTCTTGTTTCTGTTCTGATTTCTGTCCTTATAATGTAAAGCTGAAATGTTTATATCTAAAATGCTTTTCATTAACATTTTTCCCTCAGTAGCTGTACAAATATTGATAGAATAGTAATGTTCTGTGGTTTTATCTGTGAGGTTGGGCTTTTTTAATTTTCAAGTTCCTCATGCTCTGTCAGCACTAGAAATGTGTGAGGGGTTTTTCTAATTACAGGAAACATGCCTTTGCATAGTGCTATCTAATAAACTGTGCTCTTCACTTTGTAGGAAGACTAACAAGGAAGAGAAACAGTGGGATGTTACATCCCATCAGTGGAGGTTTCTTTATTCTCCAACTCCACGATGAGCTCCTTTATGAGGTTGCAGAAGATGATGTCATCCAGGTACAGCTGTATACTTATTTTTTCAGCTATCCACTGTGTTACGGTGTTTCAAATGAGCCTTCCTAGCAGGTGCTCTGCTTCTTTCCCCTAGATTCTCTCTCGTTGTATGCTAAAAGGTCTGTGAAAACAAAGTTGAATGGGATGCAAAATGGTGTTTGCATTCTTGATCCCTGTATTTTCAGACCCAAGTTATCCCCATGGCTGAAGTTAATTTTTCCACCACGTGCTTCGCTGCTTGTAACAGCAGGTCATGCACCTTCTCTGCAAGACTTGAGTAAAGTAGCTTGCTATTGTTGACAGGTAGAGGAGGAAGTTTTCCCTCATTTGGAGGTGTTTTTGCCTCCCTGTTTACACTTGTGTCTTGTGGTGTCTCTTGGAACATGTGGTTTCTACTCTGTAGGGAAAGGAGGATTCCTTGCTTTGGGTACTTCTTTCCTCATTCCCTCCCTACCTGTCTTTCTGTTAGTAGTGGTATGGTGCTCGTCAGCAGTGTGGTAAGTGTAAGAAATGTACTGTGTGGACTTAAGGTACTTTTTATGTGTATGTCTCTCTGTGTGTGTTCTTCCACCGTGTTGGTGCTCCTGAGCCTGGGCATAGTAGTATCTGTGTGACAGATTTCAGTAGCAAGTGTTTTAGCAGCAAGCGTATGTTGGCAGCTCTGTGTTTTCTCAAGTCGTAAGCACAAGGGCAGAGAGGCTCCCAGGGCATGTTTCCATAGCCTGGGGATGTCTGTCTTCCTCTTCTGGGCCTATACATCCTTAATGACAAAAGGGCAAGGAAGCTGGTGAAGGGTCTGGAGAACAGGTCTTCTGGGGAGTGGCTGAGGGACCTGGAGTTGTTTAGTCTGGAGAAGAAGAGGTTGAGTGGACACCTTATTGCTCTTTACAACTCCCTGAAATTAGATTGTAGTGAGATGGGTGGTGGTCTCTTCTCCCTAGTAAAAAGTGTTAGGATGAGAGGAAATGGCCTCAAGTTTTCCCAGGGGAGGTTTTATGTTGGATGTTAGAAGAAACTTCTTGACTGAAAGGGTTTTTGAGCACTGGAATAGGCTTTCCAGGGAGGTGGTTGAATCCTGGAGATGTTTCAGAGAGAGAGAGATGTGGTGCTAGGGACATGGTTTAGCACCAGACTTGGTGGAGTTAGATACTGGTTGGACTCTATGATCTTAAAGGTCTTTTCCAACCAGAGTGATCCTATGATTCTGTGATTCTAAGAGGCCATTCCCTGACAGTGAGCAGTAACTTTCAGTTTGAGAAAGCTTTCAGCAGTAGTGACTAGCCTGGCTTTTTCTTTCCTTTTTTTTTTTAATGTAATTAAGTACAAAAGGTTTTAATGCTTTTCTCTTGAATCTGAGCTCAAGCTGATGTTCATCTTGACAGCTCTGTTTAGACATCTGCTGCCTCAATCCAGGTAGGCTGTTTTAGCTATGAAAAGGCTCCTAATTGTCTTTCTGTAGAAAACTGTAATCCCCTGAGTATAGGCTTATATATCTTTAGGCACTGACTCCAAGGGATCACAGTGTGCCCAGAACAACTGGGGCCAAGATTTGTTTATAATTTCTTGTGTTATTTTTTCATTAACAACCTTAAGTTCAAGGGCAATTATTACCAGCCTTTCTAACTGCTTTCAGATATATTTCTGTCTGTGGATCTTCTGAGCAGTCACCTAAAACAGCATATGTATGCAGGGCATCTTTCTTAGAGACAGACTTTGCTTGTGAGTGCTAGATTTGCTTGTTTTCAAGGATTTCTATCTAGCAGAGACAACAGGGTCATTCTTACCTCTTTGATTAGTTGCTTTTAGGGCCAAGAAGAAATATTTTTTTTTTTTTGTGATAGTATTGCCTGCTGTCCTTTCAGATCTACCCTTAGAGTAATCCTGTAGTTGAAAGGTCTGTGTTGGAAAGGATCTCTGGAAGTTTCTCCCTGTTAAGCTCCCACTCAAAGTAGGGCCCGAATTAATTTAGGATCATAGAAGCAGATGATCCTTGAGGTCCCTTCCAGCCCTGACAATTCTAACCCCCCTGCCATGGGCAGGGACACCTCACACTAGAGCAGGTTGCTCAGAGCCCCATCCAGCCTGGCCTTAAAAACCTTCAGGGATGGGGCTTCTACCACCTCCCTGGGAAACCTGTTCCAGTGTCTCACCACCCTCATGGTGAAAAACTTCTTCCTAACATCCGATCTGAATCTACCCATTTCTATTTTTGTTCCATTCCCCCAACTCCTATCACTACCTGACATCCTAAAACGTCCCTCCCCAGCTTTCCTGTAGGCCCCCTTCAGATACTGGAAGGCCACAATAAGGTCACCTTGGAGCCTTCTCTTCTCCAGACTGAACAGCCCCAACTCTCTCAGTCTGTCTCCATGGGAGAGACTGCAGCCCTCTGATCATCCTTGTGGCCCTTCTCTGGACATGTTCCAGCACTTCCAGATCCTTCTTGTAAGAGGGGCTCCAGAACTGGATGCAGTACTCCAGGTGGGGTCTCACCAGAGTGGAGTAGAGGGTGAGAATCACCTCCCTCAACCTGCTGGCTGTGGTTCTCTTGATGCAGCCCAGTGTATGAATGGGTTTTTGAACTGCAATTGGAAAGTAATTATTCTTTTCTTTAGGAAAGAAGTGAGCTTTCTTGGTTTCTGTATTGGTGACATTTTTCTTGCTGCCACCAGAGTTTTGTTGTGCTATAAATCATGTATTTCTCTGCTGCAACAGTCATTTTTATTCAAACAAGTTAGTTTGGTCACATGCTTGATGCTGCCTCTGGCTTATTTTCAGCTGCTGAAGTGCACAAAATAAAGCTAAAAATATCTTTCTGTTTATGTAGGAATTTGTTTCTCTTACCAATGCTTTGTAAGAGAAACACCACCATGTTTGGTTTTCATTTGCAGATGTGGTGGTTTGGCCCTGGCCTAGAGGCCAAGTGCCCACTAAAGCCACTCTATCACTCCCCTTCTTAAATGGACAGGGGAGAGGAGAGAAATATAACAAAAGCCAGTGTGGTAGTTTTAGACTATGCCTTTAAAATTTTTCATAGTTCTTGAGCAGAAAGTAGTAAAAATATAAATAAATCACTATTGGGTGTAAGAAGGAAAATAATGATTATTCTAAACAATTCCATTGGAGGGATATCTCCCATAAGATTTGGTTCCCAAGACAATTTCCTTTCCCTTCCCTTCCCTTCCCTTCCCTTCCCTTCCCTTCCCTTCCCTTCCCTTCCCTTCCCTTCCCTTCCCTTCCCTTCCCTTCCCTTCCCTTCCCTTCCCTTCCCTTCCCTTCCCTTCCCTTCCCTTCCCTTCCCTTCCCTTCCCTTCCCTTCCCTTCCCTTCCCTTCCCTTCCCTTCCCTTCCCTTCCCTTCCCTTCCCGTCCCGTCCCTTCCCTTCCCGTCCCGTCCCTTCCCTTCCCGTCCCATCCCGTCCCTTCCCTTCCCTTCCCGTCCCGTCCCGTCCCTTCTCTCTGGTATTAACTTTCTTTGCTTTCTCTCTCTTCCCTTTGTGCAGGGGGGTAAGGGGGAGGGAGAAGCTGTTTGCATCTTCCCTGGTCTTTTGGCCGGGGGGGCCTTGTGCTGTTTGTTAATTGCAAATACTGTAAATACTGTATATTTGTACATATTCATTGCACTTCATTGTAGGTGGTAGTCTGGCTTGTAAATACAGCTCCATTTGCTTCCAAACCAAGCTAGTCTGGTAAAGTTAATGGGAATTTTCAACCCACCACAGCCAGTAATAAGATAGAAGCCATTTAATAGTAGTCAGCAAAGACAACAGAGGGCGCAGAAGCGGAAGCAGAGAGAGTGAGATGGTAGTCTCCGCTTCCCACGGGCGGGACGATGGTCGGTCTCGGGAAGCAGGGCTCTCTGCGCTTGGTGGTTCCTTAGGAGGGCAGACACCATGGACAAATCCCCCACTTCCTTTTTTCACTTCATTCTTCTGTCTGGGCTGATGTCATATGGCATGGAATACCCCTTTGGCCAGTCCGGATCAGTTGGCTGAGCCATGTACCCTCCCAAGATCTTGCCCACCCCTCAGCATACTCTTGGGGTGGGGAAATGTTGGAAAGACACAGCCTGGATACTTAACAGTAACCAAAGCACTGCTGTGTTAACAACTACTGCTGCAAAACACAACACTAGATGCTTTGAGGAGGATTAACTCCAGCTCAGCCAAACCAAGTACAGCAGTCTATCAGTGAGCTAGCTTGCCTCTTTCAAAAGACCATATTGGGGTAATACCTGGGGTTATTTCTCTTGCACTGAAGGTCTGAAATGCCTGAGGCATCAGGGTTTGCCAGTCTGTGCAGAACGTTAAAGCGAAGGTTGGGAGCTCTCAGAGTTTATCACAGTAGCAAGATGGTGATAATATTGCCAAAGATGGCAGGAGGAGCTTGACCTGCCTGTTGAACTGACCCCTGGCAATGAGGAATATGTTAGAAACATAAAGGTATGCACTATATTTGGAATCAAAGACTAGATGCTTCTAAAGTACTTTCTTATTGCCAGCATCACTGCATTTCTGTTTTTAAAGCAGGCAGTGTTCCTCCAAGCGTGTTGGAGACCACTGAGAGCCCTGGAAGCGATGCTGTTTGTTTAACATACATGAAGCTTAGAGCCCAAAGCTCCCCATGTCGAGTGTTGGTGCGTGTCCCATCTTACCACATCAGCTTCCCCAGGAACCTCACACAGGTTTTCATGTCTTCTCTGCAGCTGCTGTCCCTCATTCTAGGTGCAGCAGCCTTAATTTGATGTTCCTCACCGTGTGCTGGACCTGTGACTGTTCTCAGAGAGCTTCCCTCTGTATGTTCTTTTGAAATACTGGGCCCCAAACTTTAAAGGCTGGAGAGGTTAAATAGAGAGGAAAACTGATGTCTGTGTCACACCAGCAGCATTTTTGTTTTCTCTGTTCTAGAATTGCATTCCCTTTCTCACAGTGGTGTGCCTTGCTTAAGCCCTGTTCAGTTTTTAATCTCTGATAACCCCATTTTTTTTCCTGCCTAGGCATTTTTTTTCCTTTTATTTTTGAAGAGCAAATTATTTCTATCCTAGTTGTCTGCCCTGCTTCTTTCTACTCTGCATTCATCTGTGCTGAATTGCATTCTATTTCAAGGCACTTTTCTGGGTTATCAAGATCATTTTGAAATGTGGCACATACAGGCCAGGGTTTTGGAATACAAATCTCCCCCTAGTTCTTAATGCTGTTGCAAACCCTGGTGTTCTGATTTCCTCACATATCTCCTCCTTTCCCTAGTGAAAACTGTGGAGAAATTTCTACTGTAGCTACCTATGAGGGAATTCTGAAAATGCATAGAAAGGTCAGAACAGTTTTTATGTTGACACAGGGGCTTCTAGCTGAGGTGAGGAATCGTAGTAATTTCAAAGCTCCTTTTCAGTCTGCTGTGGAAAGGTTCATGGGATGGATGAGGGCTGAAAGACTGATTCAAGTAAGCAATCCAGGAGAGGCTGGACTCCACCTGGGTCTTGGAGGAGGAAGGAGAGTCCTTTTATCCAGGACATTCACAGTCAGGAAAAAAAATCCAGTCTCTTAAAATCCAAAGAGTTGCAGGCACAAATATCTTCTGATTCCCTAGCAATGTACTGAAATGAATGTTTTCCTAGGAATGCTTTTGGAGGACAGCAAGCATTGGAGTTGCTGCAGGAAAATAGCGAGGGGAAACCTGGGCTGCAAGTGAGCACTTGCATTGTGATCCACTTTCCCAGAGGTTTGGAGTTGGTGTTTTGCAGAGTGCTTCTCCTGCCAACACAATGAAGGGGAGCACTGTTCTTTGCCTCTGGTGTGTTTGGATTGTGCCTTGATTTCAGTACATGGAAGTTTTCAGAACAGACTTCATGAAACACTTAGAATTCTGTGTCTGAATGAAAGAAAAGACAGACTGTGCTCAGCAGAAACTTAATCTTGCCTCTTCTCTAAGTAGTCTTAAGTAGTGTGGAACCAGTCACAACTCTGCTGCACAAAATGTTACTGGCTTTTTACAGTTTCTCTGTTCATAAGCCTAATCAAGATTAAGATGTTTAGTCTCATTCCCATCAGAGGTAAGTCAGTGCAGATAAAGGCAGGTGAGGAGCTGAGGTGGGCCTGGCCACCCCAGCTATTGACAGAAAACCAGGTTATGTGTTCAGGTTATATGTGCATCTGATGTCCAGTGTTTTCTTGTAGGTCGCTCAGATTGTCAAGCACGAGATGGAAAATGCCATCAAACTCTCAGTGAAACTGAATGTTAAAGTGAAAATTGGACCTAGCTGGGGAGACCTGCAGGACCTGGAGCTCTGACATGAAGTGCAGCCTTCCTGTGTGTGGTGAGGCAGAAGGCACCACAGACTGGGCAGGGCAATGGCCAGAGACTGACCTGCATGTGATGCCATCCTCTGTATTGTGTTTCTTCAGATGTCATTGCAAGCTGCCTTCAAAATGTGTGGCAGAAGTGGGTATGAATTCACCAAGCCATACCCTTTGTACAGTGCAGTGAAGGATGTTTACAGAACTGTGAAACTCTTAAGTGCTAAAAGCGCAGTATATAAATGAATTCTGTACAAATATGCTGGATTTTGTAATTTAAAACAAACCCCCAAAGCCTAATGGATTTATTACATATGAATTGTGCTAGATTATTTAATTAAAACAAGGCACAGAGGTAATTTGGCAGTTCTTGTGTGTAATTCTGTCTAGGACAAAACAAAGCCATTCTCTCTTCACTTAATGTTGAATTTTACAGTCCCTCACTAGGATTATTTTGTGCTGAATCCTCCTGCTGACACACAGGTGCTGAAGAGGCTTTACAGTTGGCTGGATTTTTTACTTCATGCCTTTTGCAGCATTCACAGTGAGTGGAACCACTGCTTCATTGGCCTCCAACTTTTAGGAAAGCATTTTTGGTCGAATTCGTCCAGCTGGTGCCTTGTAAGCTGGCCTTGGGAGGGGCATTGTACTCCCTTAGAGTTAACAAAAAAAACACCAGCAAAAACACTCCCTTCTAGAGAATGAACCTCCATGTACTGGTTAAAAACTGCACAGCAACTCAGATTTTTGTGATCTGTCCAAAAGATACATCTCGGTCTGGCCAGCTGAAGGGATAGCCTTGGTGGTGTTTGAGGTCCCCTTCATTACAGATGTGTGGTGTGTGGCCAGTGGCTCTTCATGCAGAGACCCGTCCTCTTGGGAAGCTCCAAACCCTGCCTGTTGGTAGCCTCACTACAAACTACTTGAGTTTCCCCTGCAGTTGGTTGTGATGGTTATACAACTTCAGCTGGTTTGGTTAACTTCAGACAATGCCTGACCTTGAATTCTGGCATTTTCATGATATGACTTGTGTATGATACAAGTGAGGGAGCACAGGTGCCCTTCTTCACCACCTTTATGCCTCTAATTACTTTATCACCACTTTCTTCTGTAGTTTCTCCCCAATGTAAGCAATCTCGATCTTTCCATTCTTGCCTCCTGTGAGAAATTTTCAAGCCCCTAATTATTCTTTAATTTCTGAACTTCTGCTGGGTCCTCTTTAAGAAGCATACTTGTGAAATTGCCTTGGCTTGCTGCAGCCTGACAGTGCTTTGGCTGGTTAGCTTCAAACACAGCACCTTCTGTGTGGCTGTTACTGTGGCACCAGAGGCTCATGGCAGTGAGGTTTCAAGAGCATGGTAAATTTTAAAAGGTGTCGGTGGGGCCAGAATACAAAAGGTCATGTTCTGGACTCTGAGCCATCACCTGCCTCTTGTACAGCAAAAGACATACATGGTATCGTGTGAAGCATCCTCAGGTGAGGATGCCTTGGTTGCCTTTCTCAGCACCACCTTGGCTTTGTTTTCTGTTATGTATGTCACTTTACAGTGAGATTTTTGGGTTCCTTCCTGCCCACTCTGTGCTGTGGTTTTTCATCACATCTGTCACCTGATGGCTGAGCATTCAGCTGATAGTTGTTTCTTTCCTTAGCTTATTAAAGCTTTTGTTAATAACAGATCTGAGCCTTGGCACCCTGGTGTCCAACCATTTGTGTACTCTGCCTGTGAGGATGCTGTGTTGGACTCATTATCAATTCACATGGTCTAATGATTTCCTGTCCCAGGGTGTCATGCGGTGACACACCTGTGCTGTATCTCAGGGCTCAGCAGAGCTGCTGTCACTTGAGTTCCTTGTTCTTTGGCACATTACAATATTCCTCCCCCACACTGTCTTTAGAATTTCAGAAGGATGGCTCTCAAGCTCTCCATACAGGGCCGATGCTAATCAGTGAGGGGATTGACACAGAACTAAACTTATTTTGCTAAACAAACTCTATGAGTTCATTGTAATTAAGCAGTAATTTGGAACAAATGGGAAGACAAAAGGTGGCCACAGCACTGTGAGTGAGGTGGCTGCAGCAGCATTTGAGTCATGATACTAGAACTGGCTCTGAGCCCGTTGCCTGATTGCTGCTGTTTACATTTCTTAATTCTGATGAAGCTCTATTAGTGAGAGTAAGCAGGGGCAGCAGAGGAGGGCCTAGATGTGGTAAACCGTGTGGTGGGTTGAAACTACCCCCCCAACATAAAATTGCCAGACTAGCTCAGACTACCACACTGAGGGGGTGCTTGGAGATGTGCAGAAGAAAATATTTGCTATTTTCTGAAGTTTGCAGAAGGAATTTGCCTCTTCCCGTTGCTTACTTATTTTGCCTTTGGGCCCCTCCTCTCTCTCCTTTGATGGGCTGAGGCCTGCATTTGGTTGGAGACTGGGCTTTTTTTTCCTAGTTCAGGATGTGAGTGTGCAGGTTACTCTCTACCTTCATGTAGACAGCATGGGATGCATCTGATGATGTTCATTCCCTGTTCCTCAGCTGGTTTGCACATCTTTCTTTACAGTCCACTCCTGCCTCCTTCCTGTTAGTAACATACATGGTCCAACAGCCTGAGAAGACAACAGAAGAATGTTGCAGAAGGCATAGGAGTCCTGTTTGTTACAGCAGCCTTATCACTAGATCTACACAGAATTGCACCTGCAGCCCAGTTCTGCCTTTTGCCTGGCTGCTGCACCAGCAGGTGAGTGTCTGCCTGCCAAAAGAAATTAAGTTGGGACCCAACCCTGGCAAATAGTTGTGGTCCCTGGGAATGTTGTCTCTTCATACCATGTGAACTTGTGTGACTCTGCTTCTTGCAGGGAGATCTCGTCAACCTGCTACTGGTATAGGGTGAAACTTCCCTGACTGGGTAGCAGGAACTCTTGCTTGCTGTGCCAAGAGAGGTTCAAAAACATCTGCCAAAGCTACTGAGTTTCCAGCTCCCTCTGGAGCTTAAGTGAGCTCTCTTCTACCCTTCTGAGATTTCAGCTTGTAGGTGGCCACTTTTAATCTGAGGTGGACACGATGTGAAGGGTGAGAAGCCCAGTTAATGAGGGACTGGGATTGTGATTGGGACTGGGATGGTGGATTGCACACACCATGGGACCTCCCCACAGTAGAGCATAGGAACGTGAGCTGGGGTCTAGGTTTTGTCCCTGCACAAACTGCTGGAGGACAGGAGGTGGCCACCCCGATCCCAGCAACAACCATACTGCCAAGTGACTGAGCAAACTCCATCCAAAGGCTTTATGTGAACCCAGGCACCTTTGAAATGCTACAAAGAATCCAGGAGCAGAAGCTGGAGGAAAAAAAAGAGCTCTACACCAACTAATATCAATTCTTTGCTTTATTTTCTTTCCCTCTTGTTTTTGGTTTTTACTGGGGACTCAAAACAGCCTCAGTTAAAGATGCCTCAGTTTTCCTTTTGTGACGCTGATTTAGGAGACCTGTGGAAGCAGGACGTGGTTAGCGCAGGAGTGTGTGGTTCACCCCACGGTAGCCTCGGTTCTGAGATAGATACAGGTAATGATCCATTAGCAAACCCCACATATATTCTGTCCCCATTTCCTTGACACTGAATCTCAATATTGGTTGCTATTTAAAAAAGTACAATGTTTGATCTGTTGATTTAACCACAAAACAAAACACATGAATGGACACACTCATTTACATGACTATTGCTTATACACCTAAGATGATGAGTTGACTACAAATGGCCACACGTAGTTCCTACAGGAGAGAGAGTGTGTTCTTACTCAGACCATACCAAGGCAAAGAGACATTCAAGACTGAAACATCCTGTGCTTGAATTCACCTTTAAAACAAAGCATGTATGGGGGGCAAGGCATTTAAAGGGCATCATTAACTGAAATTTGTCTTCTTTTTTTGGATGTTACAATACACACAGTTTGGAAATGGTGGAGTCCTGAGGCTGAGCACAGCTCACACTTAAGCTGCAGTGTTTGCTTCTTAAACTGTATAACAGCAGCAATAAAATTTCCATATGCATATCTTCATTACAGTGCACATGCTGTGGTGTGAAAGGGCTCCAGGAACATGTAAAGCATTTGAGAGAATTTGCCTATGGATAATTTTGTACATGTAGTAAATAGATTGTTTCTGTTAAATATTTGTGTAACAAGGCATAGGACACAGGTGCCAAGAGACATGGTTTAGCACCAGACTTAGTAAAGTTAGATAATGGTTGGACTTGATGTTCTTAAAGGTACCTTTTCCAACCAAAGCAATTCTATGATTCTGTATTTTGGTAACAGAGGGAATGTCTAACTGGTGGACATTTTTGAACTATAACAAAATCAAAATAATTTAGAAACCAGGTCATTAAGCAAAACCAAACCTGATTCTCAAACTTTCCTCTGTCTTGTATTTGACTTCAAGATTTGAAGCTCAAGTTTAAAATCTACTGCTAGATTTATTTTTTAAAGAAAATAGCTTCTACTTCATCAAAGACTTGTCAACTCTCGAAACACAGAAATAACCTCGTGGATTTTTCTCTGCATAGTCTCTCTACAGCTGTTAGGGGTAACAGGCATTGGAACAGGCTGCTCAGGGAGGTGGTGGAGTTGCTGTCCCTGGAGGTGTTCAAAAAACATGTAGGCCTGGCACTTCAGGGTGTGGTTTAGTGGCCATCGGGGTGTTATGCTGATGGTCAGAATTGACCTTAGAGGTCTTTTCCAAGTAAAACAATTCTGTGACTCTATGATCTGGGCCAACTTAGAGGGGGTTGAAGTGGAAGTTCTGTGTGTCTGGTTTTGGATGTGGTTGTGATAGAGAGTTCCTTTAAAGAAGGCTGTCAAGGAACAGGGTATCTAGATGAAGAAAAAAAAAATTGAACTACTATTATTTTCAGCCAGTCTGGTGTGTTGTAACTGAGGGGTGCAATGTTGAACGTACATCTGAGTTTAGGATCTTGCTGGAGGTGGTGCTGGCTTAGTGGGAAAGGTGAAAGCACACGATTGCAACATCCAGTGACAGCTCCTGTCCTCAGTTTTCTTAGAGCAAGTCAGGTCAGAGGCTGTGCTCAGTGCTCGGAGTGCTGCATCGTTATGCCTTTCGCTTTGCAGCCTTCCATGGCATTCAGGTCAGGCCTTTCCAAAATCCCACACTCCCCCTCATTTCACAATAAATCAACCAGGCAAGAGTTTTTCCTCCCTCACTGAAGTTTTTAAGTGAAGGGTTGGGTTTTTTTTTTTTGTGTGTGTGTTGTTTTTTTTTTAAATCCCACATACATGGTAAATCTTGATAGAAAGCATTTAACAGTGTGCACTAACAAACTTGTACAACATATACATTACATATATATATTTATATATATAGAATGTTCTATATACAAACATATACAACTTTTTAGATCTCTACAGACTACAAGAAAATTGATAATTTATAGTCACAAGTGGTGAACTTTAACAGAAATGGTAATTTGTAACTGTCTGGAAATATGTAAAATATGTAAGCGTGGAAAGCAAGATACAGCTGTGACCTGATGGGGAGTACTAGAGAAAAGTTGCTTAAAAGTTTAGTAGTAAAAATGGTTAAGTTTGAGAGATGCTAGATTCTCATTTCTCTATTGCATAAAAATGCAAATGGAAATCTACTGGCAGGTTCCTCCTCACCCCCAACCTCTGGTGTTAAGTTGGAGCCTGTTGGCAGCTGCAGTCAGTCAGGCATTGTGTGACTGCCTTGTTGAAAACACTTTTCTCTCTGGGTGTGCTGTAGTGAGTAGCAATTAAAAGTGGCTCTGCAATTGTGACACACTGGCTCTAGCTCCAGCTGTTTCCATTGAAATCAAGGTTATGGGGATCTCTGCAGTATTAGCCACCCACCTGAGGGACAGATGAAAACTGAACCCACAACTGGTGGCTTCCTTCTCATCAAAGTGAACCAACTGCTGCCTGATCACCTTGTGCTACCACTCCCCCAGGCTGCTTTCCTGCAGGCTGCTGGTGTTGCACCAGTTCACAGCAGACACTGACCCTGTACAAGTGCCACAGTGGAACTGGTGATGGCTTTTCCATCTGCACTGGCTTGGCGCAGGAACCAGTGTAGAGATGGGTATAGAACAAACGCTGGTGGGGTGGCCTTGGCTTGGTGTCAATGAAGACTGCTTGGCTTCTCTGTAAAGAGCAGAGAAGGCAGGAGCAATAAGGACTAGAAAGTTGGTTGCAAGCGTTTGAACCATCTCCTGCCTCAAAAGGTTTTGTTGCCCAAAGACTAGTGGGTTTGAAGTACAGGCCAGACTACAGGCAGAGTGAGTGCACATTTAAACAGAAGAGAGAATTGCTGTAATGTTCTTCTCATTTATGTCTCATTCTAGATGCCTGGTTCCTCACACCCAGCTCCTGTTGGTATCAGTGGTGAGTTTGCTGGTTTTTTCACCCCTAAAGACAGCCTCCCAGCCCATGGACAACTCTGATTCCTTAACTCTCAGCAAAAACCGAGGCACTGCTTGGGCTTTGACCTTTTTCCCACAAAGCTTGTACAGCTCTTAAAATTATAGAGAAGTTTTTCCTGTAACAGAGGAACTTGCTGAGTCTCATTCCCAGTTGAGCTAGACCTGTCAGGGCCATAATTTTGATTTTGCCTGTAAAAATGTAAAAATCCTGTAAAGCATGAAGTTTCCATTGTGCTAAAATGTGAACTCCAAACTTAACACCTCAGATTTGTTCCAACCTTTTAACTCACGCATCTGGGTTGATTATGAAGCCAGATTTCAGGACTGTACAATTTCCTGGGCTCCATCTTATTGTAGGAAAAGGAAGGATATGGGAATTGCATCTTTGAGAGAGTTCATTTGAACATGGGGATGATGTAGGTGCCAGTGAAATTAAGGTCTAATTAGGAGGGAGATGCTGCCTGTCTGTATCAGTCTTGGTCAGGACTCCTTGAAGGGACAGAGGTTGTTGCTTTTCTCATATAGAAAGTTTTTTAATGCTCCTTTCCCATCTTTTTCTCACTTGTCTAATTTGAAACTATGTCCAGGCAAATGAAAAGAAGCCTTCAGTGCCTGGTTTCCAAGAAGGTCTCAGAAAAATGTCTAACTGGGGAACCTGTGAGGCTCTTGCAGGCAACCACGGCTGCAGCACAGTCACAGACTGGGAATCTATTGGTGCAGACAGGTAATAGGTTCTGCTTACTGCTCTCTTCTTTAGCTGCAGGTTGGAGAGTTTTCTGCAGAAGCCAAATAAGCCACTTGGAAGCAGAAGCAAATTACTTTTAGCAGTGTGAGCAGAAAATCCATTGCCACTCACCTGGGGTGTCATTTGATGTACGTGCCAGTTCAGCATCGTATGTTGACAAGTGGGTTTTGTGCTCCTCCCTGGCCTACCATTTGGTCTTGCTGCCATGACCTCTCTCCTTCCACCCCAGCTCTGGTGGGGGGATGGGTTACTGTGCAGTTTCCTTGGTGTAATTTCAACTGACCACTACAGAAGAATCACTGCTCTTCAACCTGCTCTGCAGCTCCTGGGGGCAGAAAGTGATAGGACTTTCCAACCTGCAGCCTTGTTAGTTTCCATCTTGCCTTTCCTTGCCTTTAAAGAAGCCATTTCCTAAGTTGGTTTTCTCTTCCTGCTACTGAGAAATAAGGCAACCAAGTGATACAGACACCAGGGAGATAAAAAGATGTCCCAGCCCCCTTCAAGTACAACTGAGAATAATCCAGAGCACATTTTGAAAAGTACAGATAAGAATGACATGGCCTGTGATCTGAATTGCAAATAAACCATCTATGCTCATATTTGAAGGACATTTCAGATAGTGCCTGCCTGGGTACTTGAAAAGAATCTGTTAAGTTTTGGGGAACAGGATTCTGAACTTATTTATTCTTCTGGTAAGCGTTAAACAGCATTGATTTCAAGTAAAGTATTTCAAGGGAAATGAGCTGCGTTTTCTTATCTGCTATTTAACTAATTTTTATGTTGAGAATGGTAGCAAACATGCTTGAAAGGTACTGGCTTCTCGTAATATCAATTTTAAAAAATAAAGGGTTTTTTTTGGCCATTTAAGTTCTGTTTTGCTTTGTTTTTTGTTTTTCTCAGAATACGAA
This sequence comes from Indicator indicator, assembly GCF_027791375.1. Taxonomy (NCBI): domain Eukaryota; kingdom Metazoa; phylum Chordata; class Aves; order Piciformes; family Indicatoridae; genus Indicator; species Indicator indicator. The sequence continues at coordinate 92,742,160 of NC_072010.1, read as the reverse complement.
TAAATCCCATTTTTCATCAGTCACAACATGCTTTCTTTTTCTCTTTTTTTTCTCTTTTTTTTAATGATTTCAGTTATTCATGCAGAGTTTTATAAGTGCATTAACATTCGAGTTTGTACAGAATATTTTTTTTTTTTTTATAAGCAGACACACTCCCCACAGTTCATACCTACAGCTTCTGAAAAACTACATGCCACAGTGATGGTTGAGTTCCTTCTGGAAAGAGGCTGGCTGCTGCCTGAGCCAGCTGTTGGAGTGAGACCCACGTGATTCTAGCTTCCGTCTCACGCTCTGTCAGATTTCTCCTTGACTCACGCTGTGATGAATCCAATAATAGTAACAGGAAAACATCTTCTAGGAGGAAAAAAACACCCCTCTCTCTGGCCAGTGACTAGTAGTTTTGGGAATGATTGTTGATTCCCTCCACAATGTTCTTTGTAAAGCCACAAAGCAGCTTCTTTGAGTGTCTAGAACTGGTACCATTTTTTGTCCTTGTATTTCAGCATCACCTAGGGAAAGGGGAAAGAAAGGAATGGCTATAAAATGCTGCTCTGCAGCTGAGGTACCACATCTGCCCTAAGGCCATTTACTACCACAAACTTCTTAAGTGAAAAGGGCAGAGCACTGCAGTACTTTACTAACAGTGCCATCAGGCCTTCAGTCCACCCTGGCTTTGTGTTTAGTTTCATAATCATTACATTAAAACAAAAACAAACAAACGAGCAAACCCCCAAAACAACAACAAGTTACCTGCTACTGCTGATCATTAAAAGATTTTTTTTTTTCCTGAGGTGCTTTAACAAACTTGTCTGCTGCAAAAAGTACAGTGGTAAGGGAATAGAATCATAGAATGGTCTGGGACAGAATGGACCTCCAAAGGTTATCTAGTCCAACCTCCCTACAGTCATCAGGGACATCCCCAACTGGAGCAGGCTGACCAGGGCCTTGTTGAGCCTCACCTTGAGTATCTCCAGGGAAGGAGCCTCAACCACCTCCCTGGGCAACCTGTTCCAAGGATCAGGATAACCAGGATCTTGCCTTTTATTCCTATAGAAAGCATCTTATCTCTGGAGCACAGTAGACAGCCCTGAATATATAAGGTTGTTTGCATTTCAGGGCATGATCTGTCTGCATATTTTTTGCCTTTCACTTACAGAGGCCAATAAAACAGTTAAAGGTCTTGGCCAGAGATGTGATGTGTGTTAACTGGAGAATGTGTTTTGGGCACACATTTAACGTTTAGTGTTGTTTTTTATCTTCAAGGAAAGTTCTCTTAGGCAAGTTGCACTAGGGGACGTTTAGCTTAGATACTTGAAGAAAATTCTTCACTGAAAGGGTTCTCAAAAACTAGAACAGGCTTCCCAAGGAGGTGGTTGAATCCCCATCCCTGGAGGTGTTTCACAGTTGCAGAGATGTGGTGCTGAGGGACATGGTTTAGCACCAGCCTTGGTAGAGTTAGATAATGGTTGGACTTGATGATCTTCAAGGTCTTTACCAGCCAAAAGTAGTCTATGATGCCCAGCCTTAACAGTGTGGGAAGGAAGAACTTTCCATTTCCAGCTCTAAGCACAGAAGCTTTCTATTCAGGCACACTCTAATCTATATAACTGTATGAGAAACGTTCTCCTCTTCTTCCCAGTAAGATCTGTAAACGTTCCTATAGACACATCCACCTACCTCTTCTCTGCTGTGCTACATAGATGTGTTGTTCTAAGTGGTTTAAAAAAAAAAAACACATAATGAACTAGTGAGGAAGGCAAGAGGTGAGGAGTGCTGTGTTCTGAATTCAGAGGCTGACAATGGATGCTCGTTTATGAAAACATGACAGGCAGGGGGGGGTGCCACAGGAGTTTATTTTCAGCGTTCTCATTGTTTGGGTGTCTTGATTACTATAGGCACACCTAAACCAACCAAGTGTGCTTGACCTCCCTGAAGATACTCCTAAAAGCTCTGCTAAGGCACATGGAGGATGGGAAGATGATTCAAGACAGCTAGCATAGCTTTACTAAGGGCAAGTCCTGCTTCACCAAGATGGCAGCTCTCTACAGTGGAGTGACTACATCAGTGTACAAGCAATGGCTGTCATCTATCTAGACTTCTGCAAGGCCTTTGACATGGTCCACTAAAATGTCCTTCTTTCTAAGTAGGAGAGATAAGCATTCAATGGATAGAGTGTTCAGGGGATAAGGAATTGGCAGAATGGTCACATCCAGAGTGTAGTCAATGTCCAAATGGAGATGGGTGACAAGTGGTGTCTACTGGGACCAGTTTAATATCTTCATTCATGATATAGGCAGTGGGATCAAGTGCACCCTCACAAAGTTTGTCAATGACACCAAGATGAATGGTGCAGTTGATATGGCAGAGGGACAGGATGTCATCCAGAGGGCCCTGGACAAGCTGGAGAATTTGCCCAGGTGAACCTCATAAAGTTCAACAAGACTAAGTGCAAGATCCTGCACCTGGATCAGGACAATCCTCACTATATCAGTCTAGGTTGATGTAATAGAAAGCAGCCCTGTGGAAAAGGACTTAGAGTTAGTGGATGAGAAGCTGAGCATGTGTACAAGAATGTGCACTTGCAGCCCAGAAGGGCAATTGTGTCCCGGGCTGCATCAAGAGAAGCATGGCCAGCAGCTCGAGTGAGGTGATTCTGACACTTTACTATGCTCTGGTGAGACCTCACCTGGAGTACTGTGCCCAGCTCTGCGGCCCTTAACACAAGAAGGTCATGGACCTGTTGGAGTGGGTCTAGAGGAGGACTAGAAAAATTATCAGAGGCCTGAAGCACCTCTCCTATGAGGACAGGCTGAGAGAGTTGGGGTTGTTCAGCCTGAAGAAGAGAAGATTCCAGGGAGATCTTATAGCAGCCTTGCAATACCAGAAGGAGGCCTACAAGAAAACTGGGGAGGGACTGTTCACAAGGGCGTGTAGCACTAGGACAAGAGGCAATGGTTTTAAACTAGAGTTGGATATTAGGAAGAAATTCTTTCTTACAAGGCTGGTGGAATGCTGGAACAGGTTGCCCAGGGAGGTGGTAGAGGCCCCATCCCAGGAGACATTCGAGGTGAGGCTTGATGGGGCACTGAGCAACCTGATCTAGTTGGGGATGTCCCTGCTTAATGCAGGGGGAGCTGGACTAGATGACCTCTAGAGGTCCCTTCCAACCCAATACTTTGCATGATTCTATGATTCTGTGAAAGGGAAGCAATGACTCAGTTGCAGGGTTGGTGGTTCCTAGCTCTGGGTGTGTGGTGCCAGGGCCCCTACCTCGTGTGCATGCTTGGAAAACGCCTCTGCGCTGGCCATCATGCTCGCTGTCCTTTCATCCAGCTCTCCCAGTTTCTGTCCTCGCTCATCAAGGGCGATGCGCGCACGAGTCAAGTCCCCAATGACACCTCCAGCAGCCCCTCTCACGCCTTCAATTCCACCCGATCCAGGGATGTGCTGGGCAAGACTGCGAGAGGCTTTTCCTGCTGTGGCCTCGCCAACTGGAAAGAAGTGGACAGACAGACAGAAATGAGTTCTCAGCCCTGGCTCTGTCAGAGCTTCTTGTCCTCAAGCTGTGGCCTTGCAGCAGTGATGCCATTTGATGTGCAGGTGGCACGTGTGGAAGACGTTGCTTTGTGCACCAGCACACCTACAGTGCAGTCATGGCTCCCCTAACTCAGCTCTTCAGAAGAAGCTGTCAAAGTGAAAAAATTGTGGGAAGGCAGCTGAGGACACTCCCCTTTCACTACAATGACATCTTTACTATTTCATTAGTGATCTAAAGCTTGTGCACAACTCCATTCCTAGGCAGCAAGGGCAGGCGATCTCATGAAATAATTTATTAAACAAAAAAACTCCAAGAAATTACTTACAGAGCTCTTCTCTGTCAAAAGCTTGTCCACTTCCTCCAAAAAGTCCTTTGAGAAAGCCTCTGTTCTGGGCTTCTGGTGTTTCCACAGGAGTAAACAAATCCCCAAGCATGTCCTAGCAAAGACAGGCAAAAGACCACGTGAAAAATTACTGAGGTGGAATTAACGAACCACATGCATTGGAGCTAATTAAATAGTTTTAAGAGTCTGTTGTGTGAAGAGTATTGAAGATTTAATATCTGTGTTTCATGACAGGACTTCAGTACAAAACATTGATGTGCTGGAGCAAGTCCACAGAAGGGCAACAAAGCTAGTGAAGGATCTTGAGAACAGGTCTTGTGAGGAGGGGCTGAGGGAACTGGGGTTGTTTAGTCTGGAGGAGGCTGAGGGGAGACCTTCTTGCTCTCTACAACTCCCTGAAAGGAAGTTGTAGGTAGTGAGGTAGGGTGGTTACGTCACCCAAGTAACAAGCACTAGGATGAGAGGAAATGACCTCAAGTTGCACCAGGGGAGGTTTAGGTTGTCTATTAGAAGAAACATCTTCACTGAAAGGGCTTTCAAAGACTGGAACAGGCGCCAGGGGAGTGGTTGAATCCCCATCCCTGAAGGGGTTTCACAGTCGCAGAGATGTGATGCTGAGGGACATGGTTTAGCACCAGCCTTGGTAGAGTTAGATAATAGTTGGACTTGACGATCTTAAAGGTCTTTTCCAAGCCAAATGATTCTATGATTCTAAATACTTGGGCAAGCTAGATTCCCTCATGCTTTCAAAAGGGCTTGGTTTCTCATGTCCCAGTCTTGTGTTCATTACCACAGAGCAAAAATTCGTAAGTACCACAGAGTGAAAGGAGCAGTGCCAAGACCACATTTTGCTCAGAAACAGGAGAGGTGACACTAAAATTGAATGAACGAGTTGATGTGAATTAAGTGCTCTGCTCTAGTGATGATCCAGGCATACAGGGCAATTGCTCTCTGTTTTCTCTTCAGAGAATCACAGAATCGTTTTGATCAGAAACATTCAGTGTGTGCTGGCAGGTCAGAGAGTTTGGGGGTTTGCTGTTTGGTTGGATTTTCTGTTTTGTTTTGTGTTTGGTTTGTCTTTTAAAATAAAATCCTATCAAATGCCATACACCTTCCCTGCCTCGTCCCCATCACTGTGCCATCAGCAGTGCTAAATAAGCATGCCTGCTGAAGGCATGGTCAGGCTGCCAGATCTTGGAGCAGTCAACACAAACACATCTCAGGCTCAGATTTATTTGCAGAAGTCCTAGGAGAAGTGGGTCCCCCAGAATAAACCTGGCAAAGCCTGCAGTCCTGTTAGTGTTTGAAACCACTGGGGCTGTGTGCACAGAGAACAGTTGCTGCCCTGTTGCTCAGCTCTGTGTTTGCTCATCCAGACCTCAGCAGAAAGATTCTGCTTCTGGGCTCCCGGGAGGCTGAGTGCTAGGACAGTGCCATAACTCACACTCTGCTCCTCTGCACAGTCACCTGCTCTGGGGAGAAAAATTACTGTAGCCCTGTGAGCCTCAGTGGAGAGACTCATGCAGCCTGGTGATGCTTTCCCAGCAGGTAGCAGGTGAAGCTGGGTCATCTGCTTTTGTGTGCAACGTGATGACCATGCAAGCCTAGTACTGTCCTCTCTGCATAAAATCCAAGATATAAGCAGCCGGACTCCAGCAGCGCAGAGAAGCAAGGGCTGTGTTTCCCTTTGGCTGGTTGTTGTATGATGTCATTAAGCTTAATAAAAGAAACCTAAGTTCAGAACAGCCTCTCACTCTAGGTCCCTGTTCTATCAGTCAAACCTTTTGATCACTTTAAAATTGGTCCCCTGCAAAACCATCTCTTCTCCAGTGCTCAAAGTCTTGTGTGCTGTGCTCACAGGGCTTTTTCAGACTTGAGACAGACAATGCTGTGATGTGAGCTGAGCTGCTCAGCACATGTTATTCCCTAGGGCACAATGAGTGCTGGCAGGACCATCCCTTTTATATTTCTATCATAGTTAATTTCTAATTATATAATCTAGAACTTATTCCTCCTCTTTGTTTCCCTTTTTATCACTCATCTTTCTCCCTGTAACCTCTCTCAATTCCTCCTGTTCAGCAAATGACAATTTAATTTGCATTTTCATCGTTAAAAAACCCAACCAACCCAAATCTAACATTGTAAAGACCTTTTGCACAAAATAAACTATTTCAATTAGACTATTTCTGTAGCTGCTGTATTTTAATGCACAGTGGGAGATGCTTTCCTCATGTGGAAGAAGGGGAGTACCAGTTGTTGGAGTAAAAACAATGGTAAATAATTTTAAAAAGATATTAGAGCATATTTTTTTTATACTAACCACACTGGTTTGCCTCATTCTCTCTCACCTAGCTACTGAGAGGTGTAGGTATTGAGATCTTTTCAGAGTTGAAATAAACAAAATTATAAAAATATGAGAAGGAATTCCTCTTTTTACTGAAGCAGTTGCTACGTGGTTGGACACCTGGTACCAACTGCTGTAGCTGCGGTCCATTTGTAAGCTTCTCCTTCCTTCCCTTCAGTCGTATTTAGCAGTTGGTCTTTCCTAATAGAGGGCCTTTGAGAGAAGCTGGCTGCGAAGAGTCCTGATGGGGCATAAATCTGCCTCTGCAGAGTGCCAGCAGAGATTGCCATTTTTTGCAGGCTTGGGCCAACCATAAGGGCACAGGAGCTCAAAGAGTGACAGAGCTTCTGAACCTCTCTGCTACTTTGGCATCCTTCAGCCAGGGCAAGTGGAGAGGAACGTCTGTCCTGCTCCTGCAGCACAGCCTTCAGATACTGAAATCTAGCAGTAAACATGCAACAATTTACATCTGCACCTTGAATACTGTGCTCAGTTTTGGGCCCTCACTACAAGGAAGACTTGAGGTGTTGGAAGGGGTCCAGAGAAGGACGACAAAGCTGGTGAATGGTCTGGAAAACAGGCCTCCTGAGAAGGAGCTGAGGGAACTGGGGTAGTTTAGGCTGGAGAAGAAGAGGCTGAGGGGAAACCTTCTTGCTCTCTAGAGCTCCCTAACAGGAGGTTGTAGTGTGGTAGATGTTGGCCTCTTCCCTGTAGTAGCAAGTGATAGGACAAGAGGAAATGGCCTCAGGTTGTGCCAGGGGAGGTTTAGATTGGATATTAGGAAAAAATTCTTCGCTGAAAGAGTGGTCAGGAACAGGCTGCCCTGGTTAGAGTGGTGGAGTCACTTTCTCTGGAGATGCTCAAAAAACACTTAGACATGGCACTTTGGGACGTGGCTTAATGGCCATGGTGGTGTCAGGTTGACGGTTAGACTTAATGTCTTAGAAATCTTTTCCAACTGAAAGGATTCTACGCTCTGACGAGTCAGGCCACTGAACCTTCCCACACAAGCACAAAGGCACCCAAGGAAGCAATTGAGCACTACCTGCAGATTGTCACACATCTCCTGGCTGTATGTCAGGCGCTGGATCTCTGTGGGAGAGCTGAGGTACAAAGCTTGTCCTTCATTAGTGAAACAAAAGGTCCGTGCTATCCTCATGTCTGTCACAGGCAAATAGTTGATGTCCAGCAGCGGGCGAAGGCTGGGCAAGCTGAAGAGAAGCAGATGCCTAGGTTAGTCACCAGCTGCCACACGTGGGACACCTGCTCTCTATCTGCATTTTAAACCAACATTTAAGTTTATGCTTCTCATAATTGGAATAGTTAAAGTGCAGCTCTAAGCTGAAAAATTCTGCCATAAACGTGCTACCTTTCTGTCATCCTCTACTTCCTTGCATGGAGAAGTTTCTGCTGCCTTGCCTAAATGATTCTTAGGCTTCTGCTGCTGTCTGGATTTGGGATGTGCATGTGGCACAAGTGTGGCTGGGCAGTTTGCAGGGCGAGGTCTGCCCCCAGCTATCACATGGGCAGCTGTGGGAAATGGCATGGCAGGGCCCTGCTTGCACCTTGTGGACAAAAGGGCTCCAGCATTGCCTCTGCTGGTTCTCCAGATGCTCCTGTGAATAGCACTTTCCAAAATTTAAATGGCTTGGTTAGGTAAGGGGGGAGCTGAAGGTGGGACCAGAGGGCTAGTGCACAGTCAGCTCACTGGTGGAGATGACAAGGAAGGGAAATCAGGTGTTCTGAGTGGAAAAATCTTCCAAAACAGCAGGAACAGGATTTGCTGCTTCACACTGGAGAAACAGCACACACCAGTTTCTTTCTACACTTGAGTTTCTCTATACTCCCCTATACCTTACAAGAACCGAGTGCTAAGAGACATGCTTTGACACCAGACTTGGTAGAGTAGGATAATGGCTGGAGACAATGATTGTAAAGGTCTTTTCCAACCAAAATAATTCTATAATTCTAAAATGATCAGGTTTTTATTTTATGGTAGTTAAAACCCAACAGTCATGAATTGCTACAGGCAGGGGATTACTATGAAATACAGGAACCTGCTTTGCTCTGCAGCTGCCTTGACTCTCCATGTGGAGATAGGCCAAGGAACAGGTACAGCAGCAGGCAAGCCAGGGCATTAAACACACCCACCAGGGAGCGAATGCAGAGCATTGGGCACTCTGGAGCAAACCCAAGTGGAACGTGATGGCACTGAGCCACCTCTATGCTTAGTTTTGCCCCAAGGTTAGTTAGATAAGTACCTCAGTGTCATGATGTGCCCATTGGCACAAAAGCACGCCAGACAGACGCTGTTACAGAGGGTGACCACATCTGCTCGCAATAAAAAGGACGTTTCGGTGATGTTGTGGACATAAAGACATGTTTGGGAAGGCAATGAGAAGACTTTGGCTTGTTTTTCTGAACAAATGACTGCAAATTGATGATCACCCATATCCTGGGAAGAGGAAGGGGAATGCATGACAAGTTTCCTTTTCCTTGTCTTTTCACCATCATCAGCACTGTGTGGGTCCCTCCATACTTCATACGGTGGATGTGTCAACGTCCCCATGCAGTCCAAGCAGGCAAAGGTCAGCACGGCTCCTTTCAGTGTCAGGACTGTGCCTGCAAAAGATCGTTTGCTGTCACTGGCACTGGCACTACAGTGAAACTGGTTGTCAGCGCTACAAATGCGTGCAGGACGGCTGACATTCAGCTTTTTCAAACTGAGCAATCAGGTTAATCTCGCTCAGGAAGACACGTCTGCCATGCCCAGTTCTTCCTGAGCAAACAGGCTGCCAGTACGCAAAAGGTCTCAAGCAGCCTACAGCAAACAACCCATTTCATACATGCTGTGGAATACCATAAAGGCAGGCTGTTGGTTATCTATCTCTACATTATACCAGTAGGGCAGTCATTCCCCAGCAGTAAAATTGTTATCCTTAGTGTGGTGACCTTCTAGCATTGTTTTTCTAAACAAACTGGAGGTAGGAAACCTCTGATCCTGTGCATCCTCTGATTTTTGTTATTTTACTCTGAACGTACTAAGTGCATGCTGCCTCTCCTCAGACCTGACCTCTCTCAGCCCTCTGTTCTCTTAGCTACACTGTCTGTCACTCACTCAGCCAAGGATGTCTCCTGGTACACTGGCCTGCCAACATTTCTGTTTCCTTTCCTGAATTCCCTTCTACTTCTCTGCGGCTTTCTGATAGTGAAGCAGCCAGGCTGTTCACAGCAGCCCAGGCAGGCCTGCATCACAGCTGTACATATGACTGCAATTTCACAATATGGAGGGGCTCTGCTAATGTCCCTTTCCTCACAGAAAACATGTAACTTTTTGCTCACGACACAAGGTGATCTTCAGCAATAACACAACCAAAGAAACTCAGTTTGTGAAGCTGTCAGTGTCTCTCACAAGCATGTTTGTTCTCTGTTGTGAGTGATGGTGACCTGATGCACGCATTGAGACACTTCTGCCCCGAAGGCCATACAAAGTCATGCAGTTGTTCCTCCTGTTGTACCAAGAGAGGCAATAAAGAGGAGAAGAGCTGCTCTCTTACCACTTGGCGACACCATGACTGGCTCTGACTGCCGCAAGTCGTCACTAGCAGGCAGATTAAGGGAGAGGATTAAGACCATACCAAGGCCTGTTCCAACCCAGAGGCAGGGAGAGACAGCAGAGTCGTTTTTCCGGGCAAAGGACTCCATGAAGTACAAAGCAGTAATTGCCTCCTTTGAGTCCCTGTCGATACTGGACACGCTGGAGCTTCGGGAGCGGCTGAAGGAGTTTTCCCTGTTTTCTGCACAGACAAAAACAAGCAGACAGGCATAAGCTGAGAGGCCTGCCACAGGCACGAGCCTGTGGCAAACACAAACTCCCCTTCGAGCACAGAAAATACAGAGTTTTTGTAACCTGAGCAAGCGTTCTGACACTAGGAGGACACCAGCTTGCTGCCAGCGTATAAATAAGTTTGGAAAATGCTGTCAGACCTCATCAGTTAGATCTGTGTTAGAAATAGCTGCTTATTATGGAGATTAGCATAGACTAATTAGAATTTACAACAGCCTTAGCTCAAAGGACTTGTTCTAAATAGCATGAAATAATTTTAGACCCATATGTTACCAACGCATTTAAAATTAATCCATGTACCTTGTTGCTGCAGGACATGAAAGGAGATGACATTACCAACTTCGGAGCACGTGCCTTTTGCTCTGCTCTTGTTTCCATCACTAGAACGTTCTAGCACTGTGTTCACAGCCATGGTTTGATGCCAAGCCAGTAATAGCTGCTCTCTAGGGAAAAGACACTCCATTGCTAAACTGATTCCAGCATCCAAAATGTCTCAGGGTACAAATCAACTCTGGCTTCCCAGGGAGTGAAGTGGGAAACCTGCTCTGTGCTCTTGGCAACAACTGCACAGTGAGCCAGCACTGGCGGCTTCATCTTGCTGCCTAAGCTTTAGCAGGTGACAGCAAGAGCCAGCTGGAGACAGAGCTGTGTTGTCCTCACTGTGCATATGTAGATATGGAGACAGTCTCTGAACTTTTCACATGATCTGACTGCTGCAGGGCTAAGGATCTCTGCTTTGCTTTGCCGAGTGCTTCCAAGTAGGAAGCACAAAGCTGTGTGGGGTAGCTCCTGGCATCAGCAGGAATTGTTGGTGGCAACACACTGGAGGCTAGAGAACACAGTGGGGCTCAAATCTTACTGAAGACTAAAGGAGCAAGAGGGAAGAGAGTAGGGCTGGTTGCTAGCACATTCTTTGCAAAACAGTGTGCCAGTGCTGCCGCCCGTCAGCCTGTAGTCATAACCAGGGCTAGATCGCTGGAAACCTCACATGTTCTGCTGCAACAATAACAAGAGCACCTAGAGGTTCTGAAGATGGAGAAATAGTTGAAGTTACTGGACCTGAGATAAAAGACTTGCATTTGAACTTATCATTGTGAAATAGATCTGTCTCTGGTATGAAATTATCCTTCTTTAAACTCAGAAGAGCTGTCACTTCAAGAGCCAGTAAAAATGTGTAAAAAAAGGAATACGTCCTGCCATGGTTGAAGAATAAAATTAGAAAAGGACTTTATCATGTACTACAACTTAAAACTGGGCTGATCCTTATATTGCCTCTATGGTTCCTGCTCATCACCATCAGGTTCTTTTCCTCAGGCAACATAATGTATAGCATTGTATTCTCTTACCCAGATGACTCTGTGTTAACTGCTGAAATTATCCTCTTCACAGCAGCTACCTGGGAAAGACTGGAAAGGCCCACGGTAAAGCACCACTGGAACCATGCCAAGTGTTACTGTATATGCTACCTTAAAAACAAACACACAGGAGTGGGGGCAGATTCTCCTGCTACTCTTTCACGGGTGGGCCAGCTTCTGCTCTTTGAGGGCATCCTTAGGCAGGCAGGATCTTCACAGGGTAGGTGTCCCTGGCATTTCAGTCCCACTTGTGTGGAAAAGAAACTTATGTCTACTTGAACTTTCAAGCACTGCCCTCACCCTGTTTCACCTTCGTGTAGGCACTGCTGAGAAAGAGCATTTAGCAGTACTTGCTTGGTACTGCTAAATATAGCTGCCTAAAACTGGGATTGTTTATTCATCTGCAAACACAGCTTCTAATACCTTGAGAATTAGTGTCTCACATAACCCCAACCACTTGCACTTCTCCTGCAGCAGACTGGTTGGCCCAGCTCCTTCCTAAGCACAGTGACAGGTGCCAGGTAAAGAATGGGATGACAGTAATTTCAAGACAGAGATCATCAGGGCTACACACATGCATATATACATATATATGTGTACACACACACACACATATATATATTTATTTATTTCCCCCCCCCAAAAGGGTACCCCATTTCCAAAAAATGTTATGTAATTCATTTTCTCTAGCAGGCATATTAATATCACAGTCACACAGAACTGAAGTATGGTGGTGCTCAAACTGAGAAAGATGTTGAAAGGACAAATGCAGTTAGTGTAGGCGACATACATGGAACTTAAAAATACATGATGTGCCATTTGCATGTGTCACCAAGCTTTCTCCCTCCTTAAATTAACAAGAAATGTTCCTTACTCCTGTGCAGTACAGTTAACTAATATGTCTTTGCAGAACTGGCAGTTACAGATAGAATCTTTGGGATACTTTTGGGAACATACTGTGCAGGTTTTTATTAAATACACTACTCAAACTGAAATTCTAAAGACCAGCAAGACACGTGTCAAAATTTGATGTCATTAAGCATTATCTGGACAGCAACCCAAAACCTATAAAAGGCTGCAATCACCGTGTGACTTTGAAACATAGAATTGTTTTGGCTGGAAAAACACCTTTAAGATCATCAAATCCAACCATTTTCTAACTCTACCAAGTCTGGTGCTAAACCATGTCCCATAGCACTACATCTCTGCATCTTTGAAACACCTCCAGGGATGGGCGTACAACCATCTCCCTGAAAAGACTATTCCAGTGTTTGAGAACCCCTTCAGACTTTACTGGCTAGCTCTAAAGCAAGGTAGAAGTCTCACCTCTTCCTTGATTTCAGGAAAAAAATTCAGTTTAGGCCTGTTCCATAGGATTCTTTTCTCAAAGAGATATTGCCCCTAATTCTTTATTTAGAAACCACTCTATTGTATCCTAGAGAAACACAAAAGCACTTTATTTGGAAAAACTTCCTTTACCTTGAGGGTTGCAGAGCACTGGGCCAGGCTGCCCAGAGAGGCTGGGGAGTCTCCTTTTCTGGAGGCTTTCAACACCTGCCTGGACATGTTTCTATGCAACTTGATCTAGGTGAACCTGCTTTAGTAGGGGTGTTGGACTAGGTGATCCATGGAGGTTCCTTTAAACCCCTACCATTGTGTGATTCTGTGATTATCTGCAGCCAGTGTACTTCAAAAAGCTGCACACCACGGGTTGAGACTACATAATGCAGACACAACTACTCTCCTAATAGCAGTCCTGCTTTCTTCAAAATGTTTTATTTCAGCCTTGTTGTGTGCATGGTTTGGGTTAGTGAGATGCAGATGGAAACTCAGAAACCACATTCCTTCATTGCACTGGACTGGTTGTTAAATACCAGCTATGCAGTGCAAGATATGAAGAGAAGACTTCTGATTTAAGAGCAACTACCGAGCCTTTAACTCGTTACCCACCTCATGGACAGAAACACACAGGACACTTCAACTCACATGCCAGGAGAAAAATGAAGGCAGTGTTTCTGAGTCTTACCTTTGTTCATCCATGTGTGAGCAGTACAGTGACGCTCGTCGTGTGAGAATGAACTGATTCGATGTAATTGCTGAAGCATTGCCCGTCTGGAAATGCAACCTACTGCCACAAGAACCGCATGCATTGCAAAAGGACAAGAACAGTTGAGCCAACCCTCATCATCACATCTACACCAAAGCAGCCCTGAGCAGCTACTGTCCTAGCTCTTTCCTTCCGTGACAGTCATGCCACTGTCCTGTGGCAGTACACTGGTGTCTAGGAGTAGATTTAAGTTAGGATTTGGGGGGAAGAGGGGGGATGTTCTGAGAATTTAAAAGATACTTTGACTAAATGATTCCATGTCTTTCAAACTGTCACTTTTACAAAGCAGAGATTGCAGAGATTTTTTTTTTAAACTTTTATTTCCTCTAAACAAAAAGGAATTTCCTTACTTTTCCATGGAATTAAGGAAAAAAAAACCAGCAAAGAGGGAAGATATTAATGAAAACATATATGCCATGTTCAGGGGCATGTTCTGACTTCTCTATTCTCAGCTGCACCACAGGACTTGTAAGGGGGAGACTTCCTTCCCTATCACCTCTTCCAAGAAATTGCCATTGTGATTAATCTAAAGTAGTGGAGTTTGCACTAACACAGAAGCAAGAAGCAGTTTTCTTTTTAAAGTCAGGAATCATGGAAGTATAAGCATCGCTTATTATGAGGAATGAAAAAAAACCTGCCAGTGACATTTTCATTGCAAGCGTTTATAGTCATCACTAAACAGTTTTGCAATAGACTATCAGTGTCCTGGATGCTATTTATAGGTCCTTTTCTGGTGTTAACAAGCTGACTAATTGATCTGCTTATAAAACATGCACAAAAATTGACCCTTTTTGTTATGGATACAGTCTGGAAACAAAGTTAGAAGTTTTATATCCTCCTCATTTGGAGATTTCTACAAGTTTTAACCTCAAACATCTGATCTAACTCTTCAAAGAGTTGCCAGATTAAGATTCATCATCTTAAATTTTTTTGAGAAGTCTGTCACTTTAAAAATGATATAGTCAGGAAAGCATGCAAAGCTCTGATTGCCAGTGTGAGAATACAGTAAAGGAATTAGACTTAAAACACAAATTTTCACACAGTGACATTATTAGACACAGAAACCAAACCACACTACTGATGGCAATGCTTCAGCCACACAGAGGAAAAGGGGGTGGGAAGTGACACTGCAGGGGTTTCACACCTTTAGCAACACTGCACATTTACTTGGCTAAAAACATCTTCAAGCTCATTCTAACAGCACCGCTCCATTCCACATAAAGCAATCCACTAGAAAGCAGCACATGTAAACACAAACAGTGTGATAATAATCTGGAATTTTACTATGAATTGGAATTTCACTGGATCAACTCAAATAACTTTCCTTAAAACTATGTTGAAAAGTCTATGGCTGTACCGCTTGCACAGCATGCAGAACAGGGTGGCTGTGTCTGTGCCTACATGGGGCATGGGGTGCATGACCCTCCCTGGGAAAAGTTCTCTCATGTATTGCCCTGGAGATGCTTCAGTTACAGCAGTGTAACCTGAATGGCCTCCTGAAATCGTACTGATATGTGATGGTTTAAAACTGTATTTTTAATTTTTCTTCACAAAGTTAGAGCTGAGAAAGCAAAGGAATGTAAATAAGTCACTATTGGGTGTAAGAAAGCAAAATAATGATTGTTCTAAACACTTCCATTGGAGAGAGAGAAATGTTTAAGAATCACTACTCAAAACAAAGTTGGGGCAGTCGGAGTTGAGTTCTCGGCTTGCTTGCTGGGCTTCGGGCTGGCTGTTTCTTCTTCTTTTCTGGCTGAAGATAACACACTGACCTTGACCAGCTACGTCTAACAGCCTCTCTGTTTCTTAACTCTCTGCCTTCTGCCAGGGGAGACTGGGGCGGGGAAAGAGGCCCTTTGGGGAAAGGCCCATTTGGGGGAAGCAAAGGGGGCTTGGTTGTGCTTTTCTGTTGATTGTACATATTTGTAAATGTTGTGAATAGTGTATATTTGTACATATTCATTGTGTTTCATCATAGATTGTAGATTTGCTGGTAAATACAGCTTTCATTTGCTTCCAGAATGAGCTAGCCTGGTTATTGTTGGTGTGGGGGGATTTCAGCTCTCACACTGTTACATGATACAAGGCTGATGTAAATGATGGCAAATAAAGGCCTGAGATAACAGATAAAGAGATAACAGATTTGGGTCACCAGATTTTGATCTTCATTTTGGTATTTCCAGAATATGGTAAAGTTCAGGCTTAGAAAAGTTTTAGTTCAGTACATTTTAAAAATCGGAAGGGTTCTGTTAGGCCAGAACAGAAAAGCATTTTCTTCATATTGAAAATGAAATAGAAATAAACATTTTAATGGAATGCTAAAACCACAAGAGATCCTTGCAGCAAGTAAACCATCAAACTTCCACACGCAATTGTATGAATCACTTCCCTTAACTTACACAAGCAAATTGCACTCACGTCCAGATCACTAAGAGCTCTGTTTGGATATAGGTTAAAAGTTTGGACATACACTTTTTAGTCAAAGACATCGCAATTCTCTAGAACATAAACCCCAACCTAAAATATCCACTCTGTTCTAGTGTCTTAAGCAACACCGATGGCTTGGGAAACAATAGTGTGTTGTATAACTGAAATATGTATTGAAATACCCAAGAATAAGATGGAGAAGAAAGGCATTTTAGAAGGAAAACCTTGAGTTCATTCAATAGCAAAGTAAAAATAGTTAATGTCATAATGAAGCAAGTGAAAGCATTTTAAATTACTTCCCCCACCATTGATAGATCCTCTGCTTGTGTAACTGAAGCATTAGAAAAGCGTTGCTTCAAAAAAGAAAAACCCTTTAGAAACAGCTATTCTCACATAATTTAACAATCACAGAATATTCCTATCCTCTTTATATCTCCCTATCTAAAAGAAGCTAAAATAAAAAATGACAAGATTTTCAAACCCAGCTTTCCTGTCTCCTGCTGCTGCAGCTACGCAAACCCGTGGGTGCAGCCATTCCTCCAGATGACAGCTAATCCCTTTCTCCTCACTGCTGAAGCAAGAACAGCTTAGGAAGGGTTGGAGTAGGAGAGGCAGCATCAGTGTTACAAGGAGCTGTATCCAAAATGCAGTCGTACAGAGGACCTGTGGACTTTGCTCTTGTTTTGGGCAGAGATAGCTGTGTTGTTTTGCCCTGTGGTCAGTTAAAATCAATATTTTCCATGGGCCTGTAGATTTTGGAGACAGCTGCACTTGAAGAATTTCATGGATCTCTGTCCGGTCTGTATAAACTGAGCTTCTGAGCCTAGATTGCCTAAGAAATTAGCTTGGATGGGGCCTTGAGCAACCTGGTCTAGTGGGAGGTGTCCCTGCCCATGGCAGTGGGGACAGAACTGGATAAATTTATTTAACCCAAATAATTCTAAGATTCTATGATTCCCTAGTTCTCTATACATAACAGCCTACCACTTATTCTCACTCTGCCACAGAAGTACCAGGAACCACCCAACGATGTATTCTGTTTCCAAAATTATTTCAGATGTAGAAAAGCAATTTTATGTTAAATGACAAAAATCTAACTCTGCCTGGCCCAACAGACTTGGAATTTAGGCACCAGAAGCTAACATACATCCATGCAAGGCCCTTCTCCATTTCTTCCCAGGCCTTTCCTGGCCATTAGACACAATCTTCTGCAAGGATCTCAGTCTTCAGACAACCTCCCCATACGGCTTTTCCCAGGAACAGAGGGCATTGCAAGCTCTGTTGCGATCAGGTATAGCCGCACGCCTAAACCTCCACTGAAACCTCTGATTAGATCCGATAAAGCTTATGATTCAGTCTAGATGACAACAGTTCCACTGGCTTTGTGCAGTCTAGTGAGTGGAGCACTCAGCAGAAAACTGGAGGCCATAAGGTGTAGGCACAAATCAGTGTAGGCACAAATCAGTGTAGCCACAAGGTACAATAAGGAACAGCATTCTTTGTGTGTCCCCTGAAGCTGAGGCCCTAATTGTTATGATGCTCAACTGAGAGGCTAAGCCTAAGGTTTCTGGCCCTTCTGGTCCTGTTTTTTTATTTACTGTGGACCTGATATAAAATATGAATGTGTTCTGGAGAACCTGAACACCATTTTTAGGGTCTTAGAAACTTGGATCTCTCTTGCCATAACGACCTACTTATGCATGCCCTGTAGCAGACTTCCTGGGCAAGAAGCATGCCCCATTTTTTTTTGGTTAGGACATCCACTCTCAGAAGCACTCACTCTCAGATGGAATTCTAAAGGGATGGATTGAAGTAGGTGGGCTGAACTTTCCTCTTACTCCCAGGACTGGTTGCCATTATTCTTGATGTGTCTGTATGGCAGGTAGACTTGCTCACTTTCAAAATTTCTCTACAACTCCTTTTCAACAGGGAGCAAAAACCCAAAACCCATTAATTTTACTTGCAGTAGAAAACAGCCACACAGACCACAACTGAAAAAGAAGTTAACACTATGGAAAAGCCATTTCTGGGAACAATTATATTCACTCAAGAATAACCTATGGATCTTGTCGTTCAGTGTTCAAACTGATTATCTTGAAAACCCTACAGAAGATGCTGGAATTCTATGACATCCTTCTTTTTGGTACAAAATGTTTTATTACAGCCATGCAGAATTTGCTGTTCAGAAACCTCTGAGTTTGCAATGACTATTAGACCAGAAGTGCTGTGGTTTTGCTGTATACAAGAAAAAAATAACCAACTTCCTCATAAATAACTTTTTTTTCCTATTTGAATAAAGCTTTCTGCAGGAAGGAACAGCCTTTCTAGATAGAAAATAGGCCCTCTATGGAACATATTTTTCTGCACAGACAAGCAATGTGGTGACAAACTGAGCAGTTAGTAGATACTGTGGCTTACCATAGGGTCTCCAAGTAATTTCCTATTATATTATTTTGACTGTTACTAGTTAAAATGAGGTAAAATAAATTCAAATGTTAACAAAATGGAAACGATTTCCAATCAGAATAAATACCATAATCCCCTCACTGAGACATGAATAAATAAATAAATATGTTAGAGCCCAGGGTTTTTCCATCTGCTATGAAAGCCTTGCTATGAAAAGCTATGGCTCTTAGGGGCTTTGTGAATTGTGGTCCCATGACTGCTGTAACATGCACAGAAAGTCAGGTAAGTGTCAGTTTGGCTGCCTGCTTGAGCAAGGGAATTTACCAGAAATCAACTCTGCAATATGGAGCGGCACAGAACCACAGAATGGTAGGGCCTGGAAGAGACCTCTGAAGATCATCTAGTCCAACCCCTCTGCTAAAGCAGGTTCACCTAGAGCAGGTTTCACAGGAACATGCCCAGGTGGGTTTTGAAAGCCTCCAGAGGAGACTCCAGAACCTTTTTGGACAGCCTGTTTCAGTGCTTCGGCACCCTCAAAGGATAAAAGTTTATCCTTGTGTTTAAGTGAAATCTGTGTTCTAGTTTACCCCTTGTCCTATCACTGGGCACCACTGAAAAGAGCCCAGCCCCATCCTCTTGACCTTCACCCTTTAGATATTGATAAGCATTGATAAAATCCCCTCTCAATCTTCTCTTTCCCAAGCTGAAGAGCCCCAGGTCTATCAGTCTCTACTCCTAAGAGAGATGCTCCAGTCCCCTCAGCATCTTCATGGCCCTGCATTGGACTCTCTCCATTAGGTCCCTGCTCCTCTGGAAGTGGGGTGTCCAGAACAGGACACTATACTGCAGATGCATGGCAAAGGGAATGCAGGTGAGAGTATGAGCTGTTCTGAAAAGCTGCTAGAGATGCAATAACCTCCTTAGATAATCTATTTCTGCTGTTAACTACCCTTGCAAGCAAAATGAACCCCTTACTGTCTCCCAGAAGTCGTGTCTCTGCCTTAGTAATTTATGTCCATAGCATCCTGTCCTTTTCTCAGCATACACGGACAGCATACTATTGCTTTCCTCTCTGCAGTGCCCTGCCATGCATTTGAATAATTTTGTGCTTTTTCTTCAATATTTTTCCAGATCAAGCAGTCAAGTTGTTTCTCTCTTTCCTTGGATGCCTTTGAAAACTTGTAGTGATCACCTTCCAGGCCATCATCATTTAGTTAACACTCACGTGTGGCCTTCAGACCCAAGAAAAAGATAAGAGAAAAAGATAAAACCAGAAATCTCCTTCCTCATCCCCCATCTCACCACATGGGAAGAAACCTACAGGTCACACTCACTCATCCGGCCCCCCAAAATCCAATGTGCGATGCATACAGCACTGCTGCAGGCAGTGTAACAGTACAGCTGTAACTGACAAGAGAAAAAATGATACAAAACATATAGAAGCTAGGTAGAAAATACTGCAATACACAGCACAACATCAGCTGAGTCTGGTTCCTCAGACTGTGGACTTTTTACAGGATAGCCACTCCATAGCTATCATATTTCCAGGACCCTGACTAACAGCAAATGTCAGCCCTTCTCTATGTAAAATTTGCTGAGTCTAAACCCCAAACTAAACGCCTCAAAAAACTCAGAACCCTAGAACCACAAAACCTAAACCAAAACCCATCAGGAAAAAAATCCAGAAGCCACTGCCAAGCTGTCTACAAAGCTTCTTATGGTGATCCTCACGAATACTTTTGAATATTAGAAGTTTAAAGTATGTAACACATACCAAATAATACCTATTTTCAGGCATAAGGAAAAAATGCTTCACTGTGAGGGTAGTGAGACACTGGAACAGGCTGTTCAGAGAAATTGTTGATGTCCCCTCCCATGAGGTGTTCAAGGCCAGGTTTGATGGGGCCTTGAGCAGCTTGGTCTAGTGGAAGGTGTCCCTGCCCATGGTGGGGAGTACGAACTAGATGATTTTTAAGGTCCCTCCAAATCCAAACCATTCTATGGTTCTAAAAATTGGACAAAATCATGCAAGAGGCAAAACAACTTATCTCTCAAACAGTTCTAGTCATTCTGTTTGCAGGGTAAGTATCAAAACACACTGGATCTATGAAAATGGAAGTTGCATTGTACTTGACAGCATATTTGATAAGATCATTAAAGCTAATGACTAAATATTCTTGAGTTTTTCGTTTTGCCAGCTCACAGTGACATTTCAGTTCAGATGCTGTATATCAGATTTTAACTGTATAATCAAAGAGTTAATCCAGCTTCATAGCACTAAGATCTAAATGGCCTTTCTAGTCAAGGGTGAGTAAGCTGCACTAGTGAAAAAACTACATAATGGGAAATAAAAAGTAATTAAAAAAAGAAAGACCATTTGTTATTACAGCTGATAGGAGAATACAGATTTCTAAATGCAGCGTTTCAAAGGAAAGACTTCACTCTGCCTTTACTTTCTTTCTAAGATGTACAATATAACCACATATGGACATATATATACAGAATGTTCCCATTTCTGTGCAAACGCAGGCAAGGAGGGGAAAAAAACGTTAAGAGTGTACCAGCACAAGCTCTTGATGGCAAGTAGCAAGTCATGGCAGAAAAAACTGTCTGGAAAAAGTAAACTGGCTTAAAAAAGAATGCCTGGAAAAAAGCCATAACCAAGCAGCATCACCTCTGAAAGACTCCTTAGAGTTACAATATATTAAAAGCAAAAAGGAGGAAGAGCCAGCAAAGGTATCTGTGCACACATCCATGTACCCACCAGTGATACAAGTATAACCACACTGAGTTCCCTCCCACAACAGTTTTACTTTTATTCTTTAACATCACTGTTTTCTTTAATTCCCCTAAAATCGCAATCAAAAATTTAATTGAAATACAGATTTTGTTTTCCTGTTCAGAAAAAGAATGGATGTTTTGGCCCTATTCATTTACCATGAAATTCCCAATCAGGCTGGGATCTCTGCTGCTCTAGATAGAAATGGAGCTTTGAAGGGCTTAACAACTCTGCAGCATTAGCTCTCACACCATGATGGAGCATTTTGGATCTGTGTGACAGGACAGAAGGCAAGCTATGTAGAGGTTTTCCCCCAAAGAAGTTAAAAAAAAAAATTCCTTGAAGAAGTTAATATAATTGTTATTTCAATGTTTCTGTGAGGACACTTGCGTACAAAATAGTTTGCTCTTTGGAGCCCAGAGCTGCAACAGACCAAGACATGATCAGTGCAAATGGCTACAGCCTGCAAGAAAATCCTCTAAGCCTGGAAGCAAAACACATTCCCTTTCTACAGGATGTTACCATGGGACAGAATCTCTGCAAGGAATTTCTTGACTCAGAATTATGTGCATACATGTATATTTTTTATCGTTCCTGATACTTAAAAGCATGATCTTAACTTGATAATTAAAAGGCCCCTTAAGTTTCCACCCTGCACAAGAAATATCTAAGAAATATAATCACTAACTCTCAGAATCACTAAAATCTCAGAAAGTTCTGGTCAAAAAGGACTAGAAGTGGTGTAGATGTTCAGCAGTGGAATTTCCTATATATGTGGGTTTGTTTACAAGGCAAATAAATTCTTATCTTATTGCAAGGAAGAAAGAGCTTAATCAAAAGCAGGTGAAAACGAGATTGTTTAGAATCAATAATATGCTATTAAGAACTTGTAAAGTTCTAGTTTCTTGCTAAAATTAGATATTGACCATATTGAACAACTACAGAATTTATTAGTATAGCTGAGAGGACAACATGTACATTTTACAGGGCATAAATGGTATTTCAGAAGTGCTGTATTATGGAGGAAGGTTCTCCTCCCCCTTTACTCTGCCCTAGTGAGATTTCACCTGAAATATTGGCTCCAGTTTTGGACCCCCCAGTTCAGGAGGGACAAGGATCTACTTGAAAGAATCCAACGGAGGGCTGCTAGGGTGATTAAGGGACTGGAGCATAGCCTGAAATACTTGGGGCTTTTTAGTCTGGAGAAGTCTGAGAAAGGATCTAATACATGTATACAAATATCTGAGGGCTGGGTGTCAAGATGGAAGGGACAGCCTCTTCTCACTTGTGCCTTGTGATAGGACAAGGGGCAATGGATGTAGACCACAGCACAGGAAGTTCCACCTCAACATGAGGAAGATGTTCTTTACTGTTAGGGTCACAGAGCTCTGGAGCAGGCTCCCCAGAAGGATTGTGGAGTCTCCTTCTCTGGAGACTTTCAAGACCTGTCTGGGTGTGTTCCTGTGCAACCTGCACTAGATTCTATGGTCCTGCTCTGGCAGGGGGGGTTGTACTCGAAGATCTCCAGAGGTCCCTTCCAACCCCTAACGCTCTGTGATCCTGTGGAATGTCTGTGTAATTATTGACAAAAAATATGACCATAGCAAGCTATGGGTTTTGTGGACACACAAAAAAATACTAGTAAATCTTCAGCTTGGTATAAAGTCTACTTGAGTTTAAAAAGCTTCAGAGCTTTTCAGATTTCTACATGATAGATGAGAATACTGGGAAAGACAGGAACCATGCATGCACAGACACCACTCCTCTGCTGCTGTTACCTGGCTTTTGAATTGTTCTATGAATGTTTAAGAAATATCAGCATTTTTTGAGACTGAACAGTTTGTAATATTTTGACCAGCAGAAAACAAGACACCCCCCTCCCTCCTTTTTCTTCGTATGACTCATCGTTGTAAAGACGTTCTTCAAAAATGCTTTTCTATATCAGGAATCCTTCAGCACATGAAAAGAGGTAAGAGTCAGCAAAATCTTGACAATCATCTAACAAGAATGAAGTCAGAAGAATTTACTGTGTGACAGTTGCTCGAAAATACACTTGACGAAAATATAGGAAATACAATTCCTATTGTACCAAAAGATCAGATTGAAATAAGTAGAGTCTGAAATCCAGTGCGAGAGGAGAAGATTGGTTCTAATAGGTGTCTTATGATTACTCACCAAAATATATTATCTTTTTAATCAAATCAATTAGAAGAGGTTGTAGAGAGCAGGATATGGAAACATTATTAAAAAATCTGCAAATGTTATCAGTGCCTCCGAGACAGTCTTAAGAAAAGGTAAAGAACCATCTACCCACCCACAAAGGTTTTTAAAATTATTATTTATTGGAAGTGCTTAACACTACCGTGATAGCAATCTCTAGTCAAAATTCTACTCAGGTAGGGGAATAAAATCCTACCAAATACTAACCTGAAATACTACCTCTTTAGTGAGGACATAAAACATGTATCTTGAGAGAACGTTAAAAAAAAAAAAGAAAGAAAAAAGAACCATATCTTTCAATAGATCTGTTGTTTATTGCAGCATATACTCCTAAATAGCAAATAAATTATTAGCACAGAGAGGACTTCTCCATTTTGTTTTGGAACAGCCCAATTTGAAGGTTTTGATCAAAGCCAGTTGCACAATTTGGAAGAAATGCTTATTCTCGGTATATACTTTCTCAAGCCTTCTAACTTCATAACTTCCTTTTCTCTCATTGTCCTTCTTATTCCCAGCCTAAGAATCTTTAGAGGATCATACAACCTTCCACCACAGCAGCTGAGGGAACTGGGGTTGGAGAAAAGAAGGTTGAGGGGAGACCTTCTCACTCTCTACAACTACTGGAAAGGAGGTTGGGTGTTGGTCACTTCTCCCTAGTATCAAGAGTCAGGTGGGGGTTGGTCTCTCCTCTCTAATAATGACAGGAAGAAATGGCCTCAAGGTGCAGCAGGGGAGGTTTAGGTCAGCTATTAGAAGAAACGTCCTCACTGAAAGGGTTCTCTGGAACAGGCTCCCCAGGGAGGTGGTTGAATCCCCATTCCTGCAGATATTTTGAAGAGGCAGAGATGTGATGTTGAGGCACAGAGTTTAGTACCAGCCTCGGTAGAGTGAGATAATGGTTGGACTTAAGACTTGACCTTAAAGGTCTTTTCCAACCAAAATGATTCTATGAATCTATTATATTTAGTATAAAACCCTTCAACAACACACCAAAACACATGCCAAAACAATATATCTAGAAATTCAAGATGCATCTAGATATGCATCAGATACTCAGAAAACATCCTCATGCCATCAAAACTATCACTATATTACTAAATATTTTGTACATAAGGGTCAGTGGGACCTTAGAGGGTTGTAGGTGCTGCCTACTAGTGACCCTACTTGCTCTGAGAGGATGGGAGGGAAAAAGAAACGAAGCAGCAGGAAAGAATTAGCCAGCACCATGGCCTGGTTATGTACAGGTAATGCTGATGCTGCAGCAGTATCTGCATACAAGAATTCCAGAAGAGTTTGCTGCTATGTAGGGTGAAGAAAACCATCAGTAAAAAACCCCACCATGTCAAGGATATATTTTCCACCACAGGCTATTCTATGACAATGGTACTTACCATAATTGTGTTGGAGCTCTGTAAACCTGCTTTAGCACAATGTTGACACAGGAGCCTTTAACTAAGTTAAAATTGAAACTTACAGTAGGTGTAGAGTTTAAACAGGGTTAATTCTTAATGAGTGCTACAGATTACACTTCATGTTCTAGGAAGTCTGCAATGTGATTTAACATTGTTGCTGTTCAGCCTGATTTAATCTTTGAAGAGTCCATGACCTTGTAACATTCTCCTAAAGGAGAGATTGAATGGTCACTGAAGAAACAGCAGTGTCAGTTGAAATGTCACTGCTCCCAAAGTCTTTGACCCTGTTCCTCTGCAGAAGGTTAACAAGTAAATTCAGAAAAATAGATCACGTGTGCACTTCTTATCTGCTTCAGTGCAAAGGGAGTTGGATAATGTAACCCAACACAGAAAGCTCTTTAAGCTGGAGGCAGAGGAGACAAGAGTTAAGGACACCAACAGCAGAGTGGGAACACTGTCAAGATTGAAGAAAAACACATTTGTGGAATGCTTCTGCTTAGAGGATCTGCTGAAATTAAAATGATCTTATTCTAAGTTTTAAGCACAATGCATTGCTATGAGTGGTCCACTTTGTATCTCGGTTTCATTGAGACTGTGTTCAGGTAGGTTAAGATTGAAGGCATTAAAGCAGGAAACTTACTATACATAAATAAATTAATTTAAAAAAAAAAGTATTAGATTGTGGTCTATAATTTGACTGTAAGCAGTGGCCAGGGATTGTGGAATTTTATAGACTTCACTACCAATAAGTTAATAGATAGATAGATGATAGATAGATAGATAAATAGATAGATAGATAAATAGATAGATATGCAAAACCTGAACTCACATTCTAAAAATATCAGACTTGGTAAGTAGAGACAAGACTTTAAAATGTTAGTAACTACCAGCTGTCACAAGAACTGTATGTAACCTCCTATGAACAATTGCTTCTCAGGAACAAAGCACCTGATCCATACAGGTGAGTGGACAGCTCTAAGAGCTCTAGGAGCTGGGTGAAGTTCAGCACCCTTAGGCAGCATGGAGCTCAGGAGCAGGCTTGGTTAGTAACAACAGTAGCACACGGGTTATTCTAACTCTAAACAGTCAGGTGAAGACAGCAGTTCAGGGCAGGGACTAGGACAAGAATCATGCTAAACTTCATTTGCTTTCACATCCAGTGAGAAATATCGCAAACACCTTGTGAAATATTCATTGCCACCCACCTTCTGTGGTGACTGGGAGAGAAATCTCCATGCAGGCTGCAGACTGTGCTTTTCTGAAGGGGGGCCTCCCAGGCCCTCGGCGGTTTGCTTTTGAGACATCTGCGCTGGAAAGTCGTTTTCCTGAACTGCAGCTCTGGGATGTTGGACTTGTACAGTGACCATTCACATGATCTGGAAAGTGAATGCAACAAGTGCTAGGTAAAGTGCCAGCTCCCAGAATTCAGAATGGAGGAGAGGAGGAAAGATGTGTGTTCTGATATTGAAGAACGGATTAAATCAACTTTTCTAACTACATATTTTTTTTACCAGCCTAGCATGTAGTTGTAAGAGTAACTCACCATATCTTTAAGGTACACTTTGAAAAAAAACACAAGGGAAGTAGACCTGGCACATGTGCTTACAGCTGCAGATCCCAGCCCATTTGGTTGCCCTATGTGCAAAGACAAATTCTCAAGATATTGCTGGTAACACTGTCACCCCTGATGTTGTGTCTCCTAACAGATACCAAATAAATTTGAACACTATCTTTCCTTTTTGCTCTCACAAAACCCTGCAAGTCTAACTTACTACAGGACAGAATTTAGAGCTTGACATCTTCCCTACCTGACTCAAAGCCACACAAGACAGGCATCTAACTGCCAAGAAGGCCAAAATCATGGCCTGTATCAGGAATAGTGTGGCCAGAATAGGGAACTGATTGTGACCCTGTACTCAGTACTGGTGAGGCCACACATTGAGTATTGGGTTCAGTTTTAGGGACCTTACTTACAAGCAAGATGTTGAGGTGCTGGAGTGGATCCAGAGAAGGCAATGAAGATGGTGAAGGGCTTGGAGAACAGATCTTGTGAAAGGCAGCTGAGGGAACTGAGGGTTGTTTAGTCTGGAGAAGAGGAGGCTTAGAGGAGACCCTGCCATTCTCTACCACTACCTGAAAGGAGGTTGTAGTGAGACGGGAGTCAGTCTCCTCTTCCTAGTATCAAGTGGTAGGATGAGAGGAAAGAGCCTCAAATTCTCCCAGGGAAGATTTAGATTGGATATTAGAAAAAAATTTCTTTACTGAAAGAGTCATCAGGCATTAGAACAAGCTGCCCAGGGAGGTGATGGAATCACCATCCCTGGAGGTGTTCAAAAACCATGTAGATATGGCCCTTTGGGAAGTGGTTTAGTGGGCATGGTTGTATTGGGTTGGCCATTAGACTTGATGATCTTAGAAGTCTTTTCCAACCTTAATGATTCTGTGATTCTGTTCTATGATAATTACTGAACACAATTTTCCCCTCAATGTATGAAAGGACATGCACTGAACTAGTTTTTGTCAGCAGGTAACTCGTACTTATTTAAGTAAACAGGAGCTAATAAGAATAACAAAAGTTCAGACTCATGCAAGCACACTGTGTATTTCTATTCAAAACTATGGAAGCTCAATACTCTAGGTAAGGAGAAGCTTGGAGTTTCTGCCTTCATTTTAAATGTCAGGTTATTTATATCTGAGAATTAGATCAGTCTTGAAAATTCTGTATGGAAGTATCGCATTTGGTTAACTCTATTCCTTGGATACAGTACAAATCAAAAAGATGACTGATAATATACTAAGATAAATCTACTTCTTTGTTGCCACGCCATGAGAGCTCTGCTGCACGTGATGAAAAACTATTTCTATATTCAAATGATAAAACAGATTCTATATTAAATGCAGGCATATAGATACCACACTGAATACAGCCTATGGCATGCTATTATGGGTAGTCTTCCACTGTGTAAGTCACGTCCTTTCCGCATGAAAGCGGTTCAGTCTTAATGAACAAAAGAGGAAAGAATTGTTCAGAATTACAGATTGGAAAGCAATTTGGTGTCTGCACTTCAAAAAGAGACGGCTCTGTAGGAGACACAACTTTCACAGTTCTTATCATGTTTCTTAATACATGGCTATTAACTGAGCTAACAGCAGACATAAAACTGATGCGGATGATTCATTCAACTTAGAGTTATGGAATTTTCCAAAATATGCTGCAACTATTCATATATTTCAGTAGAAAGTCCTTTGAGATCAGGAGCTTTGTTCAAGGGCACAGGCTGACTGCTCAGCCTCAGCAATAGATACATCCTCATCCAGCTGCTTTCCTTTCTTCAAAATTCAGTTTGTGTAAAGGAGTTTCAGCATGATACCTAATTATCTCAAGGGGGATCCTAGGAAGTGGTGAGGAACATAACAGAGTGAAAAAGAATCATATTCTATGGAAACAGCAACAACATTTGAGAGTCCCTTTCACTGAACATTGTATAGAATGGACACAATTCATCTAAACTCCTACTCACTATGCCATATTTTAAGAGAGATGCTGCTGTGTTTCTCTTGGCATGCTTGCTTGCGTCAGTTAACTTCAATGTTCCAAGTGAAATACAACCAATCAGCAGGATCTGGGCACCTAAATCCCTTTAGTTGTTTTGACAATGCCTTTCCAAATAAACAAAGCCAGTTCTAGTGCAGGAAAAAAAAAAAACCATTAAAAAAAAAAATCAAGCCTGATCCTAGAAGCCGCAGACATATCCTTCCGAGTACTGAATGTGGTGAAATATTAGTGAATGCTACCACAATGAGTCTTTTCCCATTTGTGGATAATGAACTAAATAGCTGGAGCTCAAGTTGTAGCTATTCTGTTCACTAGTTTAAAGAGGTATGGCTCAGGCAAGCCATCGGAAGTAATCACAGCAGATTACCCTGTGCTACAATGTATTAGTCCTTTTTATACTGATTTAACTGCACTGATTTAATAAAGCAGCTAGTAAAACATTGTACCTACGACGTATTAAGATATGCAGACAAGAATTTCATGACACAAATTTCTCTGATGTTCCCCATGTGCAGGTTGTGGTTGTTTGCCATTACCCAGACTCATGGCATTGCCCACACAAATTAAAAATGCTGTTTCCAAACAGTTGCAGCATGCAGCGCAGCATGCACCCCAAAAACTGCTTAGGAAAGAGGACTGTGCTGATGGAAGGCCAGTGTGTCACACAAAATATACCACTTGCATGATGAGATTAAGACAAACTGAAGTAGTATTAGTTACTGTGAGCTCGATGAAACTAGTGAGGGATGCCTCATGAGAGAGATGCAATGTGCAACATGGTAGCAACTGGACAGCCTCAAATTAAGTTTTTGAAGGAGTACTACATAGACAGGGAGAGTATTATATATACACATACTGACTTTAGTTTGCACACAGTAACATGCACATACTACACAACCTGCCTTGTCACAAAGGCCTCTTATAACTACTTCGTGACCTCTGCAAAAAGCAAAGGGAACCAACAATTTGCCAGCGAAGAGCTGAATCCTTGTTAAAACCAAATGCACTGAAAGATGCCATGAAGGAAGGAGGAACATGCAGTTGCTGTTAAGGCCTAGCAAGTTGTGTTACACTAGACATAACAAATCAAAAACGTAAGAACCCTTTTTTTCCCAGTTCTAACAAAGGGGAAAATTTACACAAAAAACTGTCTCAAAACCAGCCCTTACTAATGGTCTGAGAACAAAGGAATTTAAACACAACTAGAAGCATTATAATATCATTGTAAGTTGTAAGGAAGTAATCAATAAAAAAGCAGGCAAGGGGACCAGAGGAAGATGTTTTAATATGGAGCAAAAAGAACCTGAAAAATGAGTCCCAAAGAATGTCCTCAACAACTGTTGAGGAATATGATCCCTGCCATTAAAGAGAGGAAAACTCCATCCATTTCTATGGGGGGAGGGGTGTGTGTGTATTATCTATAAATTAGATGTGGGGTAATAATTATGGGTGTGACTAATTTTTTTTTTCTTTACACAGCAGAGAGATGCACATCAAAATCAAGGAAAGCGATTCCAGAACTGTACCAATGGCCCAAAGAACAGTCTCAGGTTTGCACATAAAACCCTCCAAATTTGTGTAAAAGTAGTGAGAACACAGACTGACACCTTCAACTTTTAGCAAATTATTCTTAGAAGAAAATCCCTTAAAAATTCGACAGTTTTCTCTTGGTGCAGTTCTGTCAACCAGGCAGGAGAGGAGCTGTGATCCCTAGCAGAAGAGGTTAGTACAAACATACTGCCAGCAAAAGGGTGCATTTACCATCATATCTTCATCAGCTTGAAGAGGAAGGATGAACTGCCCTATTGACATACTGCTAGGACATTTAGGTCCACACTAAGAGTATAAGGTGCTGATATCCTGGAGGGTTTTTTGTTTGTTTTTTTTTGGGTGGGTTTTTTGACAGCAGGGTGAACACATTTATTTTTATATAAAATACTGTGAAGTTGGTTGAAAATGCTAAGTGTGTTGTCACTAACAGAACCCCTTTAAAAACCAGTATTTTTGGCTGCAATTATGAACAATGAAACTGAAATACCAAATAAATACTATCCAAATGAAAAACAGTAAGAATATATGCCATAAAGTCACCTCTACATTATCATATCTGAAAAACAAACCTGGCAGTGCAAATCTAAAAATAAATCTAACTTTGTTACCCAAGAACAAAGGTAACAGTGGGAAAATTATGGACTACTCGGATCTAACTCTGCCCCTCAGAATCCTTTGCTGAATTTCTAGTGATCATTTAACCCCACAATAGTATCTCAAACAGTGCATGGCACTCAGCATGCCTTGGCAAGAATAATGTAACATAAATTGTTGCCATGCTTTGAGCATTGAACAGGAAAACACAGACAGAAAACTTGATTTAATTCTGAAACCTCACCATGGCACATGGTACACCAGAGAACTGCACTGAAACCTGCAAGAAGTGTGGATGAACCACAAGACCACGCAGGATATTAAGAACTAGCCCTGAGCGCTTCTTGTTAGTAGCGGTAGACCTGCATTTTCAAGATGGAAAAATCTGAGTTTAATTCTGTTTTCAGAAATGGAAAGTTCTTAAAAAGGTTTGACTGGAAACATTTTTTCAACTTGAACATGACAAAAATAAAGCATGACACATATGAGCTAGAGACTTTCTAAACAAAACTCCATGTTTCCCTCTGAAATCAACAAACAGAAAGTAAGATAACGACAACTAAAGTGTTTGTAGTCTGTTATAACCAGATTCTTCCAGAGATTCTTCCCCTGATTTTTCAATAAATTGTTTTTAACTAGTGGTAAGAAAGTCTGAAATAATTAGGCTAGCACCATTCCATAGATGTATATAAACAATTTGCTTGCAAACACTCAACATAAAATGGCACAGACATGGTCAAATCAGGCATTCCAAATACAATTAAGCTTACACATAATTTTTATGCAACAAACATTTGCATATGAAGGTTTTTCAAACTTGTTAATGTTATTTTTGACAGCTATCATACCAAGTTATTGTAATAAATAAGCTAGTATAAATTATTCTTATTCTAATACTACAAAACCAGATTTCACAGTTGATGACTTCTGATTTAGAGTTCTTATTTATCCTTCTTTTTTTATCACTTTGTTGTCAAAATAATTATACGTGCAAAATTATTACTTTCTAAATATTCTTCTGCTTGTACAAACAGGTTAGTTATTAGACTTTTGATGCTGCTTTAAATCTAAACATCTCATGTCCCAGGCTTTGCTTAAAGATGAGATTCTGTGTGACAGCTCAATCTCAATCCAAATGACTTACTACAGAGGACCTCTAGGTCCAGACAGGTCTTGAAAATCTATGTGTAGCCCCAGAATTTGCCAGCAGGAAGAGTATTAGAACCTGAGAAATGTACGGAGACCACAGAATGGAAGAATACTGTACATGTGTTTGCTTTGCTTGGAAGGAGTGGAAAATAACTTACCTTTGAGAGTCCTCAAGTAAGGAACTCTTCTTTCAGTAAAGATAGAGAACTTAAGAACAGTGCATATCTGTTATACTGTGAGCCTAGCAGTTTCCTATCGTTTTGTTACCAACTCTTAAATGTATGGAAAGTTTCAGTGCTTGTTTTGTTGTTTCTGCTAACAAATTTTACTGCCTTTCCATTGTGACTATACTTAACCATATCAATTATAAATACTTCAGTTAGGTTATCATGTCAATAATTTTAAGCACTTACCTTTTCTTTAAATTACTTTCTTGTTAAATTTTGCATATAGATAAGTTAGGGCTTTTGTGTTTATTGTTCTTTTTAAAATTACCTAAACCCTGGAAGAATTAGAAGTCAGAACACAGCCCCTTTCTGCATTTGAAATATAATCACACAGCACATATCTGTTCTGCTTTAACAGCTGGCAGAGTTAACCTGCTGGCCACCTTTTGTTGCCTTTTTTTTTCTATTACAGGTATTTGGACTGGTAGAGTGCTAACACATCCATTATTCCAAAGTCTCTTTTAAAAACGTTTGACCATAAACCTTCTCTCATTTAATTAAGGATGAACTGGTGTAGTCATACACCTGACCTTCAGCAGATGAAAGAAACTTTTGTCTAGTAGGGTCCTAGCTGTAGAATATTAAAATCCAAGTCTGAAAATGTGAAATGGCAGATAAGCCAAACGTTTAAAGTGATTTTTGTAAAAGTGAAAGCCTTTAGTTCAACCACAATGTTTTTCATCTTAATAGTGGTAAAACTTGCCACAAAAAAATGCAGACCACATCCTCCCCCAAATTAGTGAAAGCACAGCCAGCAGCCTGAGGGATACAATCCTTCCCTGCTCTGTGGTACTTGTCAGACTGCATGTCAAGTCCTATGTCCAGTTTTGAGCTCCCTATTACATGTGATATATTGACATAAAGGCATGAGCTCTGCAGGAGCCCCTCAAACTGGTGAGGGAGTTAGAATAATAGAGTTATTAAGGTTGGAAAAGACCTCTAAGATCATCAGGTCCAACTGTCAACCCAACATCACCATGACCACTAAACCATGTCCCCAGGTGCCATATCTACATGTTTTTGAACACCTCCAGGGATGTGAATAGAAGCAAATAGTTGGCACAGAGAATTGTTGGGTTGGTTTGTTTGTTGTTTTTTTCTTTTTTCATCTTAAGAACAGAAATTTGAGGGGAGACCATATTGATATCTGAAACTACCTGATTTGAGTTTATGGGCAAGATAGAGCCAGACACTTCTCGGAGGTGAGGCAAAGGGCATATCTTGAAAGATGGGAAATTCTGATTAAATATTAGGAAAACCTTTTTTCCTCTGTTGATGATCAGATACTGGAAGAGGTCAGCCAGAGAGGTTGGGCCTTCTGTCCTTGGAGGCATTCTAGACTCAGCTGGGCACTGTCCTGACCTACCTGTCCTAACCTGACATGTTTTGAGCAGGGTGATGACCTAGACAACTTCCAGAGGTTCCTTCCAACCTTAATTATGCTATGATTCTAACTACAAGCAGAGTTCAGATGATTCCTCCATTCAGTTGGTATTTTCAGACTGAGACGTGAATAGAAATTACCCTTCTGAAAGAAGGCACACAGTGGACAGCATATAAAATCCTTTGCATGTAAAAATACTGATAATTTTCAATGCATACTGGTAAGTAATTAAAGCATTGTGACAGCTGGATGTCTGAATTGCCTTTTCTAAAAATGTCAGACCAAGGAGAAAAGCAACTCATACCAATTCTAAATTTCTGATATGTTCTTTAGCATTGGAAACAGAATTACAGATCCCAAAAAACTAGTACAGAATGCTCTGCCAGTTTGTCCAATGCAGCAGTAAGCAACAACAGATTAAAAGCTTCATAATCCTGCCAGTACCTCATGTCTATTCTTAAATACTTGGAAAGAGTAAAGCAAGCATTGCTGTATCCCCAGCACTCATACTTAATACAAAAACGAGGCATTCTTTATGACATCCAGGTACTGTTTCGTAGGTTTTGACACTTTCCTTGCAAACAAATACAAAGGCATCAAATGGTGGGTGTTTTCATAAAAATATATTACAATATGCATACATCTTTAAGGAAAGAGAAATCAAACAGATTCCACAAACCTTGTACAAAATGGACAAAAAAGGAATACCGACTTATAACCAAAGCTTCTTTGTCTGACCCCCCACATTTGTGTTCGGAAAAGCCAACATTTAGAATTAAAGTTTCTGGGTCTCTGCATCAGAATACATTTCTCAAATCCTTGGGGGAAAAAAAAAATATTTATTTGGTACTTTGTCTAGTTCTTCCCTGCTGTATAAGATAGGTGGCATTATCTTTGATCTGGTAAAGAATTCATCCACTGCTTATAAATACCTGCGGAAAGTGTAGGAAATTATATTTATCTTCTGCGGATCACAGCTCAGCAAGAGATGTCAGCTCAAAAGGTATCTGCCGCTACTTGTGTTTTCTTTTGCTATTTGGCTAATAAACTCTAGGTGATAGCATGAATTCTTACAGTGAAACCATCTGTTCATAGGAATTAAGCAAAAATCAGCAGCTACTGAGTATCTCCATCTTTACTTAGGACTTCTGTCTAGCTCCCTGTGATCACCTGGCAACTTGGAAAGCTTCTAATGAAATGAACAGAAATACCTCCTAGCAGAAAAATGCAAGATGATTCTTAAAGTGGATGGTGAAGCAAAGTTAGAAAACACGCATATAAAAGCAGCTGTATAATAAAAAAAAAAAACAAACCCAACACCCCCCCCCCCAAAACCCACAAAAACAAACCACCTTGGTTGTGGAGTCTCCTTCTCTGGAGAGTTTCAAGACCTGCCTAGACCTGCTCCTGAGCAACCTCCTCTAGGCAAACCTGTGTTAGCAGGAAGGCTGGACTAGATAATCCCTGGAGGTCCCTTCCAATCCCCATCATTCTGTTTTTCTGTATATGTCTAGATATATCCCAGATTCTTATTATATTTATAATACTCTACTTGATTAAATTACAATTATCCCTAGACTTCTTTTCACTGCCACACTGTATGGAAATGTAGATATCTTTTCGGAAAAATTTGGGAGACAGTGTTAGGTTCAGCAAGAAGGATGCTATGGTTCAGTTGCTCATCTCAGAAGGATGATAAGTAAACTGTACAGTATATGTAACACCAATGTCATCTTTCTTCTGGCCAAGTCAAACAAACCTTAGGTTACATGATCTGCAGTAGCTAAAAACTATCAAGAAGTTTGAATGTGTCCCCCACGTATGGGATATTCTCACATTTCTGTGTGGAGAAATGGCATCTACAGAAGCCAAGTTCCTCAGCAAGGACAGATAATAATCACTACAGCAAAATAAAAAGATGCTGAGGTCAACTATATCATCATATGAGGGTTAAAATGGAGTCCCAAAGTACCTTTAAGTCACAAAAATCCTGACAAGGTTTAACTAGAATGCCCTGAGTTATCAGATCACACATTATTCCATTAAATGCTAACAAACTACTCCCCAAGCAATTCTCAGTACTGGCAGCACCTCCACCTGAAATAGATTTAACTTCTACTTAACCTCCACTATTACAATTTAAAGCAAAGTGAAAGCAAGGACATTACAGGAGCCAGAAGGGAGCAGAACTGTGAACTGCCAAATGCTAATGTATTTCCCAATTAGCTGCAGTAAGTGCCAAGAGCCAGCGATGTATCGGTGCTCTGTAAAAAGCTATGAGCCACAGCCAGCAGATGTATAGCACCTGATCATTCAAAAGTGGTGGCCTGAATATCTTTACAAGAAGTGTGGGCCAGAGAGTATTGTTATCCCATGAATATTCAGCTATTGGATACAAACTCAGGCAACAGCCAAAGAGTAGATGAAGAATCTCCAAGAGCTCTGCCAGTGTAGCCAGGACATTTTGGATCAGAAGTAAATGAAATGCAGACATTATTAATCACCTTTTCCAGGAACTCTCATTTAAATTTAGCTCCTTACATTAAAAGGGATTTTTCCAGGCTGTTGTAAACTAAGAAATCTATAATTCAGTACAGTTTTTAACATCCAGCATGATTAACAGGAAACTTCTGCCTTTCTAAGACAGTCATGAAGGAGATCTGAAACAA
This sequence comes from Indicator indicator, assembly GCF_027791375.1. Taxonomy (NCBI): domain Eukaryota; kingdom Metazoa; phylum Chordata; class Aves; order Piciformes; family Indicatoridae; genus Indicator; species Indicator indicator. The sequence goes on along the minus strand of NC_072010.1, from coordinate 92,706,252 downwards.
GGGGATTCGTTTTGGTTTTAAATCTTCCTCTGTGGTTGGTTAGCCATAAGCATCTACCAGCTTACACACTGGATGTTACTTCCAGAGGCTTTATCCTTAGCAATCCACCAAGCTTCTTGGTAATATGAGTACAGAGTACCCAATAGCTGTCACACTAACAATAAACATAATCCTTAAGTGACAATTTGATAACATCTTCTGGTGTTTATGAAGCTTTTGAAATTAATGGAGTTCCACCCATCTTTGCAAGATCTTGAAGCTGAACTTCTTAGACTTATTTTTCATTTATACTTGTTCTACATTACTAAATAGAGGAATGGTGGAAATACATCTGTTGTGTAAACAAAATCACAGACAGAATTATTCATTCCATTAATCTTCAAACTTCCTTACATATGTCACACATTTAAAATGGGTCCTCATGCTTCCTACAGTCTTAAGATGATTTTGATTAACTTTTCTAGCTCTCCTTTTATATATACTTGTAATACTCACCAGTCCTTGGGGTATGGTGGATGGTTTTTTAATGGGTATTTTTGTTGTCTTTTTTTTTTTTCCACAGAAATTTGATTTCAATATTTAGGCAGTACTTACAGTATTGTCCAGCTCCCAGTATGATTACAGGAAAGCTGATGGTAAGGCCATTTTTTTAAACTCTGATATACACATATTATATTATACAATAAAGCCCTCTGATGTACAAATATTATATTATACAATAAAGCTCCTAAAGCCCTCACCATTTCTAGTTACATTGATTTGTTTCTTGTTTAAAAAAAAAATCTATAAATTCAGTCTTTTCAGTCTTTTACACATCAAATTTATCTTCTTCTTGTGTTACAATTTGACATCTGCACCTATTTCATCCTTCAAGATTATATTTTTAATAATACTAACAAAAAGAAGTCTGATCTGTAGAATATGGTTTAGCCTTAGGTCCTACCCTATGGCTCAGTATTTGCCTTCCCTTTTAATAGCTGCTCATTTAATTAGTGATAAATATTAATTTTACAGGTGTATAATAGCTGCCTAGACCACGCCTTTTACTATTTTTCTGCCTACATCATGCCTGTTACCATTTTGGAGTATTTCCACTCCAAAATTTTAACGGTGTATTCCTACATCCCTATTTTCTCAGACATCACTGTTAATGATGAAGTTTTCCAAGTTTCTCAGTCATTCATAATGTGGAAGACATATTTATTCCCCTGACTCTTGCTTTAGGGAACAGTGCTACACTGGTTAATACATGCACATGATTCCTGGTGACAGAAATTAACTTCAACTGCATTATGCAAGGACGTGATCCAACTTCGTAATTTCTATCTCTAAAAAGACACTCAAACTAATGAGACATAGTTACATGGCTTTTTTTTTTTTTTCCCTGTCACCTTACAGAGCAACTTCCCATGAGAGCAAAATTAGAAAGGACTCCTTGAGACTGAGAAGATTTAAAGACAATGATAAAAATATTCGTGTGAACCACATATTCGAACCCAAATTCCAGGAGAAATCCCTGTTACATGGATATTTAAGAGGGCATGATTTGCCTCAAACATGTTTAGGTTATGCAATATGTTGAATTTTAATTTTAGAAAAGTTTTGAGGGGAAATTTCTGCTCTCACTATGAATTTCCACTGAAGTATTAGAGAAAAAGGTTGCAGGAAACTCTGTACGTAACAGTTGGCTGAGGTAAGTCACAAGGAGAGGACTGAGACACAAATGACTGATTCCTGATCTGACTACTCAGAATTTCAAAGACACCATAAAATATAGATATTGAACTGTCTCATTGCTGCTGCAGCACGAAATTTGTACACCAAGAAAATAAATCAGCACATGCACTGGGTGTTACAGGTGGAGGTAAACATTAGTGACAGCCAGTTATAACGGCTCAGGTGTGCAAAAGGTTCTGGAGCCTTTCCAGAATGAAATATTACACACTTCGTGTGCAATGAGTGGCAAATACATCTACATGAAATAAATGAATATTAAACAAGCAAAATGCTGAGAGCTGCCAACAGAACTGTATGGGTTAATAGGTGGTTTTTAGAAAGCCTTTTCAGACAAAGCCTCCAAGGTTACTGTGTTATCTCATGAATCAGTTGGTAAAATGCTTTGCCAATGAATGTAAGGAAGTTTAAAGCTGTTGGCTTTCGCCTACCGTACCAAGATCAGTCTTAAGATCTGTTGGCAGACTTAACTTTCTTGATCCTTTAACTGAAACAACAGAAAAAGGAGAAAGGCAGTTGTTAATACGTAAGAAAGAAAACAGAGTGAGGGAAAACATCATGCCACCTTCTGGTCGATACCATGTTGCATATTTGTAGCTTTTTTGCCTTTTTTTTTTTTTTTAATCAGCATATAAAGGCAGAATTATGGTTTAAGTATTTTCATGTACACCATTCAGCAAAATATGTAATTGAACAAAGATGCACTGGAAAAAAAAGCATTACTCCAGCTGTCAGGAAGTGAATGGTGCTTTACACAGGTTTGGCTGTGTGCTGCAATATCTTACCTTGTGATGACAGGAATGGTTAAAAAAAAAAAAAAAACAAGAACACAAATGAGATTAAGGCAAATATTGCAAATGCTGGTTATGCAGCATATCACAAATCTTTAAACACCTGGACATCAATTTAATAAGAGAGTGCAATGAAATTATGAGTTCTGATGACATCATACCTCCAAGATACCATTAGAAAAAAGGGCATATTGCACAGGTAATGGAGACAGAAGACACCATTGCAATATTATGGAAAGGAAGACAGATTGCACAGAAATGAAATACAGCAACTTCAGGATATAATTTGGTATTATCTAGACATGGAAATATTGTACTCAATTTACTAAAGATTTAATTATCGGTTGTGTTCCAATTATGCAACAAAACCACAATTGTGCTTCTGTTCAAAAAATGTTTTCATTTCCTTACACATGAGCACATTCTTCAACAATGAACACCAGAGAACTGAAATGAAGCATGTCTTGTATCAGTCAAAATGGCATTAAATTTATTAAAAGAATGCCTTAAGAGATTTTTAAAATTAATCACTCAGAAGACTTAATTTCCAACATGATTCTCTCATTTCCAATATGGTTCTCTCATTTTGCTTTAATTCAGTATTTTTTCCACATTGTTTTCTGGCTTTTACCCCTTACCCATACTGTCTGTTTGTAGAAGTGAACAAGGAAGAATTTGTCAAGTAATGATTATACTTCTTTTAAAGAAGTCCCACATGGTAAGTACCAGAGTGACAGGAAAACTGTGATACGTGAATATAAGTAACAAGTCCTTTGTAATTTCTGCTTAATAGGCTTTTAGGTCAGAAGGATGCCCAGAACAGCCACTTACCGTTTCAAGTCACAGAGCTCCTAAAAAGAAGTTGTTACAATCTTTTGCAGTGTCATAAACTACAAAGCCTTCAATGTGGCAGAAGAAAATACCCCCTGGCACCTCTGGTAGATTTTTTTTTTCTTCCTTCAGGAAAGAGCATTGCAGCCTTTCAGACTCTTGAGCAACATTTTGGTATGAATAGAACTAGCATAGTCCTTCCAGTAACATTTTCAGCTGTCACCTTAACTGGGTGCTTTGGGACAAGGTGAAGATCAGCCCAAGATCAAAATATACATCACTAACACTACTACAGGAAAATTCTCTAATTTGGATACCGAGTGTTAGGCTCCTACAACCATTTTAGTCTCTCACACAAAAGGCAGCTTGAGTTTTGGAACAGCCTTTTAAAAAACATTTCAATTATCAGAGCAGCTGTCACACACTCTTTCAGACTCTGAATGGAGGATTCTGCTCCAGAAAATCAGTACTTTGCTACAGAGGAATAGAAAGAAGCATCACTTGTGATATAATTTCCTTTAAAGGAAAGGACAACATCTGGCCCAACCAACCCTCTGAAAAAACAGATTACGAACTCCTAAACAAGACCGTAGGGCACTTTACCTAAGATATAAATTAGGATATTTCAGAGCTATAAAACCTATCTGCATTTAACACCAAGGAGCTTCATTAGTGCTGTCATCACAGAGGCTTTGAGCTTTGCAAATTGATGGTTTAACCTCTTTTATTTCCATGCTACAGGTGTTCCTGTAGAAAAACAATTGTACATCTTGTGCTATATGCCACAGCTGTTCCAAAATTGTGGAACATGTGTCTGAAGTGCCAGACTGCACAAACAGCTCCCAACTTTTTTATGCAGGCTCATACAGCACATGCAAAGTATGCACTTCCTGCTTTCTCTGAAGTACTCTAAAGAGGCCTGAGTTGGGAGCTGCTGCAGCTGCACACAGACAAAATAGCCATACTGAAGGTTGCACTCTAACACAGCCTTGGGATGCAGAATGGAGTGAGGATCGGAAAAAAAAAAGGATACTGGTACAGGGATAGAGTTGAGGACATGGTGGGTAGTGGACTAAAGGAAATAAATAGTGTAAGGAAATGAAGGAAGTACAGCTGACTAAGTTAGGAGTCATGCTCCCCCAAGCTTTACTGTGATTGAAACTGTGCATACCACTTTAGGGGTTGTGGGGCAGGTAAACCAAACTTTTTACTATTAAACTGATCAGTCTTATGAGGAGTGGCTAGGGAAACTGTGATTGCTTAGTCTGGAGAAAAAGAGGCTGAGCCAGGTGGGAGGTCAGTCCCTTCTCCCTAGTAACAAGTGATAGGACAATACGAAATGGCCTCAAGTTGCACCAGGGGAGGTTTAGGTTAGCTATTAGAAGAAACTTCTTCACTGAAAGGCTTCTCAAACACTGGAACAGGGTCCCCAGGGAGGTGGTGGCAATGGTCCCCATCCCTGAAGGTGTTTCAAAGAGGCAGAGATGTGGTGCTGAGGCACATGGTTTAGTAGCAGGCTTGCCAGAGTTAGATAATGGTTGGACTTGATGACCTTAAAGGTCTTTTCCAACCAAAACAATTCTGTGATTCTTTGAATGTGAATATTATGCAAACTACTCTTAGTACCTATTATCATGCATATGTTACTATCTCTACATTTATCATACAGGATGATCATACATGTAAACCTGTCTTGCTGAGAAAGAGCTTTTGAAAACCAGTTTCATTTCAGAATGAAGTATAGCATAAAGGTTCAAGAGGCTACCAGAGTTTTTACTATTATTTGCATTCATGCTGGAGGCAGCCAACAAAATTGTGATGCCACAGTGCAAGGCAAGACAGCCCCTGCCCAAAAGAGCTGTATGTGTACACATTTTGATTATACAACAGTTGGATGAGAAAGGGACACAGAGTCATCAGGTACAGTCTCCTGACCTGACAACCTCCTATCTTGGAGCCATATGTTTCCTATCATTCTTTCAATGAAAATACCAAGGCACAATCAAGAAACATGCACCCACAACCACAGCATTCACTGATGTGTTTCTCTCAGCTATTACAACAGGAATGTAGAGAATTTACTGGTTTTCAAAATAATGAAGGTCACTTCATGCTGCTCTTTTTTCTGTTACGGACCTTTTGCCTCCATAATACTTTGGAATACCTGTCCCAGCCTCCCCTGACTAAAACATGGATTCAAGAGCTTAATATTTATCTTCTCAGTTGGACAAGCTACATGATAAAGTCCTGGAGGTTTGGCTACTGGGGTTCTGAGGCAATGTAAAGGCAGCCCTTTTCCTTTGTTGGCCTCAGGCAGATTGCCCCAGGCAGTCACTCTCTTGTGGGAGCTACTTTAAAGCGGAACCTAACTCTCACTCTGCCCTGAGATACAGATCCTGCTGCTGCCATTCCTGTGCCTGGCCAAGGCCCTGTTGATCCAGACCTGGATTCACACACCAACATCCTCCCTTCCCTTGTCCTGGACCTGCCTGTCAATCACCAGGCTGTGCTTGACCCTGCTCCACCCTGCTCCCTTGCTTAGTTCGTGTCTCCGCAGACTACAGGAGCTGCTGGCCTCTGCCGGTGAGCTCAGCTCCTCTTGAATCGTGAGCCATGCGCTGTGGGGTGGATGGGGGCTACCCCTGCTCCTCCCTGTGAGCAAGATACCACTTCCAGGTCCCCATTTCCTCCCCTCTGCCAGATCATACTGCTCTCTGTTCCTGGCTAATCTCAGGATTTTACACAAGCAAGAATTCACTTGATCAGAAACCCCCTCACATACTAAAAAATTGATAAAATGTGCCTCGTATTCACAGCACAGGAACCAATCTCTCTTCATGGATTAATTTGCCTTCTGACTAGCAAACATTCTTTTCAATTTAATATAAATAAGTAGAAATTGTTATGCTGGCACTGTCATCAATAATCATGTTTCCAAATAAATTATATTCTATGTTTTCCACACACACAAAATATTTTGAGGCATTTACTTTCCTGCTTGTTTTCAATGAGAATATAATTTTCAAACTGAGTCAAATACCCTAACAACTTTGCAGTTGCCCACAAGTTTCAAAAAATAAAACAAACAAAACCCCAAAAACAACAACAAAACACCCCAAACCCCAACCAACAACAAAACCTTAATATTCTTCTTGAAACAAAGCTATTTAAAACCATTTCATGTAGGAAAGTGTGAGCTTAGCATGCCATGGGTCTAATCCCAGCAGATTTAACTAGTGGAAAAAAAAAATCAGGATAGCAGCACTTTAAAATTCCAATACATACAAAAACTTGTGCTCTTGCCATTAGGGACCTGTTCCAAAGCTCATGAGAATCATCTGCGGAAATCTTTACACAGCCTTCTCTAAGCTCTAGAGTTTTAAAAGCATTTTGGATGTGACCCCTGAACGTGAAGGTGATTTTTTGAGAAAACACAGAAATGCACTTTCACTTTGGAATATACATTTGAAGATTCACTCTCCAATACACAGACCGATGAATTTATTAGAAAGAAGTCTAAACATCTTACATTGCATCTCACATAACAAAGTTAAATGACCTCTTGAAGATGACTTTGCTTGTCCTCATTACACTGCTACTTGTGCTCTTGTGTATTCTCAACTGCGTACTTCAGTATCAAGCTGCACATAAATGGCTAATGCAGTAAGGGACACCTATATTCTTTATCCTATATTGCTAAGAGCCCCTGAACATTTTTTTTTTTCTACTCAGATGATAAAAACCAAGGTAAACTTTACTGGAATGGGTACTGTTCTGTAAAACATCACATAGACATTAACTCCAGATTGGATGTAATAGCATTTACATTATGAGTGCTTATAAGGCCTTGGCAGGTTTTACTGCTTTAGAGCTACTGAGCTTGCATATGCCATTGTAGAGCGAATGTAGTACAAAGCCCTAACTTATGACCTCCAAATCACAAACAGTGATCAAAATGCAGCTTGACTTTCCTCATTGAAAGAACATGGCACAGAGGAGTGGTACTGAAAAATCCTGATCTCAGCTGTTCTTTGTAGGATCCAGTGTAAGTCAAACACCATTCCATGTGGTATGTCATGCTGCATCACTGTTCTCATGAAACATACTTTAGATAGGAAAGTGTTTTGGCTGTTAAGGTTTTTTTTTTTAATTTGTGAAGTTTTTATTTTACCAACATTATTCCATATGTATCACTATATCTCACACGCATTTGATTTACGGCGGCAACAGCCACCATTCAGGTATCCACAAACAAGCAGAATCTTTCAAATGGCTGCATTTACTTTTTGTTTTCCTGTAGAGCATTGGAAATATATCACTACAGTATTCAAATACTGATGTAATTATAATAAGATACCAGTGGTTAAGGAAGATTATTCCTCTGCTCTGCCTACCATTCTTACAATGCAAGGTTGTCATTTCTTCACATTGCTGCTGCCCTCTGTGTTCTAGCTGGCAAGGCATTCAGAGCAGGAATCTGATTTTTCAATTACACTGTCTGCAAAGCTATGCTTTAGTAAATTGTAAGGAAGCTCCTGAAAAGACAGTTTAAAATATTGCCTAGTGGTAGAGGTTGGATTTGTACAGAATTAGAAACCAGCCCCACATGTAAAATAAGGAGTATTCTTCAGCAATGAGTACTCAGTGCTCCAATAATCATACCAGTAATAGAACACAAATGCCTAATTCTGATTTGAAGCAGGGAGAAACAACAAAGATGAATTACTCAGCTGATCTAGGCTGATTCTGCAGAAACTTAGCCTGAGGTTAAAACATGGGCAAAGAGTAAGAGATTGTAAGCAAAATACATTTTTTCAGGGAAACCATGATGGAGGCAGGTGAAGCAATGTTCAGGATCAGATGAAGAGATCAGGAGGTAGGAGATCTTTTAGTTCTCCAAGAAACCTTATCAACAATGTTCTTACAGACCTGGGTGGAACTGAAATCTGACTAATTTACTAATGGCTCTCCCAGATGTAAAACTGTTCGTGTCTATGCTGGCAACCGGTGTGCTGGAGGGATTCTTCCTAGGCATTGTCGTGGAGTAGGCACATGAGCACATGAATGTTCCACAAATCAATCCATCTGATGGAACGGAGGATGAAGTTGCTCAGCATTGTGCCACCACGTATAGTGTTTGTCATGCAGACTAAGTGTCCTCCACATACACTTTGTCTAAGCATAGTGGCCCTGAGTATGCACAACCTGGCACAAACTTCACTGCCTGATGTTGATGCAGTCAGGCAACCGTAACAAATTGCAAGAAATCAAACTCCATTCCTTCTGTAATTTGCAACCTTATCAGTTGTTAATGTAGCAATATCTAGTAGAGCCTTCTTTGAGGAGCAACTCGAATCATTTAGCAGTCAAGTGTTCTTTCTGATAGATTTCTGAAAGATAGAGTCTTTTGTCTATCTTGAGCATAGGAATGTGGTTACTGGTTTTACGAACAGGTATCAGGGGACTCTGCAGAGTACAGCACACTTCTGTTACAGAGCCTGTGTGCCATGAATTATAAATAGATCAAAGGCAAGACTAGAAGTAGAAAGATCCTGCCTAACAAATCTGTAACTATGCAGATCAATCAGCTGTTTTCTACAAGAAAGTAAAGAAGTGTTAGCCAGCACGAAGGCTGATGAAAATGTGATGCTGTGCTGATAAGAACAAAGCAGTTCTGCTCCCAGATTCTGGGAGGCCATACTTTTGAGGTCAGTGACTCCATGTGACAAAGCTGGATTTTGTCCAGTTTTAGAGCAGGTGTGCCAAAGTACAATTATTTTAATTGTGCATTAATTAAAAATACATTTTGCATCAGTCACAGTAAAAGTAGCTTCTATTTTAAAAAGTTAATAATAGCTAATAATAGTTACCACCTACAAAACTGCACCTGATTTCACATTTAAAGATTCAAATATAGCTTGGAAAACAACATGGAGGGGCTAAAATAGAAAATGTTCATAAATATGCCATGTTTTCCCTGCTGAATTATTTCTAAACCAAAAAAAACAGAATACATTTTGAAGCAAAGTATGTTAAATTTAAGTCAAGTAGATATTTTTGATCAACAGCAGAATGAAAAATTGATGTTTACTGCAGAAAAAGGTGCTATAGGAGTCACTCATCGTTATGAAACTAAACATATGCACGTGTTTACCAGCTGGTCATGTCTTAGTTTTCAGTAAAAAGAGTTTGTAGCTTGCTGATGGAGAGAACACTGAAAAGATGAAACCTAGTGAGCCACACAATCAATAGATTAATTATACTTCAATTAATAAATGTTTGATTTTAAAGACCATATCAAGAGTTTTTGAATCCTGGCTCAAGAGTTTGAGCTCCTGAGTGCCATACCAGCATTATTATAGCCCAATCCACTTTGACATTCATACATCTATGGAATCGAGGTTGCAAATAGTACAAGGAAATACATGGTTTAAAACAGCTATTTTGTTTTAGTTCTTGATGTGTCAGAGAAACAGTGGCCTCTATTAATGTGTCCTGTTACAATAAATTAAATGTGAAATAATAACAGAGGATTTGAATAGCATATTTGAGGGCATTTGTTGCCATAACTAAGGGGGAAAAAAGAAGTATCTATCAGTACTTACCAAAGTACAAGAGAAAAGTGTGATATGCATATAATAAGCACAATGAACGTATCACAGCTACACCTCCTTATTTTTCATCATATTTAAAGTCAGCTACTAGAAAACAGCTCTAAGCAACAATCTTTAAGACAGTGAACTCACATTAAAGAGATCAATGCAGACTAGGCACTTGCAGAAAAAGTCTCTAGGAAATGAGACGAACTCCACCTTCTGAAGGGTAAAATGGGAAACAAACTTTTTAACAGCCAAGATTTCACTGCTGGGTCAAAGTGGTTGATAAATAAATTATTTTATTTTAGGTTATGATTCCACTATAAAATACATAACTTAAGCACTGGGCAGGTTCTAATGGTTAAAATTTGCCACCTCCAGACTGCTGTTTTCCAAATAATTTCTCTATGTTCACATATGCATAATATATATAAAAAACTATAAGGGCTCTCTACTGAAAAAGAAAAGAACTCTGAAAGTTGTTGAAGAAAACGGAGAAACAAGCTTCTGATAGAGGGATATAGGAATACACCTGAACAATACATTTAACTCCAACGTTTTCATAGTCTTCTCCTCAAGATGCACCACGTACATTTAATTTTTCTTCAGGTAAACAGGATTTTGTTGTGCTATGCAATAAGCACTTCTCCAGTAATTTCTTCTCTTTGGAACTGTAACTATGCACTTCACTTCTTAGGGATTAATGAAACACAGTGATGCATGACATGAATGGCTTATACAGACTGCAGGAAGAGAAGCCAATCACCTTTACCTGAAGTGGGAGACTTGCAACGCTCTAGCTCCAGGGAAACTGGACTGTCACTGAGTTCAGTCAGGCCTGAAAAAATGGAGTTGAAAAGTTAAGTTACAATCTAACAGGGCATGCTTCAACTTTCTTGGTTGATGATATTCTGCACTTTAAAATAATTTTCGAGGAAGGAATGGTGTGAAACGCAAGGGAAGAATCTATTTCTGCAGTTATCAGGCTGACACTGCAAAAATTTATGCCTGGTTTAAAAATTGCACCTCTTGTTAACTCAGCTTTGTTTTCTGACTGCCTCATGGTTGACAAAGAGTGACTGTGCCTAATGAGAGAAAACAAGTAAATTTGATTTGAAATACGAATCAGGGTAATTCAAACCCTGTCAAACTGACATAGGAACAGCTCTATGTTTTCAGTTGCTGCAGAATGCAGGGACAAAATCTTAGAAGAGGGGTAGAAAAGCCAAAAAAGCACTGGTGTGAAGACAGTGAATATAAAAATATCATCACTACTATGCACTATTGGGAATTTTTCTATGAATTCACAAAAGATAGCTCATTTTAAAGGACACAAAGGAAATGGTAATGCTGTCTGGATATAACACAGACTTTTTGGACAAGATAATATCTATATTGTTTGTAAATATTTTTGAGGAACTCTTTTGTGGCATTTGCAGCTATCATAGGAGACAGCAAAATATAAAGTAATTTTAGTTTATACTGCTTAAGTTTGGGCTTGTTTCTGTGATCAAACTAAGATCCTTCTGACACAGGTTGCATGTACAAGTCTAAACATGCCTTTTGGCATGCTAGGAAGAGAAAGTCTGAGCTTGTGCTTTACTGTGGGCTGTTGAGAGGGTGAACTGGGCATGGTGAGAGGGTGAACTGGGCATGGCCGTCCCTATTCAAATGTTCCTTTGGAAGGTGCCCTATTGCCTGCATCAAGTGGTTCACATTTGTCATATGGAGCTCTAAAACTTCGTGCCATAGGCTCCTTGGGACTGGCAGACAGCGCAGCACTAGACATTCACCTGCTATCAGTGTGGACTCACAGCACCCAGGTCACAGAACCTATTGAACATTAGCCCACAGTCAGATACTGCCATAGTGATGCTATGTTCACGCACACTCTGCATACACTGTATCCTGGAAGCCTAATGTGGAATCATAGAATGCACTGGGTTGGAAGGGACCTTTAAAGGTCATCTAGTACAATCCCACTGCAGTAGGCAGGGACACCCTTAACTAGATCAGGTTGCTCAGAGCCCCATCAAGGCTGACCTTGGATGTCTCCACAGATGGGGCCTCCACCATCTCCCTGGTCAAACAGCGCCAGTGTTCCCCCATCCTCACAGTAAAAAACTTCTTCCTAATGTCCAATCTAAATCTATTCTTTTCTAGTTTAAAACCATTGCCTCTCATCCTGTACTTGTAAACAGTCTCCCCTTTCTTGTGGGCTCCCTTCAGGTACTGGAATGCCACTATAAGGTCTCCCTGGAACCTTCTCTTTTTCAGGCTGACTAACCCCAACGATCCTATCAGAACCTTTCAATGTGCTTGAATCTGGCACTGTACTTTCTGCAACACAACGTTTTAACTTTTATAGCATCTGGACCCTCAGGCTCAGAGACCCTTGTCTCCAACATCCATACAGATTCTTGTTTTAAAAGATTTCTGCTACCATTTGGTCACCAGTGGATTAAAAGCAGTGGTATCTTAATGTAGGTGCCGCTGTTTCTATAACAATGTAACTTTGAACTGCTCTGAGAAAGGGGAGAATTCAGAGCCTCGACAAGCAGAATAAAAAACTCCTACCACTAATGAAACTGCACAAGTACTAAAACAACTTTGAGAGCACTTTGGGAAAAGTGCAGCATTGATTTGGCCTGTTAAGTCAGTATTAATGACATATTTGCTCCTGGCCTTTAAACAGTAAAAGATCATAATCTAGATACTAATGTGGAAAACCCAATTCTTATTTTATTTTGTTTTGTGAAATGCACCTGAATCTTTTTTTGATTCAACCTGGAATCTTAGACACAATTTTATATTCCAAATCAATTGTGAGTCCAGTCATTTTTGACATTAAATAGAACATTGCATAGGGTTTAGCCTGCTTACAGGGATGCATAGCTTGCTTACAGCAAATCTTACCACCATCTGACATTGAGATTTCTGTATGTACCAAGAGGCTTGGGTCATAATTGATTTTTGCTGCAGAACTGTCTGCAAGGTACAGTAGGAGTGAGTTTGGCACATTCACATAGCATCAGAGGACTTGGATGAATAAAATGAAATATTAAACTGTTTATTTTGCAAATGAAATATTTGAGATACTATGGTTCTGATGTTGTAATTAATTTTGTAATTAATGAATTTCTTCGAAAGTTTGTATAGTTACTATTGGTGATAGTCACAATGTCAAATGGTAGGTCAGAATCTGCTTCTGAATGAAAGTTTGTGGGTTGTTCGGTTTTGTTGTTGTTGTTTGATCTCTTTGGTTTTTGTTTGGTTTGGGTTTTACAGGGGGTGGTGGTTTGTTTCGTTCATTTGTTTTTGCTTTTCTTGAGTTCACAGAAGCAATGTTATAGCTTGATATAAATGATGATGCCACTGACTTAGGAAATGCACCAGATCACATCACTCTCCAGAAAACCCAAGAGCAACCACCTTGAGAATACCACAAACTCTTTACGTTTGGCAAGAGTTTTACAACTTGTACCAGTAAACACGAATTTCACGTTATAGCATATTTTTAATGGTGAACACGTGAACTTCTCGACAAATCTAGATTTGTTGTCAAGTCACTATCACCTCTAACAATGATCACCAACAGATGCTTTAAAAATACCCCAAGAGAGTAGTAACTCCTCATGTTAAGCACAAGTGGTACTATACACCTTGTACAAGGGCATTGTCAGAATCATGGAATCATTAAGGTTGGGGAAGACTTCTAAGATCCTCAAGTCCAACCATCAACCCAACACAGTCTTAATCTCAGACACTTAGATTTGCTTAAGCACTGCTGTTTGCAGATTTTCTCCTGCCATAAACCTTTCTTGCTTAGAAATATTATAATGAAGAGTTCTCATTACCCCTCCATGTATCCAAACTCTCTTTCAAATCTACTAAATTCTAAATCTCAAAGAAGTTATACAGCAATGACTTGCACAATCATAATTCACTGAAAGGAAAAAAGATTTTTCAGTTTTGGTGTCATCTTTGATTCCATTAAATGTTGTCTTCTGTTTCCCTTTGAGATAAGAGAGAGAGCTCTCAAGCTTTCCTTGGCACTAGTGCTTATTTTATATCGTAATTTCCTTTTAAAGAAAATCAAGCTAAGCCTTTTCAGTGATTTATAATGTATAAGTAGTTCCATGTGACTCAGTTTCCCCTGAATGTTAGAGATTACAATAGCTCCTGAAGTCAGATTACAAAAACATTTTCACTTTTCTTTTTGAAGTTCTTTACCACAATCTGTGTCCCGAGATGTTTAAGCTATTTTTTGAGTCCAGGCAGAGCAAGAAGAACATAGCAGCAAAACTAAAGGCAAAGAAATTTCCAATGTAAACAACCATCCATGGACTTTTTAAAGAAACTGTCTTTGAGCTGAACAAATTATAAACATGGGAAAATGGTGCAAAATGCAAATATATCACATAAGGTATTACAGTACTTTTAAAGATATACCCCATGAATCCTTCCTAAACCTTACCTTGAGTCCCATTTTCCCTTTATTGAGGGACCAAAAAAGATACTGTATAGTATGGAGTGACAACTTCTATGAACTCAACTGAAAACTATTTTTGAAATGTTACATTTCTATCTTGATGATTCAGACTGACCATTTCCTTAAAAGCACCCAAGTCCATCACGTCCTTGCTTACAAGTAAATGAATTATAAATAAACTATCATAAATATTCATGAGGCAATAAGTAAGCATAGTGTTATCTTCATCACCTTCACACTGAATTACCATGGAAATGTCAGGCCATTCAGAATACAGCTGTTGACTTGAAACTCAACCTGTGTTAGCCTCTACTCTGTTGTCAGGTGTGATTTTAAACTGTCAATTACTGATATGTCATGACTCATAATGTGGTTTTCCATGCCCTCCTGTTAGACCAAAGTTACTTTTACTTGCATCCTCTCAAGGGTCTACCCTGATGGGGGAACAAAGAGTTCTCACTAAGAAGTCTTCGTTCTGAAAATTACTTTCCAATGGACCAACAGCCTGGGAACTTGCTGACTTTTTGGATGCTTCACAGAGACAATTTTTTCCTGGTTTACCAACAGATGGCATGAATTTCTACAGGAGATGGAAACAGCTTTTGCAAGTTGGTATTTTTATATTCTGCTGCAAATACTCACTCTAGATGCAGTAAATGTGCTTGCTTTGATATTTGATATTGATTTCAATTGTAGGAAAAAAAACATAAAACCCCAAACAAAACCATGAACAACACAGCTCTGCAATGCTGCAGAGAAGTTTATTTTATTTAGCCTGGCACATCATCTTGCTACAAAGTACAATGGAAGGTGGCTACCAGCGGCTGTTATAGCAAATGGAATAGGCCATCAGCACCAGGAAGCTCTGTACGTACCCTCATCTTGGCCTATTATTTTCCTCAAATTACCTCCCCTGATAGGACGATTGTTTCAGTCTCTCTCATTATGTATGCCTAGAACTGATTACATTTCCCCTCCCAATTTCTTCCCTTCTTGTTTCTCCCTTCTCACTTTGACCTTTCAAAACAAAGAATGTGCTGTCTTAATGCTATGTTTGTTCTAGTAGATTCCGCGTGTAGCTACACATGTATACATTACTTTTATCAAGCCCTCTAAAGATCTATTGGCTAAAAGTATATTATTCCACCACTGTCCCTTGCATGTTGGATGTCCTTGACATTGCTGATTATGTCTTTCCTTTGGAAAACCTCTCTTCTCCAACGTATTACTTCTTTTCCCTGTTTGATGTGTTTTGGCATTTGCTTCTCCCATTCCCTCTTCAGTTGCGTGGCACTCCAGACTGAAACATTAACACTTTATCTGTCTGTCCCAGTATTTGATGAGATTCTTTCCCATAAACAGGACAATAAATAACTTTTTAAATTTAAATCCTAATGAACATCACAAATACACATAGTATTGCCTTGGCTGGAAAAGACCTTCAAGATCACAGAGTCCAACCATTGACCCAACACCATCATGGCCATTAAGCCATGTCCTGAAGTGCCATGTCTACATGTCTTCTGAACACCTCCAGGGATGGTGACTCCTCACCACCTACCTGGGCAGCCTGTTCCAATGCCTGATCACTCTTGCAGTTAAGAAGTTTTTCCTAATATCCAGTCTAAACCTCCCCTGGTGCAATTTGAGGCCATTTCCTCTTGTTCTATCACTTAATGATAGGGAGAAGAAACTGATCCCCACCTCACTACAACCTCCTTTCAGGAAGTTGCAGAGAACAGTGAGGTCTCCCCTCGGCCTCCTCTTCTTCAGACTAAACAATCTCAGTTCCCTTAGCTGCTTCTCATAAGTCTTGTTCTTCAGGCCTTTCACCAGCTTTGTTGTCCTTCTATGGACCTGCTCCAGCAACTCAATGTCCTTCTTGTAGTGAGAGCTTCAAAACTGAACAGAGCATTTAAGGTGTGCCTGAGTACAGGGGCATGGTCACTTTCCTACTCCTGCTGGCCACACTATTCCTGACACAGCCCAGGATGCCAGTGGCCTTTCTGGCCACCTGCTCAGACTCTGGCTCATGTTCAGCAGGCTGTTGATCAACACATCCAGCTTTCCAGCCACTCTGCCCCAAGCCTGGAGTGTTACATGGGGTTGTTGTGACCCAAGTGGAGGACCTGGCACTTGGCCTTGTTAAAGCTCATTCATTTGATCTCAGCTCATCAATCCAGCCTGTCCAGATGCTTCTGCAGAGCCTTCCTGCCCTCAAGCAGATCAACACTTCCACCCAATTTAGTGTCATCTGCAAACACACTGAGGGAGCACTCAATCCCCTCATCCAGATCATTGATAAAGATGTTAAACAGAACTGGCCCCAAAACCGAGCCACAGAGAACATCACTTGTGATCAGCCACCAACTGGATTTAACTCAATTCACCACCACTCTTTGGGCCCAGCCATCCATTCATTTTTTACCCAGAGAAGCATCCACACATCCAAGCCATATGCAGCCAGTTTCTCCAGGGGGATGCTGTGGGACACAATGTCAAAGACTTTATGGAAGTCCAGGTAAACAACATGCACAGACTTTCTCTCATGCACTAAGCAGGTTGTCTTTTATAGAAGGAGATCAGATGAGTCAAGGGGGACCTGCCCTTCATGAACCCATGCTGACTGGGCCTGAACACTTGTTTGCTCTGCATGTACTGCATGATGGCACTCAAGATGACCTGCTCCATGACCTTCCCCAGCACTGATACCATACTGACAAATCTGTAGTTCCCCAGGTCATCCTTCCAGCCTTTTCTGTAGTTAGGCATCACGTTTGCCAGTCTTCAGTCAGCTGGGACCTCCTCAGTTATCCAGGACCACTGGTAAAGGATTGAAAGTGGCTTGGTGAGCACTTCTGTCAATTCTCTCGGTACCCTTTGGTGGATGCCATTGAGCCTGACATATTCGTGTATGTCTGAGTGGTGCAGCAGGTCACTAACCATGTTCTCTTGGATTATGGGCGCTTCATTCTGCTCCCT
Source organism: Indicator indicator (assembly GCF_027791375.1). Classification (NCBI taxonomy): domain Eukaryota; kingdom Metazoa; phylum Chordata; class Aves; order Piciformes; family Indicatoridae; genus Indicator; species Indicator indicator. The sequence goes on along the minus strand of NC_072010.1, from coordinate 92,688,826 downwards.
GACCCTATCTACCAGCCAAGGAGACCGGGTATCCAGTGAACTACTGGTCTAACTACTGAAGTGTGGAGCAAAGAAAGTATTAGAGTAACTCAGCCTTTTCCTCACCTTTTACCACTATGCTCTACCTGCATGCAATAAAGGACAGAGATTCTCCTTAGTTCTCCTTTCATTGCTAATATATTGGTAGAAGAATTTCCTGTTCTCTTTAACAGCTGAAGCGAAATTAATTTCCAGTTGGGCTTTGGCTCTCCTAATTTTCTCCCTGCATAGTCTCAGGACAACCTTGTAGTCCTCCCAAGTGGCCTGCTCCTTCTTCTAATGACATAAACTCTCCTTTTCTCCCTAAGCTGTAATAAAATGTCTCTACTCAGCCAGGCCAGCCTTCTTCCCCCTAACTTGTCTTTCAGCACATGGGGATGGCTTTTCCCTGTGCCTTTAAGAGTTCCTGCTTCAGGACTCCCTCCCAAGGAACTCTGTCCACCAGTCTTCAAAACAGGCCAAAGTCTGCATGCTGAAAGTCAAAGGTGAAAGTTCTGCTGATGCTCCTCTTCAACAACTGAGAAATTATGATTTTGTCACCACTTTGCCCAAGATGGCCCCCAACCATTTCATCACCCACAAGCCCTTCTCTGTTCACAAATAGCAGGTCCAGCAGAAGACACCAAGCATTGACCTTTAGGCTCTGTTTATTCACTCATCACACCCCACAACTGAAGGGAAAGATGAGAACACTACTTGGGCTCCAGATCCCTTTAGCCACTCTTCCCAAGGTTCTGAAGTCTCTCTTAATTTTCCCTGGACATCTTTAACTTGGATTCCTTCTGTCGAAGTTAGAGTAGTAATTCTGCATTTCTAAAATACACTCACAAACTTAACATTGCCAAGATAAACTCTATTTTTTTTTTCTTCTGGAGTCTTACCTTTGCTACTTCAGCACAGCTAATGGCACTACTGCCTTCCATAATACTCTAATATTGGTTTCATCCTTGGAACATCACACTTTAACTCTCAGATTCAGGTTTGATGCTGAACTAGGCTGTTTATTACTGGAAATCAACTTCAAAACGACCAACAAAAGTCTAAGTGTCTTGCTCATTAATAACATCTTCATTGGCTTCCATGCTTGCAAGTCTCATTGTCTCAAACTGATCCTCATGAAATTATCTTCTTGGTTCGTTACTTAATTGAATCAACTCCTTCTATATCTTCCCATTAACTTCCATTTTCATTTATATAATCCTCAAAACACTAGACCTGATGATTATGTTATCACATGACTACTCCTGCTTTTACCTTAATGATATTGACATCAACTGCACAATTTCAAAAAATAATTTATTTTTCTTTTCCCACCATCAGCCCTTATGAGTAGAGTTAAACTTGTGAGGACAATGCTAAATCCATTCTCAATAGCCCTCTTAAAACTCATGTCTCAGACACATACGAAAGCACATTTTGGGAATGACTTTAGCAAGGCACTTTACAGTGTATGACATGTTCTTGCCCTGTTCTTTATCTTATCACCTGACACGTTTTTCAGATCAGACATTACATACTCCTGTGTTAAGTATCCAATGGCAAAAGCAACAACCAAATACTTTTTGAGGAAAGAAATTAAGCTGTTAGCGACCTTGCACAAGAATCAGACTCATACTCTTCAGTTATGATGTACACAGAAAGATTCTCCAGACTTTTCTGATTTGGGGGTTGAGGATGGAAACAAAAGAATACATTTTCCACTGTGAAAAACATCACTGTCTGTGTTCATCCTTTTGAATGACAATGTTGGTGATTTTTGGTAGGGGAACCCCTCCAAACCTTTGACTGCTGACTGTCTCTTGGGTTCTCTATTACAGACCTCAAATTAGCGAAACCAGAATAATAAACTTTAAGACACAACAACTCTTACAGACTGCTGGATTTGTAGCTGGATTATGTGCTTTAACTAAGCAGGCCACCTTTTACGAAGTATTATGGAACAAAAATGTAGAAATCAGTTGTGGAGTAATCACTCTAGAAAGACAGAATACATTTTTTTTGTGTGAGTGAACAAATATATTTTAATGCCTACACAACTCTGCATGTATGTGACATGACAAAACAACTGCCACACCTTTACCTTGCCTATACTGAGTATTTAATATAAAATTGCCTATCCAGTGAATCTGTGAAAACTACTTTAAAAAGAGATGAATAAGAGGCATCCTGGAGACCTAATTACATATAAGCACTGCAGTTAATTAAGATACACACAGCTCATCTGTGGAATAGTCATTTTTTGCAAAATTAATTATAGCTTTGTTCATTGCATCCTGTAGTGATGAATACTAATATTTAAATTGCATATCTCTATAATTGAAAATTTAAAGATATTAAAACCATTAATGTTCATAACTCTCTTTGATGTATATATTTTTATACCCACTTTACATTCCCCATTAAACATCAGAGGCATGGGGTGGTTCCCTAAAGCCAAACACTCAAGTACCAAACCAAGTTTAAAATTTTGAATTTCACAGTACCCAATCCAATAACCACATAGCTCTTCTGAAAAATACGGAAGAATTAGCTACAACCAGGTAGTGCCATTGCAAAACAAGAAATGCTTCATATAAGTAGATGTACACTGAGATGAATATAAACCCAAAGAAAGATAACGTCATCAAGAATTCAACACTGTTGACTGTTGAAAAAAAAATAATTTTTAAGGCCCAATCCATCTCATAGAAGTCTCTGAGGTTTTTTCATTGACTCTTTTGGAACAAGAAAACAGATCTGAAATATCTGTCTAATAAAGGTAATT